>NC_059271.1:25012874-25080374 GCF_017591435.1 Portunus trituberculatus | reverse complement strand
CTTGGATAATGAACTGTCAAAATGTACACCTATACTTGAGATATCTATTATGATGGAAGGTAAGATTATAGCAGAAGTTTACGTCAATGGTGTTTTTATTCAACACTCTCATCGGTAATGGCAATATGACACTTAACATTTCATCTGAGTAACCCTTGATGACGTCACTACACAACAAAAACTGTAGGAGCTAAAACAATTTTATTTACTCTCATCGTTGTCGCTGACGTCTTTCCTACATACTCTACAGACTTGCACTATAACATTTCCTTGAGCTTTAGAAGACCCTAGAGCATCCACAAGTAAAGATCATGTATAAAGGCCACGAAGAATAGCTAAAATGTCACCCCTCAGTGTGACTTGCTAATCACGACACACCGGCAGTCCATAGAAGAAAGCCTCCCTGATACCATGGCTACACCAGCTTAATGGAGTACGCGGAGTGCTGATGGTGTGTTATGTATACACAGAGTACGCGTAAGCCTCACACTTGAGCCTTAAGCTGCGTGTGGTGTGGGTAGGTTAAGCTGGTGTGGGTATGCTGGTGTGGCGCACAGGAACCGTCAAGTGACAGCGGGCTATTCAGAGCGAGAGGGGAGCCACAAAGCACTCATTTGCCAGCCGCAGCGTCTACCTGCCCACCATTTAACCGGAGTCATTAGTGAGGAGGCAGCTTTTGTCTCGACAGGGTGTTAATCACCTCGTATTTGAAGGCCGCCGCCAGGGTGAGATGGTGGGGGCCGGGGTGTCGGGGAGGTGTGAGAGAGCTGACGCTCCTCGAGGGGAGGTGAATACCGCCTGAGGCTTTACTTAAAGTTTCCGCCGCCTCCGTTTCACGCCTCTATGCTTCATTTAATTAATTCGTTTACACATTGCTCTTCAAAACGATGGCTGTGGGCGGTAATGAGAGGCTTGAGATTGCCGGCTGACTGCTGACCTGACTAACTAGGCGTTTTGTTTTCTTCCGAGGCCCGGAGGAAACACCAGTCATTAGGCCTACAAGGGGCGGCCAGGACACCAGCAACTTATAATATATAGTATTCAAAGTCAATAGAAGACATCTCTTGGTCTTATTATTATTTACACAAGATTAAGTGTGACAAAAAACTACAACTACTCTATTCCAAGCATCCACACTTCGTAAAACTGAACTCAAGATCACCCAAAAAACTTGTTTTGTATTATATTCTATCATATGCATTTATAAAAGAAATCATAACAAATATATCAAAACAATATATATTGTATACTAGACATAGTACCACAAATCACTACGAACATGCATACATGCACACATGCATGAATTCAGGGCCGCACAGTTCTTTCCCAGGAACTCGTGGCCAAAAATCGATTATCCTTTTACTTCTTTGCTAAGCGTTCTCCCTCAAAATTCAGTATTTAAACCATTTACTGAGAATCTAAGAATCTTTACACTTGGAAGGCGATTATCAAAAGATGAGAGGAAGACAGGGGAAGGGGGTGGGAGGGAACGCTACACAGTGAGATGAATACGGAAGATTACACGAGTCTTGGAGGACATGATCTGAAACACTTCTGTGCCGCACCTCCGCTATACTTTTAGAAGGCTCTAGTGCCTGGATGAAGTTTCACAGGTTTTATTTATTTTTTGTTCAATGTGTCTAATGGTAGATAACCAAGACTTCTAAATTATTAACAAGCGAAACACTCTTGAGAACTCGGCTAATCATGTATGAAACTTAAAATGGACGTGGTAAGAGCAAAAGCTTTCAGAATACGGACTTTTAATCACAACACCATAATTTAATCATAAGTTTCACGTTAGACTTCGTAAAATCACCTAATATAAATTTCAAAACGAATCTTGTTGTATAATAGTTAAAATAGCATATTAAATGGTCAGAATATTTCGCTGGTGCAGAAAATGAATGCCCCTTTCTTGCATGGGCCAGTTCTATTTGAGCGTCGGTTTGAGCAGCAGCGTTCACTTGGCCGAGAACCAACACGCTGGAACATTCGAGGAAACACACTGGGGAGGTGCTGGTTCGGCGGACAAATTGCAACCTCCTGCTTTACTTCCTGGGAAATATGTCATGAATACTCAATGTAAGTATGTATCCTGCAGCACAAAATGAAACGAGACGTTGGTATGTGAATGCATTTCCTTAGAAACTCAACAGAGATATTTGGCAACACTATGACGACGATATCAGTGTTCATGCAGTGGTGGAAAGAAAAAACGAAGCCAGCGGGTACAGTACAACGAACACACCTTTCTGAAACCTGACGTATTAGTTGTGAAAAAAGCATGAATTAAACGTGAAAAAAATTAACAATCATACATAAACGAGAGAGAGAGAGAGAGAGAGAGAGAGAGAGAGAGAGAGAGAGAGAGAGATTCAACAAAATGTGATGCAGTGGCCTTTGATCATAGTGACGCAAGCACCAACCGTGATTCAAAGCGTTGTTCGGAATATTTAAAAATACTAAGAAATTAATGAGAAATTATCCCCCAAGGAGGAAGCACTACCCGGCCTTTCCTGAAGCTCGTTACGTTAATTAACGGGAATGTCTCACGAGAGGTGATGCAATATGATTCAAGATTCTCCCACGACTACTACGTCATTAAAACCTTTTGCTCATATTTCCCTTTCATTTATTGTCTATTTAATCATTTATTTTATTATTTGTTCCATGTTTTAATTTTACTTCGTTTTAATTTCACTTATTATATTTTAGTTTATTTCGTGAGGGACAGCTGGTATGCAGTAGAAGCTAAGGCTCATTAAGCAGCGGTGTAATAATGCACGTTGGATGGCCAAGACAAAGTTACGATTCTGGACTCCGGAAATAAAGTACCAAGATGAGAAATCGATCTCATAATCTCTCAGTCACACGTCCAACATTCTATACCACGGAGCCATCAAGCCCGGTCACAGATGATGTCCTTATCATATCTTTATTATTTTTTTTTCAACCTATCTCTAATCCTTCATCGTTCCTCCCCAACAACACCTCCACTTCCAGGACTCCCCTCGCTCCTATATATAGAAACAAGAAACGAATTGGAAAACGGAAAGAAATCTAAAGGTAAAATGCTGTTCTTAAAGTGGGGTGGAAATAATCCCTGCACACTTCCCGCAACCCTCACCTCCCCTCTCTCGCCACGCTTCGTTACTCACTGGCATACAGGCGCCATATTCCCTATCTCTTGTCAGTATGTGGTGAATAGTTGTTCACAGTCATCTTTGAACTCCTCTCATCAAAATCCGTACTTTCTGACTTTATGATAAAGCCTATAACTCTCTCTCTCTCTCTCTCTCTCTCTCTCTCTCTCTCTAGTGTTTCGAAGCGCCAACCCAAAGCGCTCCGAAAGGAATGAACTGAATCTTTACACAACGGTACCTCGCTCAGTAACCGCTTTCCACTTATGCCTCCCATTATCTTCATTCAGAGAAGAAAAAAGATCAACATTCATGTATTAGTACTTGAATTAATGCCTTCAATATATTAAAGTTTAATAACGTTACGGTGTGTATACCTATACATTAAAATTAATGCATTATAAAACACAAATTGACGTTACTCTGCTGATGTGGCAAATTATCAGTTCCCCTTCCCCTTTCCCGAAAGCCAGACAAGCAGCGCTACTTCTCATGATTACCACTCTAAAACCAAACCATCAAACACACACACACACACACACACACACACACACACACACACACACACACACACACACACACACACTTGAGAAAATACAAAAGCGAGCTCTAAAAATAATCCTTAGCCCCAATTTCATTACCCATCAGGATACATTCAGCCAATTAAACCTGCCGCCAGTGTCAGACCTCCACCAGCTACAGTTACAGCAATCTGGAACCAAACTACTGAACAACCCAAGATACTGTCACTTCCCACCCCCTTACGCCCCACCGCCACAACGAGCAATCCGCCACCACCAGCTTCTCCCTACACCAACTCCCAGGACCGACCGTTACAAGAAAAGTACCATTCCTACTATTGTCAGATTTATTAATTTGTTATCGACTTTTGTTTCATATACATTCAGATTCATGTTTTTTATTTGTATCTTAAAATGAAATGTATAAGGATTTTGTACTTAATTTCCTAGCTTCATAATTACAAGGCTTTAATCTACCAGACGTAATTTCTAACTAACTGCTGGAGTTATGGCGTTTGCATGGAGTTTTGCATATACTCTACAGTAGAACTATTTGTTTTTACTATTTGTCTCTTCAGTGTACATTTTCAGCCTCGCAGCAGCCTTTTGTATTAATAACCGTTAATTATTATTATCGTAAATCTTACCGCTAGCACCTCCTAACGAAGCAGTAAAATAATGACATTTAGTGATGTAGTACTTTATGCCCAACACGTTTTTTGTGGTTTTATTTGGCGGCCGGCCTTAGTGTGTCCTACATAGGCTCTCAAAGTTTGGTAGGTGCCTCCCAAAACTCCACAATGATGAAGCTTGTCGCCCCACTCCGAGAAAGCAATGCGTGCATTCGGGTGTTAGTGAGCATGCGGCCACTGTGACGCAGTACAACGTGACGTTAGGGATCCTTGGAGGGGCGGGGGGGGGCGCAGCTTCCCCAACTAGAAGACATTTAGGTTAGGGTAATAATGCTAAAGGAGGGTTTGAGGGGCACAGGCACCAACTTAGTTTAGTCTAAGGTGAGATCTGGGTGGGCGCACACCTCCCTACTTGAAGACTTTTAGGTTAGGTTTGGTTAGCCTAGGATAAAGATCCCAAGGGAGGTTCTGGGGGGCGCAGCCTTCCCTGCTAGAAGACGTTTAGATTAGGTTTAATTAGGTTAGGGTAAAAACCGTAGGGGGCGTCTGGAGGGCGCAGCCTCCAGCTAATCTACGGGGATTTGGGGAGGGGCGCAGCCCTCTCCTTGCTAGAAGATATTTACGTTAGGTTTGGTTAGGTTAGGGTAAAGACCGTTAGGGGTGTCTGGGGGGCGCAGCCCCCAGCTAGTTTAGGCTAAAGGGGTCCATAGATTTTTTTAAAGGGGGAACAAATTTTGCTAAATGTGTCTCCCTCCCAAAACCCCCGATTCTCAACATGCCCCCAAGTTTGCTGAGGGGGAAGGGGGAATATTAAAAATATTTAAGGAGGTATTGATAAGATTTACTATTGTTGTTGTTGTTGTTGTTGTTGTTGTTATTATTATTATTATTATTATTATTACACACACACACACACACACACACAACCAATACAACCACAATACAATCATATTAAGATACTGAGCAACGTATGTAATCTGAAAATTGTGAAGCTGGCGCTGATATGGTAACCGAAAGTGCATTAAGGAACACTACTAATGTATGTGCATGAGGGTGTGGAGCCTTTATGTTGGGTCACACACACACACACACACACACACACACACACACACACACACACACACACACACACACGCACACTCAATAGAAAATGGAACAGTACCAGTAGAATGGAAAAGAGCTGAGGTGGTTACCATAAGAGCGGAAGGAAGAAAGAACCTTTAAATTACAGACCGGTATCACTAACTAGTGTAATATGCAAGATGTGTGAAAAAATAATAAGGAAGCAATGGATCGAGTTCCTTGAAGACAACAAATTAATATCAAATAGCCAATATGGTTTTAGAAAAAGATGGTCGTGTGTAACTAATTTATTGAGTTTCTATTCTAGAATAGTTGATAGAGTACAAGAGAGAGGGATGGGTTGACTGTATTTATTTGGATTTAAAAAAGGCGTTTGACAAAGTGCCACATGCAAGATTACTATGGAAGTTAGAGGAGAAGGGTGGCTTAAAAGGAAGCACATTGAGATGGATAGAAAATTATTTGAGGGGAAGAGAAATAAGGACTGTAGTTAAAGATAGGAAGTCCAAGTGGAGAGCAGTAGAAAGCGGAGTGCCACAGGGGTCAGTATTGGCACCAATACTTTTCCTCATTTATATTAACGACATGCCAGAAGGAGTGAACAGCTACATAAATCTGTTTGCAGATGATACAAAACTGTGCAGAGTTATAAAGCAAAAAAGAGGATTGTGAAATACTGCAAGAAGACCTAAATAAGATCTGGGAATGGAGTAAAAAGTGGGAAATGGAATTCAATGTGAACAAAAGCCATGTCATGGAAATGGGAAAGAGTGAAAGACGACCCGTGGGAATCTATAAGATGGGAGATGGAGTAGAACTGGAGAAAGTCAAAAAGGAAAAGGACTTAGGAGTGACGATGGAAGAAAACAATCAACCAGTAAGCCATATTGATAGAATTTTTAGAGAAACATATAATTTGCTAAGGAATATTGGAGTAGCATTTCACTACATGGACAAAGAAATGATGAAGAAATTGATAAGTACTATAATAAGACCCAGATTGGAATATGCAGGAGTAGTGTGGACCCCTCATAAAAGAAACACATAAGGAAGTTGGAGAGACTACAAAAATGGCTACAAGAATGGTTCCAGAATTTGAAGGGATGACATATGAGGAGAGACTAAAGGCTATGGATCTACCAACCCTGGAACAAAGAAGGGAGAGAGGAGATCTGATACAAGTTTATAAATTGATCAACGGAATGGACCACGTGGATAATGAGAAACTGATCCTGAGAGAAGAATATGACATCCGAAGAACAAGATCGCATAGTAAAAAGCTGAGAAAAGGAAGATGTCTGAGAGATGTTATAAAACAGTTTCCCGCAAAGATGTATTGAGACGTGGAACAGTTTAAATGAAGAAGTAGTGTCTGCAACAAGTGTGCATACTTTTAAAGTAAGATTGGATAAGTGTAGATATGGAGACGGGGCCACACGAGCATAAACCCCAGGCCCTGTAAAACTACAACTAGGTAAATACAACTAGGTAAATACACATTCACACACACAGAACACTCACCTAGTCTTCATCGGAGACCAGAAGACACCCTCACCTTCGCGTCATACGCAACACAGGTATAGTTCAGATCCTTCAAATCACCCCCGCTGCCGCTCCTCTCCGGCTCAGTCTTCATCGCCTATGTCTCCACTGTCACACCATATCACCATCAGTCTTCATGATGACGCTGTTATGAACACTGCTCTTTGGGTCTGATCACTGTGTCATGTTTCAGTGTATTCACCGCGCCGTCCACACGTGCAATAGTCTCCATGGCCTGTCTCATACCCCTGCTCCCGGACCGTGCATCGAGGCTCCACACTGTTGCCAAGTTGAAGGTTGCCTTCAAAGTCCTTCATACGCTACCAAGCATGCGTGCGCAAAAATAAATAAATAAATAAATAATAATAATAATCTCTTCATGATTTGCCACACATTAGCAAAAGACCGAGTGAGTCACGAGTCGTCGACGAAAATCCACACGAAAGAGGCACAAGAGCAAGGTTTTCCTGTGCAGGCATAATTGTAGCATTGGCGACAATGAGGGAGGAGATAAGAGAACGTGGATGAAAGAATAGCACAAAACTCAATATTTTAACACACGAGGCCTTCTCAAGGACTTAACAAACGGTCATCTATACTGCTCCCTATAAATAGCATCTTTGTATACACCAGATGTAACATTTAATGAACTATTGGATATCACCATACTTCAACGCGCATCTGAATAACGGAGCTCAATCAATCAGTCACTAACACAAACCATGAATCATCATTCTCACACACGAACCGCGTTTATTAATCCTGCACAACCTCCCAGCTTCTACAGAAATGGCTAATAGTGTACGGAGGACTTTACACCATTCATTAATAATGAGCTCAAGGAAATTTGATGTCATAACGAAATATCCCATGACAGTTGGTAAATTTCTTATATTGCTTTTTACCTACATTCCGCCATTTTACTTATTCATTATTCATTACTGAATCTAGATGAGATGACTCGTCGTGCTTCAATACATGTAATATCAAAACATACAAAACGTGTTGGAATCAGGACCGCCTGAAAGAACCTACCTACCATACTGAACCAATCCAAGTAATAATCAAAAGTACAGAGAAAATAACAACTTCCTTAATAAAAAAGAAAAAAAAACTTCCTACGATGGTAAAATATTGATATAATGATGAGGCTGACCCAGATATCACACACACACACACACACACGCCCGGTAGGTCAGTGGTTAGAGCGCACAAGCCAGAGGACCGGGGTTCGATTCCCCGGCCGGGTGGAGATATTTGGGTGTCTCCTTTCTCCTTTCACGTGTAGCCCCTGTTCACCTAGCAGTGAGTAGGTACGGGATGTAAATCGAGGAGTTGTGACCTTGTTGTCCCGGTGTGTGGTGTGTGCTTGGTCTCAGACCTATCCGAAGATCGGAAATAATGAGCTCTGAGCTCGTTCCGTAGGGTAACGTCTGGCTGTCTCGTCAGAGACTGCAGCAGATCAAACAGTGAATTACACACGTTCTAAACATGCATGACTATTGCACATCAAAATGTCGCCATGATGAATGGCAATATTATGCATGAATGATAGGTTCAGTTAAGACTTTTCTTATTACACAGGAAGGAAATGCTTCTCTTTTCAATCGATTCTATTACATTAATTTTCCTTTTTCATCAAACAATAGCCAGTAACGTCCTAGGTAGATGGCATGAGAATTTGATAGATAAATAAACTCACATTATTTAACATCACAATGCTCACTACATGTAATCTAACAAAGATAAACAAGTTGTTGCTTATTGCTGGCTGTCCTCATGGTTCATTGCCTCTAATATCAAATAATACTGAGACATGCTTTCTCATACATAACAGATAATGCATGAAGATGTAATAACCTCTGCCCACCATCACATGCGCTCAAGAAAACCCCCAATAATCCTGGTCAACAGCTCCCCTAGTGGAAGGTCACTGCAAAACTCAGACCTATTCCTCATCAGAGGTCATCCAGGGAAAGACACCTTTTTGCTCAAAACACATGTTAATAAGAATCATAAACTGTCCAACTCCAAAAAGGAAAATGATGTTATTATTTACGTTCAAAGGAAAAAAAATAAATAACTACCAAACCTAATTCTGAAGTGGTTGATGCATGGTTGGCATGAATTCTGGCTTCTGAGTTGATTGCTAATGTTAAGCACTCATCACTCGATAGTGCTTTTCTTGTGCTCCAAGTTGAAGGCCATCATATCCTCAGAATATTATCCACCTCATAAATAAAGCAATAAATCATGTGTTTCTAGTGTATAGGTTTGTAGCATAGACATGTATTACCCATGGAATGCACTATATATCTCCCAGATTACTGAATTTTTTTCACCAAGACATTACTTTAAAGGCAATCACTTCAGCCCATGGAAACACACAGAGAACAGTACATATGAGCACAGTAAATGTGTAAGCACCCAGAGATGACGAGCCAGGAATGTAGAGCAAAGGGCAAATTTTAGGGAGACAGGAACACTGACAGAAACTGACGAAACAAGTTAAGAAGAGAAAAAGGAAGCAGCTCTAAACTATACAGTCATGATAGAGAAGTTGCCCACAAAAGGTACTCAAGTTTTTCATCACATCATGTGTGCACTTTATATTTCAGCCCAGAATCAGGCAAAGTCTGTTCTTCAACCTGCCCAATACTCCTTCATTTATAGAAAATGTTAAAATCTTGTAGTCCAACACCCCTTGAGACTTCTGGCATCTGGCCAAAATTATCTCCAATAACTATACTTCTTATTTCATCCTGATGGCACTACTGCCATCGGATCTGTTTCTGAAGCTGAACTCTTCTTTCAAACCTTTGTTGATAACTTTACCTTGGACAACTCTGGGCTTTTCTCCCTCTCCTCCTCTCTGTATTTCATGCCTTCAATAAAAATTCTTCGCAAAAATGTTTTCCATGCTTAAACCCTCAGAGGGCTTATGGACTTGATGGGGTCCCTACTATTGTTCACAAAAATTGCCTGACCAGTCTTCCAACTCTATCCATCAACTTATATCTTTCTTTCTTGCTTGAAGTTTGCCTAATTCATTAAACTACTGCCCTATAGATTTAATCTCTTGCTTGTCTAAAGTTTTTAATCTATCCTCAATATGAAGATTCTTAAACATGTCACTTCACAATCTTCTATTTGATCACCAGTATGGCTTCCATCAAGGTTGCACTACTGGTGATCTTCTGGCATTCCTTACTGAGTCTTGGTCATCCTCTTTTAAAGATTTTGGTGAAACTTTTGCTGTTACTTTAGACATATGAAAAGCTTTTGATAGAGTCTGGCACAAAAGCTTTGATTTCGAAACTGCTCTTCTACAGTTTCTATTCTTCTCTCTGCAACTTTATCTCAAGTTTTCTTTCTGACCATTCTATTGCTGTTGTGGTAGATGGACGCTGTTCTCATCCTAAATCTATTAACAGTGGTATTCCTCAGGGTTCTGTCCTGTCAATCACTCTCTTCCTATTATTCATAAATGATCTAAACTAATCCTATCCATTCCTACACTAATGATACCACCCAATACTTTGCCACATCTTCTCAGAGATGATCAACCCTTCATGAAGTTAGATCCTGCAGTGACGCCACACAATACCTGATTTCTGATGTAAGACTTCCGATTGGGGCAGAGAAAACTTAGTAGTGTTCAATGCCTCTAAAAGTCAATTTCTCCATCTGTCTACCTTCCAAACAGCTATCCTCTCATCTTCAATGACACTCAGCTGTCCACCGTCTTCCACACTGAACACCCTTGGTCTGTCCTTTACTTATAATCTAAAATGGAAACTGCACATCTCATCTCTTGCTAAAATAAGTTTTATGAAGTTTGGCATTTTAAGGTATCTTCGCCAGATTTTCTCATCCCCCCAACTAGTATGTACAATGGCCTTATATGGCCATGTATGGAAAACTCTGCATGTATGGGGGCAGGTTCCACTCACAATTTTATTAGATAGGATGGAATCAAAAGCTTTTCATCTTATCAATTTCTCTTCTCTAACAGACTGCCTCCAACCTTTCTCACTATTGGAATGCTGCATCTCTTACTATCTTCTATCACTATTTTCATGCCAACTACTTTCCTAATCTTGCTAACTGCATGCCTCCAAATTCATCACTTCTGTGGACTGACAGCTCGGTCACAAATCTTCCCAACCACAACACTAAATAGAATTATCCAGCTGTTTTTTGGTGTGAGTTGATTCAGAGGCTGGAAACCACTGGCAATGCATTATAAGAATAAACGAGAAGAAAAGTACTTATATTTCTATCAGGTGTAAAATAAACAAGGCAAATATTGGAAACTAAAAAATTTATCAATACATAATATCCAGGTACTTATTCTCACATGCTGTTGATAATTATCAAACATGGAACAGTGTAAACTAGAATTAAGACTGAAGCTTATAAAAATACACACCTTCATAATTGTCTGAATATATACAATATGCTATGCACAGGTTGTGTATTTCCACTTTTCCAGTGCAGTTTCTAACCATGTGTATCAAAGGATGTTTCCCTTTCCTTTGTTCTCCAGTGTTTACCTATTCAAGAGTGTATTTGGCAAGAGTGGCCTCTTATGTAAACCATGTACTAATATGAAAAAGATTCTGACATATTAAAAAGGTGTAAATTAAGTGTAAGTTTGCAAGAAAGAATTAAATTTCTTAATGTTCCTTAAATACTGCATTATTATGAATTCAATACACTTCTAGACCAGTAAAAATAAAAAGAGAAAGAAAATATGAAGGCATCAAAGTTCCTGATATACTGATCATCAGCTAACTCATTGATGAAATAATCCCTGGTACAGAACCCCAGCTGTGTGTTTTACAGCCTACAAGCAAAACATTAGTAGTGAATGTTACTATTACAATGAATAAACACATGTATATATATTCTGAGGCAATTGTTAAAGACACTTGAAATACTGTGGCAACATTTCACAAAGGTGCTACAATAGTGTCCAAGTACAAAAGAAGTAGCTAACATAAAAACAATTAAATATGGGTATTTCTAATCACTAGGAACTATAGCAAGTCAAGTTGTGTGCTTTTGCTATAACTCCTTTATATTTCCCAGGAAATATTTCAAAGCTGTAACCTAAGTCATCAGGTCTGGTGATCCCATAATTCAACCAGTAGAACTTGCACTTAGAATAAGCTACTTAAATCAAATATAAATTTCATGCAATATTTACATATAATCAAACTAAAAACTATAAATTATTTTGTTCCTTATTGTATTGTACTAGCTTCCTTACAATATGTATCCTCAATTCAATATTCTAAATTTTAATGTATTAAATACAAAATAAGAATAATTGATAGAAGTATAGGGATTTCTTGGAATCACTTGCATGAGTTATGAAAGGCTGAATGTGTCCAGACATTAGAAGAGAGATTGATCTGTAACAGCTCCAAGATCTTAAAGTCAAGGGAGAGTGCATGCTGTGAAAACCAGTTCTATCATGGAGAGGAGAGGAGCATGTGGAGTGACAAGATCAGATGAGACTAATGAATGAGTACACAAAAGACAGGGAGTGGAAATGTATGAATGGAATTAAGTAGAGGATGGCTGAATGGATGAAACAATCTTTCAAGTGATCTGAACCTACTGTGAGGATCAATGGTGAAAAAAGTGTGAAAAGAAATGTATGAATCAGTGAAAATGCAAATGGAAGTTAAATGGAAAGTTATAGAACAGTACAGGAGGGCATTCCCTAAAGATAATGCTAGAAAGACAGGCTAAAGGCAACCCAGGAGAGTATAAAGATAATGAGAAGTAGTGTGCAGCTACACAGACTTCATTGACACTTCCAGCACAAGAATGTCTGAGAAAGACTAATTAAGATTTGTTCATAATGATACCCAATCTATCACTACATAATGGAGAATGGAAGTTATGGTCTGACAATCTTAATATGAAGTAATTTACCTTCCTCTTCTAAGCTCAAGATAATATTAAGTACTACAGTAGATCTCTTCTTCAAGTTGAGGATGTAGACACAAAGGATAATTTTCACTCTTCCAGAGCTACAGATTTTCAACTTAATAAAATTAAATACCACTCCAGGTAATGTTTTCTTCTTAAGTATTTGAATTACTAAAGACAACGGCCATTAAAATCTTTCTTCTTACAAAACAAACCAATCTTTAGTATCTAGCTTTGCATTCAACAATTGCTATAATGCAATAGCTATAAGAAGCAAATAAACAAGCTTGTAGCAACTGCTGGACATGTTAGATTTTCAAAAGGTTCAAGGTTAAAATGAGATCAAGATATTGTTACGTCTTGCCTGTACCTGTGGTAGTAATGGTCTCTGCTGCCTCACTCCACCACCAGCAAACTCTCATCCACCTCACTGAAGTGACTGTTGATGCGTGAAGCCCAATTTTCCAATGTTGCATCCTGAAAATATGAGATATTGTGAGAAAATAAACACTGACAAATTTCCTATTGCTCTTTACATTCAGTATCTCGACCCTTAGAGCTCAATCAGAAAAAAATACCTAAAGTTTGAACTAAGGATCTATTTGCTTCTACAGTAAAAGTACAGGTCTGATATATTGTTTAAATCAATATAAATCCCTTAACTTTTAAAGTACAACAGAATACACCTCTACAAAATAATATATCCCTTGAAAATTTTAATCTATGAAAGAATTTTCAAGATGTTAAGACTTGTAATGTTTGAACAGTGTATTATTCATAATTCTTGGCACCTTTCATAGTGCCGTAGTATCAAATAACAGTCCAAGATATGTTCGAGATCAGTCGTCAACACAAAAGCAACGTAGTATTACTGTGCTTTGTTTTCATAGTGAACATAACAACCCAGTGTGTCCAAGTGCCATTGTTCAGTAATATTGTCATAAACCAATGACTGCCAGCCATTTTACTTAGACCATTCAAAATGAAGATAGGATTAGTATAATAACTGTATAAAAACTATAATAATTCTAATGAAATCAACAATATACTATGGCCAAACTCATCCTTACCTAAATTTTTTTATGAATTCATAGCTACAAAAAAAAAAAAAAAAAAAAAAAAAAAAAACACTGTGGATCTCTTTATCATTATCCACTTAAAGAGATATAGATAGAGACCTAGATAAAAATGAGAGATTAGTACACAGCAAAGATATCGACTATGGTGACTTATGAAAATTTCTCATGTTATTGCAAGATCCTTTCCTGGTAGGTGAGAGGGTTCTTTACTGGAACTTACATATTCATCCTGTTTCTTCTTTTTCTTTGATATAGAAGTTGAAGCAGCAGTCTTCTTTGAGCTTCCTTCAGCTGCCTTTGCTGATTTCTTCTCCTTTCTCTTATTTCCCTTTGTGGGCTTGGTGACCTTTGTGGGCTTAGAGGGCTTCTTACGAGCCTTGGATCGGAGCTTGACCTGTGCTGCTTCTTCCTCCTGCAAACAAGAGCAAAATTAAGTTCATTCCTTCCATATCCACCAGGGAGAGAATAATAATAAAAATTAAATGAATAGAATAGAATAAAATAAAGTGTATAAAATAAAATAAAATATAAAACATAATAAAATAAAAAAATAATTATCTGATTTGAATAAGATTTTTTGTTTAAATCAATATGGTTTCCAGCAGTCATACACACAGGGTGGAGATAGTGGCATGAAAAGCTCCCAAGAATAATTTCCAGCCACAAAAAAAAAAAAAAAAAAACTCTTGCATTAGAGAGTTGGGAGTTGGACAAAAAAGGGATGAGAGGAAGAAGAAAGCCTTGTGCAGCGAGGCCGCAGGAGGAGGGAAGGCATTCAGTTACTAAGATCAGTACAACAGTTAGCATGAAAATAGTGATAAAAGATAGAAAGGGATCCAACATTTCGGAGGTGAGAAAGAGGAGGGGAGTTGATGAAATGAAAAGCTTTTGATTCCACCCTATCTAATAAAACTGTGGGAGTGGAAACACCCCCAAACATGCGAAGAGTACTCAATACAGGGGCGGATAAGGCCCTTGTATAGAGTTGGCAGTTGAAGGGGGGGAAAGAAAAGCAGAGATGCTTCAGAACGCCTAACTTCATAGAAACTGTTTTACCAAGAGATGAGATGTGAGGTTTCCAGTTAAGATCAGAAGTAAAGGATAGACTAAGGATATTCAGTGTGGAAGAGGGAGACAATCGAATGTCATTGAAGAGGGGATAGTTGTCTGGAAGGTTGTGTTGAGTTGATAGATGGAGGAATTGAGTTTTTGAGGCATTGAAAACTACTGAATTTTTTCTGCCCCAATCAAAAATCTTAGACAGATCAGAAGTCAGATATTTTGTGGTGTTCCTGCATGATCTGTTGACTTTCTGAAGGGTTGGTCGTCTCTGAAAGGATGTGGAAAGATGTAGGGTGATATCATCTGCACAGGAATGGATAGGGCAAGACATTTGGTTAAGATCATTAATGAATAATAGAAAGAGAGTGGGTGAACCCTGAGGAACACCACTATTTGGGAGAACAGTGGCCGTCTACCACAGCAGCAATAGAACAATCGGAAAGGAAATTTGAGATAAAGCTGCAGAGAGAAGGATAGAAACCGAAGGAGGGCAGTTTGGAAATCAAAGCTTTATGCCTGACTATCAAAAGCTTTTGATATGTCTAATGCTACAGCAAAAGTTTCACTGAAATCTCTAAAAGAGGATGACCAAGACTCAGTAAGGAAAGCCAGAAGATCACCAGTAGAGTGACCTTGACAGAAGCCATACTGGTGATCAGATAGAAGATTGTGAAGTGACAGATGTTTAAGAATCTTCCTATTCAGAATAGATTCAAACACTTTAGACAAGCAAGAGATTAAAGCTACAGGACAGTAGTTTGAGGGATTAGAACGGTCACCCTTTTTAGGAACAGGCTGAATGTAGGCAAACTTCCAGCAAGGAAAGATAGAAGTCGATAGATAAAGTTGAAAGAGTTTGGCCAGCCAAGGTGCAAATAGGGAAGCACAGTTTTTAAGAACAATAGGAGGGACCCCTTCAGGTTCATAAGCTTTCCAAGGGTTTAGGCCAGTGAGGGCATGGAAAACATCATTACAAAGAATTTTGACTGAAGACATGAAATAGTCAGAGGGAGGAGGAGAGAGAGGGACAAGCCCAGAATCATCCCAGGTGGAGTTGAGAGCAAAGGTTTGGGAGAAGAGTTCAGCTTTAGAGACAGAAGAGATGGCAGTGGTGCCATCAGGATGAAATAAAGGAGGGAAAGATGAAGAAGTGAAGTTATTGGATATGTTTTTGGCTAGATGCCAGAAGTCACAGGGGGAGTTTGAGTTAGAAAGAATTTGACATTTTCTATTCATGAAAGTGTTTGGGAAGTTGAAGAAGACTTCGCATGATTCCAGGCAAAAATATAAAGTATGAGTGATTCAGGAGATGGAAGGCTCAAGTACCTTTGGTGGGCAACCTCTCTAACATCGATAGCATGAGAACAAGCTGTGTTAAACCAAGGTTTAGGTTGAGAAAAAGAATGAGGAATGTACGCCTCCATACCAGACACTATGAGTATCACCTCTGTTATGCGTTAAGCACACAGAGATGGGTCTCTGACATGGAAACAGTAATCATTCCAAGGAAAATCAGCATAATACCTCCTCAGGTCCCCCCAACTGGCAGAGGCAAAATGCCAGAGGCATCTCTGCTTTGGAGGATCCTGAAAAGGGATTGGAGAAATAGGACAAGATACAGAAATGAGATTGTGATCAGAGGAGCCCAACAAAGATGATAGGATAACAGCATAAGCAGAAGGATTAGAGGTAAGAAAGAGATCAAGAATGTTGGGCGTGTCTCCATGACGGTCAAGAATACAAGTAGGGTGTTGCACCAGTTGCTCTAGAATTCAGGGGTTCCCAAACTTTTTGTTCCTCAGTACCCTTAGACTCTTTTTATAGGTTCCCATGTACCCCTAACACTAAAAATTACAACAAGGATAAGGAGAGTTAGTAACGAGAAACATTTTCACACTTTCACTAGCTGTGAGTGTAAACAGGACTGAGTCTGAGTCACTCAGTGAGGCGTGAGCCGCCAGGCACTGACTCAGGCCGCGCCGGGTAAATTATGTGGGTCCCGGACCGCAGTCCATTGCTGAGCCGCATGCACTATGACTCATGAGCGCGGACGAATTAAAAATAACTGCCGCCCTGTGTTTCTTATTTTATAATAATGAAATGTACTGCTCTTTAGCGCTGTCTTATATACTTATCAACACAAAGAAAATGAGAAAAGTGCAATCTGAGTGCAGATTACAACACCATGTATTGTGCAAGTAATTGTTTCCTTCAGACCAAATGTACCCCCTGAAACGTGCAAATGTACCCCTGGGGGTACATGTACCCCAGTTTGGGAACCCCTGCTCTAGATCATGGAGGATAGCAAAGTTGAAGGCTCGTTCACCAGGATGGTCGGTGAAGGGAGAGGAAAGCCAAAGCTGGTGATGAACATTGAAATCTCTGCAAAAGGGTACAGGGACAGAATGTGCTCCACTTTGGAATTTAAATAGTCAAAGAATTTAATATAGTCAGAGGAGTTAGGGGAGAGATAGACAGCACAAATAAATTTAATCAGAGAGTGACCATTGAGTCAAAGCCAGATGGTGGAAAACTCGGGAGATTTGTGAGCGTGGGCACAAGAGCAGGTTAAGTCGTTGCACACAAACACAACATCCGGCTTTGGAATGAAAATGAGAATAGAGAAAGTAGGAGGGAACAAAGAAGGGGCTACTGTCAGAAGTCTCAGACAGCTGTGTTTTGGTGAAGAAAAGATGATGAGGTTTAGTAGAGGAGAGGTGGTGTTCCACAGATTGAAAATTAGATCTAAGACTGCAAATGTTGCAGAAGTTAATGTAGAAAAAGGTGAGGGAGGTATCAAGACATTAAGGGTCATTATCAAGAGAGGAGACAGACCTGGGGACATATCTGGTCCCCTTCCCACAAGGGAAGTCCGAGGCTGGGTTTGAAGTTACCATTCTTTTAATTTTGAATTCAATTGAAGGGTGTATGTGTAGTAAGTGCATGTAATTTTGAATGAAGAAGGAGAGTTGTCTTTAGAGGGCAGGCTGTGACTGCCCTCTTGAGTTGTGAGACAAAGAGAAACGTTCAGCGAGATTACAACAAGCTTTAATGGAAAGTTCACAGCATCTCCTGAACTAGTGCTATTAGACCTTGCTGGGAGTAAATTATCATTTTGGTAGGTGTCTACTATCTCCTAATCACCTGCATATTTCAGATAGTGACTTTTCTTCACTTGGGGCTGGAATACGACCCTTTTCTAAATCTGCAAGTGGTTTGGAAGCCATGCTGGATGTAAGGATAAGGTTTGCAGGTTTGTGATAATCCACCAAATGTAACTAGCACTGTTAGGATGAGAGTAATCAAGCTAAAAATTGAAACACTTCTAGTTCTTAAAAGTAAATACCACAAAACTGAAATTCATAACTCTCCTCCCTTAGTTAGATATTATCAAGAGCAGTCACTCATACCTAATCAATCTAATATTCTTTAAACCATCCATCTATTCCATCTGTGGTCATTTTGTTAGCCTGAATTCTCTCACATCAGATCCAATAACTTGCTTCACCAGAGTTCTCTTCTCTCTACAAGCTCAGATCATCTCAATCTTTGTTCTGCCTGATCAGAAAGCTCAATGTATATCCACCACCATTAAAAACAACCAACACAAGTTTCTGTCAATAATGAAGCAATTTATCTACACATTGGTCTTTTCTTTTGTTCCCAACATATAAATTCAAGGAAATATACAAAAAGTTTGGGTATAGAAGATTTTAACATCAAATTATCCAGTGGAGGCATATGATCTCACCTCCTCAGTGGTGGTACCATCTTCAACATATCCTCCATGCATCTCAATAAACTTTTGCCTCGCTTCAAGCAATGAAGTTCGGTCGTAAGATCTTCTTGGTGCCTGTGAAGAGAAAGCTTTGTTACTAGTCTTTCAATATCAAAAACACTAGGCTTTTATTTCATAAGACCATAGCTTACTATATTTTAGCTTCCTGGTACTAGTTCTTCAGGGGATGGGTTTGAAATGCTAAGTGAAGCAGAGTATAAACACCCAACCAATATCATAAAACTTTGAAAATGCAGGACCATTTTGTTGTCTTGTAGTAATTACAAATAAATAAAACATTTCATGAATGCCTTAAAAGAGTCCAACCAAAGAGGAATTTAAATGTTTCAATTACTAACCTTTACAAAACTCTTTTCTGGAGATTTATCAGAAGCCTTTGCAGGAACCTGTGATGCTTTGTTTACATGAGATGTTTCAATTGGTTCCTCATCTTCTGAGTGTTTTTCCTTTAAGTCTTCATCATCAAACAACACAGACATTTCAGCTGCTTCTATTTTGTCACTTGGATCTGCTTCTGTGCTCAGAGTGTCTTGTAATTTATCTTGACAGGTTGTTTTTTTCCGACAATCTAGTTTCTCCCTTCTCTGCATGGGATGCTGTTTATTCACAGTTGGTACAGCAAAGGATGTTATCTTTGTCTGAGAATTTTGTGAGACGTCTGTCATGAAAGTCACCGAGCGTCCCTGTACCACCATACTTGAGGACCGGGAGGTGGATACTCTGCTTCTGTTACCAGGTCGAAGTGAGCTCCAAGAGAACCTGGATGGAAGAGTGGCTGGATGCAGGTCTCCATCCATCATGTCTGAGGTGCCTGTGACCTCCAGTGCAGAACGCTGTCTGGATTGTTGAACAGGGGATATGTTGAGCTCACTCTCCTCCTCTGAATCATCATTAAAACCAAAGCATTCAGAAATACTATCATTAGCTGTCCTTTTTTTGTTACCAGCAGCTCCAGCTACATTTTCCATTCTTGGAGTAGAGGATACTCCTATATACTTGGAGATATGTTTTGATATGGCTGGAGTAGGTAATACACTGGCTGAAGTCATAGGAATTACCTCACTTTCATTTCTAGGAATGACAAAAGAACTTCTGGTCTCACCTTCAAATCCAAGGAAGAGATCATTAGAAACCTCACACTCAAATCCAGAAAAGTTAAAGTCTGCAGGTTCTTCATCTCTAATACTTGACATAATACTAGGGATAGATGCTTCATCAGCAGCATCCATTTCAGAATTATCATCAAGGTACCTTGGAGGAGCAGTATTCCTATTAGTGGTAGAGACCGAAGATTCGCCAACCAAAGGCATTCTCTTAGAAGCAGTAGTCTGCCAAGAAGGATCTGTTATGAGAAGTGTGAATTTAGTACGGGGTTTCACCCTTTTCTTCATGGGTTTCTTTGATTTCTTAAGCTTCTTCCTCTTAACTTCTGCTATCTCTTCATGTGGACTGCTGGGAAAGTCATAGGTATCACTGTTAATTCTAAAGGACTTTCTTTTCCCAGGAGTTATTTTTATACTCTTGACTGAAGCCCAAACAGGAAGTTTGGATTTAGCTTGAGTGACTCCTTGAGAGCCTGAAATGGTGGGTGTTTTCTTATTCTGTGATGTGTTATGTGATCTTCTCAAAAGTTTATGTGATAATCCCTTGGTTCCATCAATCTTTGCTGATGACACAGACCTAATAGTTCTTGTAGATGTGCCTGGAAGCTTAGGAGTTTCATAATTATTTCCAGTTTTAGTTTTCTTTGCAATATTATCTTTCTCTTGCTGGCCTGACTTTCTTTTTGTCCTTCTAAGGGGCACAGTGACATCTTCCTCTGGAGTGGCACTTTCTTTTTCATTACAAGAGGATTTTGCATTAGCAGCAACACAGGTTCTGTCATGAGAGCTCTCACTTTCCTTTTTACCACCTGACTTTGCTGTGACATTGTTTTGCTGTGCAGATGAGGAGCGGGTCTTTGGGCTTTTGACATTAGTAACTCTCTTTGGTTTTGGATGAGGGTCAAGTTGTTTATTGGTAACTTTTGGAGATGCCTCTTCCTTGTCAACTTTATCTGTCTCTGGCACATTTTTAGTTTCATTTTGTTTCTTGTTCTGTGGTTTTCTGATGACTGGCCTGAGTATGTCCAGCACATCCTTGCTTCTTGGGGGCACCCTGATCCTTTTGGATTTCCTTACAGGAACCATATCTGTAGATAAAACATTTTCCTTGTCAGAGATAACACTCCCTTTTTTTACTTGCTTTTTGCAGTCTTCCTTCATTTCTTTTCCTTTTTGGGACATATTGTCATTCATTCTTTCTTCCACAGGAAATACCTGATTTTCTTGGGAACCTTTAATTATCTGCAATGGAGCTTTCTTGTCTTTCTCTGATCTCTGACAGCCAAAACTTGAATCCCTACACATATTGCTTAAATCTGACAGCTTGCTTTGTCTAGGAATTCGCCTTTTAATGATGGGAGACATAGTTTCAGCTAAACTTATACAATTCTCTTCCACATTTTCTAATGGTGAGCGATCTTTCTTCTTTGCAGACAGTGACGACTGGTTAGTCAAGGGGTCATCTGGGATTGTGAGTTTCTGCTTTCCTCCGAGTGCAGAACATGGTGATTGTTTTGCTCTCCTGAACAGCCTTCCTTGGTCAGGCAAAGTGGTACCTGTAAAAAGTTGAGGACTATTAATACATGTAAATGTTGAAATAATTAAAATTCTATCTAAAATTAAATATCAAAGTATATTATTCAGATGTAAAAATTATCATAATCATTATTTCAGACAGACATTGAGTACTGTATTACTTAACAATACATGTCTTCCTAGGGCTGTAATTATTCAGTGTCTTTGCAGCCAAACCATTCTAAGCTCATCTCTACTTTCAGTGTGACACAAACAACATCAAGCACCATAATTGCCTAGTAACAATTTAGAAAATGTAGCTATAATAAAATTTGGTAGCATACACTTCAGATAGTATACAAATTAAATAACAAAACAGATTACTACAAAATCAGTTGATCAAATAACAAACTCCCCTTTCCTCATCCTAGAAGCATCTGCATCACTCACAAGCACCTATCAGTGCCACCCACACACCTCCCTCCCTACAGGCCCACCAAGTGTCAGAATGATATAGACAAGATGTTCCAAAGCCACTTTTTAGTCTTGATCTCAACAGAGACATGTGTTTTGAGTGAAGATTTCAACGAGGATCAACAGCATGCCACAATAGTAGCATCTTACCTGAATATTACCTGACTGGTCATACCAATCTATTGTAAATTCTCACAAGATCTTAGTAGATGGCTCTCTCAGATTTCATGCTCCTATAAGATCCACTGTTGATACAACCACAAGACTGTCTTCTAAGAAATATTCTCTACCAACAACAAAACTTCATGCTCACTCTACTAAAGACTCATTAGACCAGCAATAGAATAAGCTTAATGTGTATGAAACACTAGCTATACAGGTGATCTCAAATTGCTGGAATTGGCTGGGCTCGACATATAGGAGTTAGTCGTCTCTTTTATTGTGAGTAAAGCAAAACCCTAGATATGCATTCTGTTCAAGGTCGCTTACTCCATTCAGACCTTATAAAAACTGGAAAAACTTTCACAATGAACACAAATTAAACTGAGTTTTATTTTCACTTAAGCTCCTCCTCTGGGCATAAGGGACCACAGATTCAAGATCTTTCTCTCACACTGCTTCTTGGAGGTTAGGATGAGATTCTTTATAAGATGTGTCAGCCGCACCAGATGATGTAGTTGCCCTACACTCTATCAACTCCAATAAATTTTTTCTTCATTCATTCTTTGTTCTTCTTATGCATCACCTTGTGGATTAGACTGCCATCTTTGTTTCTTACTCCTTATCAATATTAACCTACACAAAACTATTAATGTTACTAGATATATCTAAAACACTGCATAACTCTGTTCAGGATACCTCTAGTCATACAACACATGAAACCTTGAGACTAGCATACCTGCAGATCTGTGCTCATTATACCTGTTAGCTACCTTACTTATTGTCTTACTAATAGAATCAGAGAAACCAACCAGGTTCAATGAACTACCAACTGAAATTACCAACTATCACTTTCTCATCACCTTCTCTTGGTAGTGTCAGGTATTATCATTGTGACTTCATAGCACTTAAAAATCAGACTCACTCAGCTCCACACTACACTCACTTGTGCCCTCTCAGCCTATGGAGGCAACATTTAACCAGTGCAACAGTTAACATCTTCAGTACTACTGGGACGCATTTTTGGGGAAGATTAGACAACTTTATTTACATTAGCAAGTGTCTATAGAGATCAGAAGATCAATGGCCACAGTTTTCACTATTCTAACCCCTACATAAGTTTCTAAAGCTCTAAAAAATTGCCAAACAGTAAGCAGAATGATTATGAAAATGTGACATGGTAACGAAGGGGTTGAAAATAATGGTATTCTTTTACTCTTACACCACTTTCAATATGGCTCTTCTTACCCTTCTCATTCTAATTTGAATCCCATACATATCTTCCACAATTTATTTATGATGGCAACAGCAATTTTTTAAAGATTTATGTTTCTGAGGAAGCAAGTTCGCTCGCTGCCATAATAATGCTGGGAAGTGACGCACCCAAGAGAGTGATGGACACACAAGCACAGAGACACATCACAAAAGGCATGTTAACTCGTTTGTACGTGTCACATCTGTTGTACAAGCATGAAATTAGTCACGATGATTGATTCTTTTGTTTGAAAATGCAGCCTTTGGCCAATTAAAAACACAAAATTAATTTAGCCAACCATAGTATTTTACTTCATCCTGTGGAGAAGCAGCTCAATTTGAAATATTTCAATACAACTGAGGAAATATCTGTCAGCAATGGGTATCAACTCAATTATATATTTCCAGTACATCAACAGATTTTACGTAGAGAAATAAGGTAGCAACTTCATAACCAATAATTTGTTAGTCTTGCCAGTTAAGTAAGGTTAGATTAACAGTTAGGCTCAGTTTAGTTTGTTCAGTAAGGTTACATTAGCTTGGTTAGGTTAGGTTAGTTTGGGTTAAATAGTGGCAACAGGTAGTAAGCAGCAGCAAATTTTTTTTCTTGAGGGCTGTGAGCAAGCGTTACTGCAATGTTACCCGTTCATGAGGATGAAAACTGATTTTCTTTTTTCTGGTAGATCTCGGTCACTCTTGCATTGATCCATCTTTAGTTTTTACTGCAGAACATCAGTTTCTAATACAATGTAGTGTAAGTAAAATCAAAATAAAAATATTTGCAGTAAAAGTGTCCAGATTAATTTCAAAGAGCTTGAAGACTAACACAAAAAATAGTTTCGTCCAAACAGAGGCTGGTGCAGGAATAGGAATACCAAAATAATACCCCGCCTGATAACATAACATATAACATAACATAAATAATAGGATAACAAAGGGCCACCAGGGCCCATCTAGGTTATCCTGTATCAGTCGCACAGCGACCTCGTCATCAGTACTTAAAGATACACTTACAAGTACACAATACATTATATACTAATTCTAAATATTTGGCCCATTAACAGGGCTAAGTCCTGCAGCGAAATCTTCTACAATTTGTGGTCCCCATACATGGGGATCATGTCTTGTTTAACTATAGTAAATTTCTTATAAAAACTATCATGCAGTGCTATACATAATTATAAATCTAATAAATTTAAGTGCTTATCTAATCTGTTTTTAAACATTGTCAAACTAGTGCTATTTACAACCGTCTCTGGCAATGCATTCCAGAAGTCTACCACCCTATGACTAAAGAAATATTTTCTTATATCTAACCTGCAGCCTTGCTTTCTAATCTTCCTGCCATGATTTCTAGTCCTATTTCCCTCCTCTAAGGTAAAGAAAGATCTCACATCTATGTAGTTTGTATCTGAGAACATTTTAAATAACTCTATCATATCCCTCTTATACATCTCCTCTCAAATGAAAACATGTTTAATTCCTTTAATCTATCTCTATACTCCAGGCGCTTTAATGCTGGTATCATCCTAGTTGCTCTTCTCTGAACTGCTTCTAACATGTTGATATCCTGCCTATAGTGGGGTGACCAGGCCTGTATGCAATACTCTAAATGGGGCCTAACATAGGAATTATATAAGCTACGCACCACTTCCTTACTTTTATAACTAACATTTCTATTTATAAAACCCAGGATCCTATTTGCCCTATTTCTTGCTTCTAAACATTGCTTTGAAAATTTCATAGTCCTGTCTATCACTACTCCTAAATCCTTTCCTTCCTCTACTGCCTCTAGCCAACATCCCTCCATCTCATAGTTAAAGTTTGTGTTGTCTTTACCTAAATGCATAACCTGACACTTTTAGAATTAAACTCCATCTGCCACCTGTCTGCCCATGCTATCAGCCTGTCCAGGTCTCGTTGTATTCTGTAATTGTCCTTTTCACCCTGTACTGCACATGCTATCTTAGTATCATCTGCAAACTTTGATACTTTGCTACTAATTCCTATATCTAAATCGTTAATGTACACCAAGAAAAGAAGAGGTCCTAGCACTGATCCTTGGGGTACCCACTAACCACTTCCTTCCACTCAGACATTGCCCCATTTAATACTACTCTCTGTTTCCTATCAGAAAGCCATTCACTAATCCAATCAACTAACCTACCCCTATCCCATGTAGTCTCAATTTGTACACTAGCCTCCTATGCGGTACCTTATCAAACGCCTTGCTAAAATCTAGATATATAACATCTATGCTATTTCCATCATCTAACTCCTTGGTAATATATTCTAAGATATCGAGCAAATTTGTAAGACAGGACCTCCCTGATCTAAAGCCATGTTGGGTATCTCTAATTAATCTATTCTCATTTAAATGCTCCCAAATACTACCCTTAATGATTTTCTCTAGTATCTTACATACTATACTAGTTAAACTGATCGGTCTATAATTATTCGCATCATCCTTCCTACCTTTTTAAATATTGGAGTAACATTAGCTAACTTCCAGTCCTGAGGTATCTCAGCAAACCTAAGTGATCTTTCAAAGATTAACTTAAGTGCTTCAGAAATACTGTCTACACCCTCCCTAAGTACTCTGGCATGTAGCTCATCAGGACCACTAGCTTTCCTATCGTCTAGTTCAAGAATAAATTTCCTAATAATTCCCGGTTTTATATCAATATTTTCTAAAGCTCTTAAACTACTCGTCGCACTGTTTGTAACAGGATTTCCTATTCTTTCCTAGTAAATACTGAAGAAAATTGTTCATTCAATAATTCTACTATGTCTTC
This sequence comes from Portunus trituberculatus, assembly GCF_017591435.1. Classification (NCBI taxonomy): domain Eukaryota; kingdom Metazoa; phylum Arthropoda; class Malacostraca; order Decapoda; family Portunidae; genus Portunus; species Portunus trituberculatus. The sequence continues at coordinate 25,054,267 of NC_059271.1, read as the reverse complement.
ATTTTGATCCACTACTACACCATCTTTTCTGAGTGGTCCAATCCTATCCTTATTTCTTTTATCACTGACCTTGTAATAACTATATAATTTTTGGGATCTTTACTCCCAGCTCTAGCTAGTTTTATCTCTGCCTGCCTTTTACTTTTTTTATAACCTTACTCAAATCATCTCTGACCTGTCTGTACCTAATCAAATCTACATCTTCCCACTTTTCTGCAACTCTCTATATGCCCTCTTCTTCTCTCTGATCTGGCTACCTATCTCATGAGTCCACCATAATGGCTTCCTGTTTCTCTGCCTTATATCTTTGTAAGGGATACACTGCATCACTATACCCTTTACTACAACCTTAAAAATATCCCACATCTCCTGTGCAGTTTTATTTCCAAAACTATCTTCCCAGTTTACCTCTCCTAATAACTGACGTAACCTACCATAATTGCCTTTCTGATAGTTTGGGACTCTAGTCTTATTCACTATATTATCCCTACTGGAATTAATGATAAATCTAATTATATGATGGTCACTGTTTGCTAAAGTCTCTCCTACCTCAACTTCCTTTAAACAATGCTCAATATTTGTTAGTACTATGTCTAAAACCTTCCTCCCCCTAGTAGGTTTATCTACCATCTGCACTAAATAGTTATCCTGAAAACTTTCCATAAACTTATTTTCACTAGCATCTCCTACCATCCTCTCCCAGTTTACTGACTTAAGATTAAAATCCCTAAGATAATTGTCTGACTAGTACACCCCTATTTATCTCATCTACCATAAGGTTGTCTACATCTGCTGACTGGTTAGGTGGTCTATAAAAAGCTCCTACTCTAATAACCTCCTTACTGATGATGTCCACTGGGGGCTGTGGGGCGTTACTTTGCCTTGGGTCAGGAAAGCTTAGTTTGGTCACAGAAGTAACCATCATATTGTAATGACCTGGATCTTCTCTTTTCTGTCTTCGATATCAAGCAGTTTCTCAGCAAAATAGACGCTTTTCCAAGTCGCGATCTACACAGGAGGGACCAAGTGAAACTAGAGCACTGAAAATTGTAAGCCAAACCGAACAGTGTCGTGAAAAGGAAACGCTGTTGTATAATCGGTATCATCCCGTGTCTAACCTCCCTGAGTCCCTATAGGTCTGGCGTCACCACAACGGCCGTGACCAACATGTCCCTGCCTGCTAAGCTAAGAATAGTCCCCGCCACCTCGCCTTGCCTTCTCCTCACGCCCTAGCACTCATCTACTACCTCCCACTAATACTAGAGGCACTACACATCCCCCAGCAGGAGCTGTACTCACCGACGGAGTTGTTCCTGGTCTTCATTTTCACATTATTCTCTGAGCGTGCAGCCAGCCGTGTTTACTAAACGTTCAAATGTTTTGGCGGAGTAGCGGTGGTAACTGCGCATGCGCGGAGAGCTCAGAGCTCTCCCTCACTCCCTCCCCGTCTCTCTCTCTCTCTCTCTCTCTCTCTCTCTCTCTCTCTCTCTATCAAAATACATCATATAAATCTAATCCTCGTAAAAAAACTAACATGAAGAAATGAATTTACTCCATTGGTTCATTTTGTATATTTATTTTTTAGGTAGCTAATAGTCATGTATAGATATTTTTTTCCACACAGTTTTGGGTTAATCTCGGCTCTAAATCAAATATCGAACTAATTTCCTTCTTTCGGATAATAAATACAGTTCAACTGCATATGCAAGTTATAGGTGCACTGATGAAATTGCTTTTTTAACCACTGAAAATTAATGTACCGAAATATAATAGTGCCGATCTTGTCAAGTAGACGAGCTCTGAAGGGAGAGCTGGGGGGATGGGGTGGTATAGGAGTACACTCACAGTCTCAGTGTGTTTTAACTGCTCTTTCTCTCATACACATGAAGGGGGAAATCTGGATGGTTGAACTGGGATGCAGGGGAAAATAACAGACAAAAGTTTGGGAACCACTGAGCTCGTCTTCCAAATCTTAACGCGGTTTTTTGGCGTGTCTCCTTTTAGGGAACAGCAGGCCTTCCACTGTGCCACGTTTCACTCAGAATTTGAATGACCAAGTGTGTGAGCTGACCCATGGTACAATAACGATCAAAAAGTTATTGTACCATGACCTGACCCATCTCTCATTTATCGCTCTCCCTTCTTCCCTCACCTCCGCTCTCTCTCTCTCTCTCTCTCTCTCTCTCTCTCCCGTGACAATCCTTCCTTATGCCTGTATAGGCGTCACCAAGCAAAATAGATTCATGGGCACAGTAAATATGGAAGATGTTTGAGCAGGAAAGGCACGAATATAAAACTTGAGCGAGAGAGAGAGAGAGAGAGAGAGAGAGAGAGAGAGAGAGAGAGAGAGAGAGAGAGAGAGAGAGAGAGAGAGAGAGATTTCCTGAGTAAGTTATAGTGGTTAGTTTTGGAATAGCAAGAAGAGTTGTTGCTTGTTTGGATGCTACACACACACACACACACACACACACACACACACACACACTTCTTTGAAACTAGAGAGCATAGGAGGACTGCGTGGAACCTTGCTCAAATGGACAAGAGATTATCTGAAGGATAGGGAAATGAGAACAGAGATATATACTCATATTGGGGTAAAGTAACTAGCGGAGTGCCACAAGGGTCAGTGTTAGCCCCCATTATGTTTCAAGTTTATGTAAACGACATTCACATTGGGATAAACAGCTATATAAATTTATTCGCTGATGATGCAAAGTTGCTAAGAGTTATCAAAACCAGAGAGGACTGTCTGCTGTTACAGGAAGATTTAAACAAGATCTATGAATGGAGCAAGAAGTGGAAATTGGAGTTTAACGCCAAGAAATGTCACATAATGGAACTAGGAAAAAGTAAGAGAAGACCAGCATGGAACTATTTGATGGGAGAGGAGGAAATAACGAAGACTAAAGAGGAAAAAGATCTTGGAGTGATCATACAAGAAAATCTGAGCCCTGATAAACACATAAGCAAGATATTTGGACTATCATATAAGATGTTGACTAATATAAGAGTGGCATTTCATTACATGGATAAAGATATGATGAAAAAAAATCATCACAAGCATGATACGCCCAAGGTTGGAATATGCAGCAGTGGTATGGTCTCCGACCTCAAAAAAAGATATAAGAAAATTGGAAAGGATACAGAAGATTGCTACAAAGATGGTGCCGGAATTAAAGGACCTCACATATGAAGAACGACTGAAGGAAATGGGACTGCCAACCTTACAAGATAGAAGAGAACGCGGGGACCTAATAACAATGTATAAGATAGTAAATGATATTGAAAAGATAGACAAAGAAGACCTGGTGCTGTTGACGGAAGAAGATGGAAGGACAAGAGGACATGAAAAGAAGATCAGGATGAGGCAGTGTGTGAAGGATGTTGGAAAATACAGTTTTCCACACAGAACGGTGGAAAAATGGAATGCATTGGATAATGGAATTGTCACAGCACATAGTGTGCATAACTTTAAAGAAAAACTAGATAAATGGAGATATGGAGACAGGACACTATGAGGCCCGCTCGAACCCTGTACAATAAAACTAGGTAAGTACAACTAGGTAAACACACACACACACACACACACACACACACACACACACACACACACACACACACACACACACACACACACACACACACACACACACACACGGAGAACAGAAGAACATAAGGAAAAGTCAAGGAGAGGTGATTTTAAGTGCTTGGATAATATGATAAGATAAGATGGAAAAATACTTTCGTAGGAGGCTTCAATTGCAAGAGTAAACTGGAGTGAGATGGAAGTAATAGGATCGTGGAGCGTGATGTTACAGTTAACTATGGTAAGTACACTGGATCAGTGGGTGGAAGAATCAACATGGTACAGAGGTGAAGAAGAACTATAATTGCATGACCTATTATTCATAAAGAAGCCGGAGCCCTTCTATCATTCAATATCAACAGAGTCCAATGAGAAGTGACCATGTAACATTAAAACTGGAAATGCAGGAATGGGAAGTGCTAAGATACAGGGAGGACTACAAAAAGGAGCTATTACATAATGCAAGAGCAAAATCTGAAAACTTAACACAATTTTTTGGTAGCATAGAATGGAGGAACATTATGAACGGCAAGACAGTACTGGGGAAATATGAATTATTCCTACAGAAGTATAATGAGGGAGTGAGGAAATACATACCAATCTAGAGTGTAAAGAAGAGTATACGAGCCTGGTACAATGACAGAGGTATAGAAACTAAGAGAAAAAAAAATAATGCTTGGAAGAAACTCAAAAAGCAGAGAAATGAAATCAATAGACAGCAGTATAAGGATGCTAGAAATAAATAAGTTAGAGTAAGAAGAGAGGAAGAAAGAAACTTTAAGAAAGATGTAGTGCAGAAAAGTGAAGATGAACCCAAGCTTTTCTACAATATATCAATGGTAAGATGAAGAATAAGGAAACAATAGAAAAATAGTTAAAGGAGGGAAGACATAACAAATAGCAAAGGAAATGAGTGAAATAATGAATGAGAAGTTTTTAAGACTGTTTTCACTGAAGAGGAGGATTTTACAAAATCAAATAGGACATTGCATTGTACATGCTTGCAAGAAATCATGATGCACAAACAAGAAATTGGAAGACACTAGAAAATTTGGATGTCAGAAAAACGATGGGGCTGGATGGTGTGTCAGGCTGGGCACTAAAGGAATGTAAAGATCAATTATTAGGACCAATTTGGGAAATGGTTACCATCTCATTAAAGGAAGGGAAAATACCACTGGAATGGAAGAGAGCTAACATAATCCCAATATTCAAAAGAGTAAATTCAACTGAGCCATTAAATTATAGACCGGTGTCACTTACAGGTGTTGTGGGGAAGATATGTGAAATTGTTATAAAAAAAAAATTGGTTAAATATCTGGAAGAAAAACAAGTTACATCGAACAGACCATGTGTGTCAAATTTACTAAGTTTCTACTCAAGAGTAGTAGAAGGACTGAAGAGCAGAGATAGATGGGTGGATACTGTGTAACTGAACATATAAAAAGGCTTTTGATAATGCCCCACATAGCAAACTACTTTGGAAGTTGGAGAACATAGGAGGACTGAGAGGAGTATTATTAGACTAGTTAAGGGTTTATTTGAAGACTAGAGGGATGAAAATTGTGATCAGAGATACATACTCATCCTGGAGTAAAGTGTATTAGCGTCCATTATGTTCGAGGTATATGTAGACGACATACAGTATGGAATAACCAGTTATATTAATGTTTGCTGATTATGCAAAATTGTTAAGAGTAATTAAGATCCGAGAAGACTGTTTGCTGCTGCAGGAAGATATAGACAAAATCTAGAAGTGGTGTAAGAAGTAGAAGCTAGAATTCAAAGCCAAGAAATGGAATTAGGAAAGAGTAAGAGAAGACCAGTATGAAACTGTTTGATGGGAGAGGAACAAATAATGAAGACTAAAGAGGAAAAAGATCTGGGAGTGGTTATACAAGAAACTCTGAACCCCGAAAAGCACATAAGTAAAATATTTGAAACAACGTATAAAATGTTGACAAACAAATATTAGGATGGCATTTCAATACATGGACACAAGGACATGATGGAAAAAAATGTAACGAGTATAACACGTCCAAAGTTGGAATGTACAGCAGTGGTGTGGTCGCCGAGCTTGAAAAAGGATATAAGATTAGAACGAATTCAGAGGACAGCTACAAAGATGGTGCCGAAACTAAAGGACCTAACATATGAAAAAAGGCTGAAGGAAATAGGACTGCCAACAAGATAGAAGAGAAAGAGGAGACCTAATAACATTGTATGAAATAGTTAAAGGCATTGAAAAGATAGACAAGCAAGACCTTGTTCCGGTACCAGAAGAAGCTGGAAGGACAAGAGGACATGCAAAGATTAGGAAGAGGCAGTGTGTAAAGGGTATTGAAAAAACCCATTTTTCCACATAGGACGATGGAAAAGTGGAATGCATTAAATAATGAAGTTGTTGCAGCGCATAATGTGCATAGCTTTAAGGAAAAAATAGATAAGTGGAGATATGGAGACAGGACACTATGAGCCCCGCTCGAACCCTGTACAATAAATACATAGGCAAACACACACACACACACACACACACACACACACACACACACACACACACACACACACACGAACACACACACACACACACACACACACACACACACACACACACACACACACACACACCTCCTCCTCTTCTCTCCACTTCCTTTTTCACCACCTCCAACACTCAGTCTTGAAAAACCTTAGAAAAAACAAAGATACGTTAAGGAGTAATTCAATAATGGTCCTGTTTCCTGCGTGGCTATAACAGAGCAGTACAGTTGCCCGACACGTCCCCCGCCATTAGTGTTGTTGCATCAGTTAGAAATTATTGTTTGGAAGAGGAGGAGGAGGAGGAGGAGGAGGAGGAGGAGGAGGAGGAGGAGGAGGAGGAGGAGAGGAGGAGGAGGAGAAGGAAAAAAATAACATAATCAACAACAGTAATAACAACAGCAGCCGTAAACAAAACAGGTCTCTCGTTTATTTATCAATCATCAGGTTTCGTTGATGGCTCTGGTCTTCACTGGTCTTCGAATGCTTGGCGGGGAGGAGTAACAGTATCAGAGAGCATCGGAGAGTGTTACCTACACGTATACAGTCCTACACACTATTACTCCAGTTTTGCCGCCTTGACAGACGCCTTCACCACTGCGAGACTCTGCGAGGTCCAGATGAGGGCGGACACTGCGAAGTAGACAAGGATGGCGGAGTCCAGAAAATGAAACCCGATGACTGGGGCGCTGCGGGCGTAGGCGATGTAAGCGATGCAGCGGGCGGCCTCCACCAGGGGCGCCCACCACCACCCGTCGTACATGGCGCCAATGATGCCCACCGACACGAACATGAACGCCATGAACACGAGTGCTGACACCCACGAGAAGCTCTGTCAGGAGAGACGTGTTAAAAGAGCCGTGTTGCTGAAGTAGATTACTGTACTGTACACGAGAGAGAGAGAGAGAGAGAGAGAGAGAGAGAGAGAGAGAGAGAGAGAGAGAGAGGAGGGGGGGAGGCAGAATCATTCTATAATTACTACCACATTATGATCAAAATTTCTGTCAATGAGTGATGTATTGTGATCAATTACTAGACTTTGAAACATCCTATCTCCGTCTCAAGGTCAAGCTGATCGACGGTCACCAACGCAACACACGGCTTCATGACACAAAACAGAGACCCTGCGCCACTTACAGCTAGCTTGGTGATCCACTTTTGGTGAAGGAGGAGGATGATGATGAAGTGGATCAGCACGTATATCTCCTGCCAGCGAGGGAGCTCAGGGTTGTACTTCACTCGGGGGGCCTTCACGTCGGGGAAGGTGTCTGGGTCCCCGAGGCGCGGCGTCCCAGGGAACCAGCCGGGACCATAGAAGAGCGCCCTGAAGGTGTCTCCCCATGTGGTCATGCTCCGTGCCTTACGGAACACCTCCCTCATGTAGAACACCTAGGGGAAGACGCTACACTCCTTACTTCTCCACGATTTTGGAAGCTCGAATGTCTATAGTACCTCTAGTGAATAACGCGAAATGAAAGACACCGTCACATAAGATGCCCGCCCTCTCATGAAAGGCTGTGTGTCTCTAGCTTCTATTGAATGACAAGAAAAGAAAGAGGTTTTTATTCCAAACATCTTTACACTTTTAGAAAGCTTGTGTTCCTAACCTCTAGAAAATACAAATAAAATTAATGAAGGACAGCGTCACAAAGGAAGATATCTAGATACTCTTGAAAGCTTGTGTGACTAATATATGAAATGAAAGACAGCACAAAGAAAGATATACATTTCCTGTGTCATTCATCGAGTAACATACATTCTTCTCCTTTGGTACTTGGAGTTCCTCATCAATATCAAATCATCTAATATGTTTGGAATAAACCAGATATCAGATTTTGTATGTAGATGATCAGTACATTGATTTGAGGGCTTGAAATCGAGCAAAATAGAAAGTACAATGGAAAGGAATACAGGTTACTCAAATACTGATTATCACTGTATGTACTCAAGTTTCATTGTTCTTGCCACTCTCGAGATTACAAGGAAGGAGATCACCTCACCTGAAGCCACAACACATTGTGGGACTGCGGCTGGTCCACCAAACCATACGCAATCTTCTCGTCGCGCCGCTCAGCTTGGAAGGTACCGAACAAGCGGTCCCAGATGATAAGGACCCCGGCGTAGTTTTTGTCCAGGCACCACTTGTTCGCTCCTGGGGGATGACATTATTCTCATGCAGTGGATAGCAAGCTTCGATTCAACAAAGGAAAGGGTACGTACTAATTGGAATTTTTTTTTTTATTTTTGACCGCCACGTCAGTCTAGTGAAGCCTGATGGGAATAGTTTTCTTCGTCTATACACTATGGATTAGAGGTTTCCACAATGCTATGTAGTAAGATGCTGACTGTGATATGTCAAGGTATAAAACGGCGTATATTCCTTCGCATTGTTGTTCAGAAGCTAACGTGTGCAGGTAATCGAATGCTTAAAATATGTGAGCAAAACTAACCGTGGTGAACGCGATGGTGTGACGGCGTGTTGAGAATCCACTCCAACGGTCCGCAGTTGTCAACCACTTGTGTATGAATCCAGAACTGGAAGACTAAGTTAAACTGGAGGTGGACCAGGAGTGCGGGCATCGGCACCCCGAGGAGGGCCAGGGGCTGGTAGAAGCCGAAGGAAAAGTACCGCTGCCATATGGATTGCCGCAGTGCCGTGCTGAGGTTGTACTCTTCCGAGGAGTGATGCACCTGGTGACTCGCCCACACCAGGTTCACCTCTGAGGGGAGTCCAGCAGCTTCAACCTTCATCTCAGTGTGTGTGTGTGTGTGTGTGTGTGTGTGTGTGTGTGTGTGTGTGTGTGTGTGTGTGTGTGTGTGTGTGTGTGTGTGTGTGTGTGTGTGTGTGTGTGTGTGTGTGTGTGTGTGTGTGTGTGTGTGCAAGTAGATAATATGGTAAATAGATAATAAGTAGATAAGCATGTAAATAAATAAACGAAACATACAAATCAGTAACCAAACACTGTTGCACGCTACATCATCAATCAATCACTGAACCTTGCAATGAGAATCGCATCAAATTCCGACAACTTATCCATTCATATATATACTTCATATGTATTTTTTCAGCAATATGCTTACATAACATCTTGGACTACGTGAATTATGTAGTGCGTCTGGGGAACACTTAGCCGATCAACACCAAGCAACACTAAGCAATAAATAAACAGACCTGTCCGCTGCCACACACAGACTCACCCCACCACTAGGACCATGGAAAGAAGGACATGACAAAGGAAGAAGGGAAACAATGAATAAAACGGACAAAGAAAATAGGAAAAAGGGAAAGAGGAACAGGGTAAAGGAAAGTGGGATATGGGGGAAAAAACCCAAGAAATAAAGAGGAAAGAAAGGAAAATTACTAGGGAAAAAAGACAAGGGGGAAAGGACAAGGGCAAGAAGACAAGCGTACCGTGGGTGGCTCTGTGGAACCAGTAGTACCCATGTCAACCCCGAGGGCGGCGACCCACCAGGTGACCGGAGAGGACCAATTGAGGTCAAGGAGACGCCTCTCGTACAACCACTCGTAGCCAAACAGGTTGAAGCTCACCACCACCATGCTGTGAGGGAACGCAGTGACTCAGGCAGGAAGTGTCAATAATCCGCATTCTGAAACGCTTTTGCTTTCTCGCCACTACAATTTTCAAAAGTCAGAGATAATTAGTTACCTTCTAAACTGGGTTTCTCCTACTAGTATTGTAGAAATCTTGTTGACCTTTAGCTACAACCATCAAGACACACTCAGAAATTGTTTTATCTTTAACTAGACCCTTTGCAAAGTTGTGGAAGTGCAGCGCAAAAGTGTTTCGGCACATGAGTAAGGTTTGAGCAATATACAGAACCTATACAAACTGTCATACGTACTACTAGCGAGAAAGAAACAGAACTTCTTCAACGACTGCTGTCCTAAACAAGTAACTAACAACATCACTAGGACATTGCAAACAAACAAAACAAAAAAGAACAGGGACACGACGTAAACAGATCCACCTACTTTGACTGTTTGTAATTTGAGAATGTATTAAAAGAAAATACTTTAAATTAACATCCGTATACTAAAGAGACTAATAGACAAAACAGTGGCACTAACAAACAAAATCAAACATAAGTGGGGACCTACATTGGTGAATGAGGGCAAGAGAAACAAACAAACTGCGAGGATAGACGAGAACACATGTACTGTACTTGGTCTGGTGAGTGCATACCTTCCTACCCCTACCTCCCAACCCCTCCGCCCGCTCCGTCATCTTCCCCGTCCATTCATGCCCCATTCTCCCATTGTCATTCCTGCTCTCTCTTTTCCTGTTCTCTCCTCTTGCCTTACGTTTTCTCTGAAGTAATTAATGAGGGACGCACGGTATAACTAGTAAACAAACAACAGGATATGCTTTGTTTTGTTTTGCTGCTACTACTGTTCGAAAGAGAGAGAGAGAGAGAGAGAGAGAGAGAGAGAGAGAGAGAGAGTAAAGAATATCCTTATCGATCTTTCTTTCTGCTTTTATTTTTCTTGTCTATACCTGTCTTTTTGAGATCACTAAGTCATATAAGAGATTTAGATACGGAAATCAGTGAGAAATGCTATGCGAAAGATAAATAGAAAAAAATGTAATAATAAAAGACTTAACCACACACACACACACACACACACACACACACACACACACACACACACACACACACAAGAGGACTCACCCAATCACGTCGTACACAACCCCGTGCAGTACTGAGGTGTACATGTCGTTGGCTCTTATCTTCTTCTCTCCCTTGAAGTGCGTCACCAGCCACTCCAGCAGGATGAAGGCCACGAAGAAGGGCACCGCCTAATCACGCCCCGGTCATCCAAACCCCGGCAGGATATTAGATGATTGATTAATTGATTTGTTTTATTCATATTTCTCTCTCTCTCTCTCTCTCTCTCTCTCTCTCTCTCTCTCTCTCTCTCTCTCTCTCTCTCTCTCTCTCTCTCTCTCTCTCTCTCTCTCTCTCTGTGTGTGTGTGTGTGTGTGTGTGTGTGTGTGTGTGTGTGTGTGTGTGTGTGTGTATACTAATGGAGTAGTGTGTGTGCACTCAAACACCCACCTTCCCAGCCACACACCCCACCTTTTCTCTCTCTCTCTCTCTCTCTCTCTCTCTCTCTCTCTCTCTCTCTCTCTCACACACACACACACACACACACAAACGATAGTAAACATTAAAAATATAATATTTTTTTTTTGAAAAGAACAAAAATTCATTTAAACGTCACTAAAGAAAGTGGCTGATGTATAGGCGAACAACATACATTCATACATACATACATACATATATACCATAAAAATATATCATCGAAACACCGGACAGTACAAGCTAGTGAATCCAGCAAACACACACACACACACACACACACACACACACACACACACACACACACACACACTCACCTCGTTCGTGTAGTTGGGCACATCCTCAACATGTTGGAAGGTGGTCTCGTTGGGACTCACCGCGTAGAAGAGGGTACCCATACCTTTGGCCACTGCCGTCGCCACCCCCGCCATGGTGCTGACACACGGCTCGACCTTCCGCCACTAAACGTCTCTCGTGGGTGTTGCTGAGTATGTGCGTGTGTGGGTGTTGCTGCTGCCTGTCCAGTAATGACGGTAATAAGAGGCAAGTTCCACAGTCGCCCTTTTCTTTTGACTGCTAGATACTCAACAAAAAGTACTGAAGTCGTGATCAGGTTCAAAAATCAAATTCTGACGTTGCTTTTCGTTTGCGAGTGCACGAAAAAGAAGAACTGTTGGGGTTATAAGATCAATTCCACAGTTTTTTCTTCTTTCTCTTTTTTTTTTTTTCTTTGCTCGCTATCCAACCCACATATGCTTCCCTAGTTGGCAAGCTTCAGAACAAATAGACTGTGAAACTGGTAATGTAATACCCAACCTGACCTAACATAATCTAACCTTAAGTAACCTAACCAAGCACTAAGAATATGGGAAGGAATAGTTAGTGAATCTCTAGTTTCTTTGCTCTACTTACGTTGCTGTGTTGAAGCCTGTCAGATAATGTTGGAGGTAATAATAACACTCAAACCTAAGCTAACCTAACGTAATATTAACAATATGAAAAAAAAACTAGCATTGGATTTTATTTTATTTTCTATACTAAAGTGCCTCCGTGGTTGATTTCCTGTGTGATAAACGAAGAATGCGAATATAACACCTAAACCTTACCCCAATTAACGTAGCACCATGAAAGAGAACTGGCAATTGATTTTATAGTTTCTTCATACCAACGTCTTCTCGTGCATTCTGTGTGTTCAGTGATGGTAAAGATTAGTAATAATGACACATAAACTTTACTTAATCTAACGTGACATTAACTACATTGATCCTTGAGTACCATGACGTGTTTCCATATACATTTCATTTATTATTTAGTGATTTTATACAGCTTCAGATACTTATATGTAAGGGATTAAAATAGTGAAGACTGAGGCCATTAATCTTCTGACCTCCATAGTTCCTTCTTAATGTCAATAAAATGGTCTAATCGTACCCAAATCTCAAGATAAAAATGAAGGGATATTGAAGGGGTTAAACAAGACGAGTTAAAGGTTTCTAGTATGTTTCCTTTACAAACAACACTGATCGTTACTTCATTCCTGTGACCCTTTAAATGGTGATGGTGAAGGTGTGTGACAGGTGAGTATCAGGTGAGGTTACCTAAGTCTAACCACCTTTGCTCACAACGCTCGGTCACCAAGTGCTTATCTCTCTGTTTTCCTACTTTGATAATGCCTTTATCTTTGACACGTGACCAGCGTTTCATAACATAACACTTAGAAAGGCAAGGTTTTGTATATATAATCAATTAATCTCTCTCTCTCTCTCTCTCTCACTGTTATGTATTGGACTGCCGAATTCTTGCAGCTTCACGTATTTTCATGTGCTCAAGGACACGCACCATTTTCTTTCAGTTTTCACGAGTAACTATGCATATTACGTATGCTAGAATCCATTCCTTTCATTACCACCATCACCAGACACCACCGCTGCACTAGTCACCACACGCCACTCACCACCGTATACCATAATCACATAAGCAGTAAACAAGCAGATGAGGCTGCAACAACGCACCTCAAGTACTCCAACCAACCCGTCCTGGCAACAACTAGAGTACTCGATCCCGTTGCCTAATGCCCAACCACTATCGCTTCAATATTAACATTCCCTAGCTTCATTCACTCCCTTCACATTTGACTTCCATGTATCTTAGTACACTAAAGGTGATTGTACTGTACCTTTCGTCAGCTTCCTTACTTGACTCGCTCTCTGCTGCTGTGTGGTGAGAGTGGTGGTGTCTGAACGGAGCAGAGGCTGTGGGATGACCAGAGACTGAACGACTAACCAACTCTAAAGCGGACTGGCTGCGTACGAACCAACGAAGAGTGGCTAGATTATCAGTGCCCAGAGGATCTTTATCGTCTTCGTGTGCGCTGCTCTTGTATTTATATGTCTGGTTGGTGCACAAGTTCCTTACCTGTACTCATAATCTTGTTTTTAATGTTTGTATTGTTGTGGATATGATGGCGCGTTGTGATTAACTCTAATTGCGATGCCTACTCAAGATTGATAAAATGTGTATGCTGAATTTATATGACATGATGCGCAATTATCCTTACTTGTTCTCGTTATTCACGTGTTTCACTTTTTTCTATATATTGCGGCTGTTTTGCTGTATGTAGCACGTGTCATTGTGGTTGACTTTCTAATTGCCGTGGCTAATCCAGGTAAATAAAATGTGTATGTTTAGAGAAAGATTTAGAACACCACTGATCGATAGAGCAGTTATCAATTGCTGGAATACTTTCAGTGCGTGTTTGTTTCGTTTTGGTTCAGTTCAAGTTTACAAATTATCAAATCAAATAAAAACAAATATCTCAGTAAATTTGGGGATCACAGAGTTCCGAGTTTTACGTATTGACAAGAGTAATAATTTGTAAGATGGAAAAAGTCTGAACATTAGAATAATTAATCTCTCATCATGTCTTTCACATTAAGTTTGTTTCCTTTACCCTTTGACTCCTATAAGCCCAACTTTTCTTAATTATCCATAAATCTGAGATATAATTGCTTGTACAGTCGTCTATAATCTTTAAGCTGGAAGGAAATTTAAACATCTATTCTTTTCAATCAGGTTCTTTGTTCTAGGTTCTTATAGAGATTTCATTCATTACTTCTGGTGACCTACTGAGGTTGGCTGACGATCGGGAAGAATGGCCTAACATGATCGCTGACATTATACAAAAAACAAAATAAAAAATAAAAGCATGGCACTTCGGCAAGGTAAGGTGTTAATTGTTTCGTATCGCGGTGAAAGGGTTAAGTGGCGATATCTTTAATCAATAGACTTTTTTCTTTACAAGGTTTACAAGATTCATGAGTTACGTTGTATAAATTAACTAGATTTTGCATGTTTTATATTCAAGTTTTTTTTTGTATTTTTGTTTTCTCCCTTTTATAGTTCTTTGTTAACCAATAAACTATCATTAAAAAAAAATAATTAGCATGGACAGAAAAAAATAGCGAATTAAAATTATCTTTTCCTTGATAACAAAATAATTCAAGAGACTAGTACCAAAATAGTAGTGCCTAGATAGTTGAATGCACGTCTAGAACAATATTGGCGGACAGGAAGAAAATTAAGAACATGGGAATACAATGCAATGAAAAAATGCAAGAATCAATCAGAGAGTCCCAGTATAATATATAACTATTTCTACTCATTCATCCTATCCATAAAACTTACCTAATCTTTTAACCTCAGTACTGTTAAGATACATATTCATTAAAATTATCATATGTACTGCTACTTAATATTTCTTCATCTATCTATTTCTTCGTATTTTCAATCATAAATCCCACTAATTTTCTTCTATATCTCTGTATTGGAAGCATCTTCAGAAAAAGGATCGTAACTGATTATTCCTGCGACACAGTGACGGGAAGGTTGAGTATAAGGCGAGGCACTGGAGGCTGTTTATCTCTTATTAAGTGGCGGGAATGTGCGTGCTGGCGGGGTGTTTGTGTAAGAGAATGGGACACATGCGTCTTTTCTAGTCAAACTGTCCTCCCTTAGACCTTTAATGTTTTTGTTTCTCTGTCTCTCTCTCTCTCTCTCTCTCTCTCTCTCTCTCTCTCTCTCTCTCTCTCACACACACACACACACACACACACACTTTAATAGTTTTGTTATTCTTTATCAGAGAATGAGAGAAAATACACATCTTTCCCATTCGAACTATTAGACCATTTTATTGACATTAGGAAAAGTTAATGGAGGTCAGAAGATTGATGGCCACAGTCTTCACTATTTAAATTTTCCCCCCTTAAGTTTCTGAAGCTGTATAAAATCACCAAATAGTAAGCAGAATGAATATGGAAATACGTCATGGTACTGAAGGAATTAAGGAGCTCTGGCCAATTGGTACAAAGACACACACACACACACACACACACACACAAGATATATTGAAGGTGTCAGTCCCCATAGAAAAGAGACAAAAGGATGATTCAAAAGTAGAGCAGCGTCTTGAAACCTTCTCTCTACACATTACGTTGTGAAATGGTTACGTGGCACTGGCGTCGTTTGCTTCAGGTATTTTCTATGCACAAGAGAGGAAAGCCAAGGACACAAGTTCAATAAAATAAAAATAATGAGATAAGATAAGAAAAAGGCCCGCTAATTGTCTCTCCTGTCCCCTAACAAGCAGACAGAAGATTGATGAGAGAGAGAGAGAGAGAGAGAGAGAGAGAGAGAGAGAGAGAGAGAGAGAGAGAGAGAGAGAGAGAGAGAGAGAGAGAGAGAGAGAGAGAGAGAGAGAGAGAGAGAGAGAGAGAGAGAGAGAGAGAGAGAGAGAGAGAGAGAGAGAGAGAGAGAGAGAGAGAGAGAGAGAGAGAGAGAGAGATTAAGTTATGTCATAAAACTTCTTGACTTTATGAAACTATATTCAAAAAGACTTGTCCGACATTCATACTACAGATTCAAAAGGCTGTTATTGAAGTTACATTGGCTATTAAGGGTATACTTTTACGGTTCTAGTGACATGTTGATAAGATTTCTATATCATCAACACAAGAAAACCCTTGAAAACAAAGCACTTTTCAACATGAGTCTACCTTTCTTCACCCTACTTCTAGCGTGCTTTGGGTCGAGGGGTCTCCAAGCGCACGGGTTCAAATCCTGTCCACGGTCCGAGTGTAGGTTGGGCTTCCTCACTCGGGGCAACGGTTTCCTAGCGGGTGAGCTTTGAGATAGGAGGTATCATAAAAACTATCCCCTTTAGCCCAGAAATTTCCGTGAAAAGCCCACATGGTGTAAATAAGAAAATAAAAAACTACTTTTGACCACATAAACTTCGGGATTTTGCTGTAGATGAATTAGTTTAGCTGCTCCATCATCCTTCCTTTCAGCGGCTTCTTTCATAATCACAGTCTAGACTTGCATCACACCACTTAATTAAGTCTGAGGAGCTGCAGCAAAGGGTCGAGAGAAAGCACCATTATGAGTTCCAGACGGCAGCGTGATGATTGACCAAGCGGAAGTCGTCGCCCCCATCTTCCCCGCTAGCCTTGAACCCGCGGAGTGCCCACTAATAGTGCAGAGTCAGAGAATGTAAATCCTCTCACTACACACAATAATGGCGGTTTCTTGTATCAACACTCACTTCCTCTGCCAACTCACTCGTATTAGCAAACATTTGTTATGATAGTCGTAGTGACAAACGTTTTTCTTTCCTGTCTCGACTAATTCAGGCTCTAGTAGAAGTCATTGGTGTTTTGAAAAGTGTTTACAAGACAACAGTGATAGTTTAACAGTAAGTATGCATCACTGAAGGGGGAAAACGCTCTTGTAAACTGATATATCATTCCTGTGGTCTTTCTAACTCAAGAGAAGTAAACATTTAACAGTAATTCTCCATCGCCAACGTGAAAAATAACACATTTGGCAACCTTATCAATTAACCTTGTGGTCTTTACAAACTCTCCTTATTAGAGAAGAGAAAAGAGGTCAGCATTTCAGCAACGGGACACTAAAGTTTTAATTCTGACTAATCCTTCTGACACTAAATAAAGCTTTAATTTGGCTAAAACTTCTAACCCTATGATCTAAAAAATTCACATCATCAGTAGACTCTTTCGTCCTAACATATTCGAACTCTAAGACAATGACCCTCTCACAATAAGTAGATAGATAAATAAATAAGTAAACCCAAAAAACATCAACTAAATATTTCTTTCATTGCCACTCATGTAATGCACAAAATAACCCCCAAATAACTTACGCCACGGCTGCTCCACGCTTACTTTATCTTAACTCCCCTTGAGATACACAGGACGAGATGATAGCACGTCTTGACACCAGCTGCCGTGTGGGGGGAGGAGGAGCGGACAGGGAGGATGAGAGCAACGCAGGGAGAGAAAGACATCAAGGGATCGAGAGGGGGAGAAGGTGGGTGCAACTGAAGAGAGGGAGAGGAAAGAAATATGAGGAAAAGTAAGGAAACAGGATTGAAAGTGAGGGAAAAAAAGGAAGTGAATGTGTTAATATAATGTGAGAAGGGGTGATAAAGGAGAGAGAGAGAGAGAGAGAGAGAGAGAGAGAGAGATGACACAGGAAATAGGATGAAATGAACGAGAAACAGAAGTAAGTGGATGGAGTAGAGGAAGAGGAGGAGATGAAAGAAGAGCGCATAGAAAACGGAGATGTTGATGGATACATTAAAACAATAATTAAGTATGCAGACACATGTGGCCACCAGAAAAAAAAGGACAGAAAAAAATACAATGAATGTCAAGAGAGTAAGACAATGAGAAGAAGAAGAAGAAGAAGAAGAAGAAGAAGAAGAAGAAGAAGAAGAAGAAAAGATAAGAAGAAGAAGAAAGGAAAAAAGAAGAAAAAAAACGAAGTAGAATATGCAATGTTAAGTTGGAATAGAGCGAAGCGAGGAGAGAGAGAGAGAGAGAGAGAGAGAGAGAGAGAGAGAGAGAGAGAGAGAGAGAGAGAGAGAGAGAGAGAGAGAGAGAGAGAGATGAAGGGAGAGAGGGGGCAGCGAGAACATGGCATTGGGAGTTTGGCACAGCACCCAGTCTTGGCTAGGACGTGCCCGAGACAGGACCTTTACCCCAGTGCATTCCCTCGCCCACCTCCAGCCTTCTTCCCCAGTGCTCCTTAACTCCTCCAGTGGGTGAAAGCAAGGCGTCTTCCCAGGTGTGTAAAGGGTGACTGATGTAGGTGAGGCAGGTGGGGGTGATGTGTATAGGTGTGGTGTTGGGGGGTGTGGGGGTGAGCAGGTGTCTTTTATATGTTTATCTATTTATTTTATCTATTTTCTGGTGGTGATGATGGAATGAGATGAGATGATGAGGAGAATTTTACTACTAAGTGTGTGTGTGTGTGTGTGTGTGTGTGTGTGTGTGTGTGTGTGTGTGTGTGTGTGTGTGTGTGTGTGTGTGTGTGTGTGTGTGTGTGTGTGTGTGTGTGTATTTTATTTATTATACATGTACATTTCTGTTTATCTTAAGCAGGAGTTATTTATGCTACTTTCTTTCCTGTTTTTCTCTCTCTCTTTTCTCTAACACACGCCACATTAAAATCACGGTTATATAGAAACGAAATATACCAGAGTGATATTTGTCTGCGCCTCCCTGCAAAACACACGCTTACTTATACACGTCAACGGTAAATGGCCATGGAAGTGCTACATTCATTCTGTTTCTTAGTTACACAAACATAACTGAAGATTTAAAGGTAAACAAAACGAGGAAGATTTGTCCAGAGAGAGAGAGAGAGAGAGAGAGAGAGAGAGAGAGAGAGAGAGAGAGTTTTATAATCTCATACAGCTAGTTACGAGAATAAACCAAATAAATGAACTCAAACAGGACAATTTTCATCCCCACAGCATCTAAGTACATAACATTCACACGCTAAAAAAAAAAAAAAAAAATCATCACGAAATTTTAGATTCAAGCGAGACAGAAGTGATTATGAAGGGTCTTGATGACTCATTGCACTGCTGTTACGCGCTGTTCTCTCGGCTCGATTGTCACTAAACATTGTCCTACGACGGAGGGAGATATGTCACAGTTTGGTACAATTACATGGACACTATGAAACACACACACACACACACACACACACACACACACACACACACACACACACACCAGCAGGCTTAGTAACTCTGGGTAAACCCTCATACTAGCGTTAACTGCAATAAAGAATGTAATATGTATTTGTTGTGTTGTCCTTGTTGCTGACGCATTGTGTGTAATTCACCCGCCCTCAGAACATGTGCACCACCAAATTCTGACCCTCGACCCTTCCACCAGCACCAACAGTACCACCACCGCACCGCCTAACTTACCCTAACATATCTCCTTATCTACCTAAGCTAACCGATACTAGTCTAACTCAAATATAATTAACATAAACTTAACCCTTCAGTACTAGGACACATTTTTAACTTGAGATTTGTGTACAATTAGACCATTTTAATAACATTAGGAAGGGTCTATGGAGATTAGAAGATTAATGGCCACAGTCTTCACTATTTCAATCCGCCACATGGTTTCTGAACCCGTATAAAATCACTAAATAATAAGCAAAATGAATATGGAAACGCGTCACAGTACTGAAAGGGTTAATCTAACTTAACCCAACCCATCCAAACCTAACCTAACCAAACATAATCTAACCCATCAAAATCTTGGATAACTAACACTCTCACCTTGCCTTGCCTTGCCTTACATTATCTAGCCGAAAGTAACACACACAGTCACACTCCAACCCCGCTCTCAGCCTATCACCTGCCACTTGACAAATCCAACACACTGAAATACTTCCTTACAAGTCTGCAGTTGGCCCCTACCACCCTGTCACCGTGAAGGCATCCGCGTGACGATCAAGGAGGAGGAGGAGGAGAAAAAGAAGTAAACGAAAAAGGAATATCCATTTTCACTGCCACACCTAAACCTTGTATCTAAAATTAACTTTCCCTCACTAAGCGCTTTCCTCTTCCTTAAAAACTAAAGGGTAACGAAAATATCTACTTATACATCACAATTCACACCATCTACGGGTTTTCCCTGCACGAGTGATTACCAATGAACAATTACCTATATATTACCGATCCTTCACGAGCCCTAAAACTAAAGAGCGCACGTCCATTAAGAGACATTACGAGCCATTCCGTGCACTTCTAATGTTCCTGCAATATGACCTAATGGCGGAAGATCATAAACAACTTAGGAATATATTCTGAATCGCTTCTGGTCGCATCTCGATTACTTTCAGAAGTCTCAAGTTACATGTTATTTTCAAGGATGTATCTGTAGTCCTCGCATTAAATTAGTGAGATTTCTACGTTATTGATAGAAGAAACAATCTTGGAAACTAGGCAAATTATTTCTGTGATCTTTGAAAATAGCCGTAATGAGAAATCAAAGCGTTTCTGAATGTGGGCATTAATGGAGTGGCCTTGAAGCTCAAATGATACTCCTAACTTGATACTTTGTCGTTAGGAAAATGTCTTAATTAAGAAAACTTGGGGAACAGAGGCAGTATATGGAGAAATTGTTTTGTTCGATATTTTTTTTTTAGGAATGCCAAAATAAAACAAGGTAAACGTTGACAGCGAAGGAAGATTCACGTTGTTAAGTAGTCATGAGAATACTGGTGATAATATAAGGTAATTACACAAATATAAACTTATAATGTAAAAAAAATACAAAACAAAATAACAAAATAAAACAAAGCTTACCCACAAGTAACTCTATTCTTAAGAACTGGGGGAAGAAGAAGAAAAATATGAAACGAACGAGAGAGAGAGAGAGAGAGAGAGAGAGAGAGAGAGAGAGAGAGAGAGAGAGAGAGAGAGAGAGAGAGAGAGAGAGAGAGAGAGAGAGAGAGACATACATACCAAAGTAAGAAAAAAGTTTTGCCTCTCACACAAGGAAAAAGAGCACATACATACATACACTCACAACATCTGGCATCGTATACAAAGATAAACAGAAATACGACAGTGGAATGAGGGAGAAAAAGGAGTCTTAGCACATATTACATCATCAGGAGAGAGAGAGAGAGAGAGAGAGAGAGAGAGAGAGAGAGAGAGAGAGAGAGAGAGAGAGAGAGAGAGATTCACAAGACAGCTGGGATGGCAGAACAGAAGGGCAGGCTCATGACGTGCGCCTGTCCATCTCATAATCTTTTGCAGGACGTGATATCTTGCCAACACTTGTGGCCAGAGTCAGCTGATGAGACAGTTCATACACGCGTCATTACTGTCCGTTCTCATCCTGTTCTTTTCTTTCTTTATCTTCATCGTTTCTTGTATTTCTTATCTTGTTTGTGCTCTTGCTAATTATCAATAACGTTTCTTCTTCCGTTTATTTATCTATCTCTGTACAGTAACGCTCTCTCTCTCTCTCTCTCTCTCTCTCTCTCTCTCTCTCCTCCTTTTTGTGTCGTTTAGAATTAAGGCAAATTCACACACACACACACACACACACACACACACACACACACACACACACACACACACACACACACACACACACACACACACACACGTGGAAGCGGCACGAAGTAAAATAAGAGGCATTTTCGGACTGTCTTGTTTGAGGTGGAGCATGAGGCTTAACAAGACTAATCTACGTTACTACGACCTCTCTTTTTTTTAGGGTGTTGTCTTTCCTCATGTCTGACAAGTACTGCCGAATGAACACGTGTGCTACAGAGAGAGAGAGAGAGAGAGAGAGAGAGAGAGAGAGAGAGAGAGAGAGAGAGAGTGTGTGTGTGTGTGTAAGAACAATGCTAGTTATTGGAATTATGTTGTACGCTGTGTTATGGTCAATGAAATCTCTCTCTCTCTCTCTCTCTCTCTCTCTCTCTCTGTGTGTGCGTAATTCACCTCGGTCGTCTGCTGGTCACCCAGCCAGTCTTCCCCATTACGGAGCGAGCTCAGAGCTCATAGACCAATCTTCGGGTAGGATTGAGACCACAACACACTCCACACACCGGGAAAGCGAGGCCACAACCCCTCGAGTTACATCCCGTACCTATTTACTGCTAGGTGAACAGGGGCTACAACACATTAAGAGGCTTGCCCATTTGCCTCGCCGCGCCGGGACTCGAACCCGGGGCTGTCGATTGTGAGTCGAGCGTGCTAACCACTACACTACACGGTGTGTGTGTGTGTGTGTGTGTGTGTGTGTGTGTGTGTGTGTGTGTGTGCGCGCGCGCAACGCTCTTCTCACTCACAATTTCTCGCTTGCTTGCTCCTTGGTAGTGGAAAATGAAGAGGGTCTGAAGAAGGTGAGACAAAAATAACACGTAGCTACGCAGCTACACACACACACACACACACACACACACACACACACACACACACACACACACACACACACACACACACACACACACACACACACACACACACACACAATACAAAACACAAAACACGATATTCACACGACACACACCAAGCAAAGTATACGAAGAAGAAGAAGAAGAAGAAGAAGAAGAAGAAGAAAAGGAAAAATATGGAAAACAGAAAAGAAAAAGGAAAAAAAAAAAGAATGCAAAAAGAAAGAAAGAAAGAAGAACAAGAAGAACAAGAAGAACAATAACAGGAACAAGAACAAGAATAAAAACAAGAGCAAGAAGAAAAGAAGAAGAAGGAGAAGAAGGAGAAGAAGAACAAGAACAACAATAATAACAACAACAACAACAACAACAACAACAAGACAATGATGATGATAATGACAATGATAATGAAGATGAAGAAAAGAAGAAAAAGAAGAAATCAAAACAAAAAAGGAGGGAGAAGAAAAGAGGAGAGATCAAAATAATAGTAACAACAACAACAACAACAGCAACAACAACAACAACAACAACAGCAACAACAACAACAGCAACAACAACAACCACAACAACAAAATGAAATCCTGACCTTAGTAATCAAGACCTTTCACTTCAGTCAGCGCTCAGGTCAAGATCAAGAGCAGAATTTCATCACCGTGAGCTAGAAGATGAGGGAAGGAGGGGAAGGTCACAGAGAAGGTATCCCCTCATGACCTTTGTTGACCTTAGAGAGGAAGCGAGAATAATTGGAAGGTTGTCTGTCTGTGTGTGTGTGTGTGTGTGTGTGTGTGTGTGTGTGTGTGTGTGTGTGTGTGTGTGTGTGTGTGTGTGTGTGTGTGTGTGTGTGTGTGTGTGTGTGTGTGTGTGTGTGTGTGTGTGTGTGTGTGATTATGAAATGTACCTGAATGCATCTCTCTCTCTCTCTCTCTCTCTCTCTCTCTCTCTCTCTCTCTCTCTCTTCAAAGGGAGACATACAGCAAGGGAGAAGGAGGTGGTGAAGACGAAACACGACCAAAAATAGCTTTGATCTTCCTACTCTCATGATTTTTACCGCCTTCCCTCCTCCCTCCTTGCTCTCAGTCACCTCCTCACCCTTGTCTTATTCTTCAGCCCCCTCCACTTACGCTGCTACGCCCCTATAACTCAAACCATTTCATAGCTAACAAGATTACGACTGTTCTCTTCATCTGTTTCACCGTCTCTTAAACCCAAACTGAAACCTAACCGCCTACACATCAACTAGTATTTCTTCCTCTTCTTCACTCAACCTCTCGACACCCTTCTCTTCTTTCCTGTCTCTGGCATCACTTCACCCTTACTTCTGCTCTTCTTCCCCGCTAAAGGCAGACAGGTAAAGACAAAAAAGATAAGTAGAGAGATACCGCGCATACATTTCTAGTTAAAAATAGTGGCAGGGCTTGTTGTAAGTAGAGTTAGTTCGCCATGTGGTCCTAAGCCTATATCGTTTGAGGAATTGTAAAGTGAAATGTCTGGTGATGGATGTTTAACGTGATTTATTTTTCTAGTGTTGTGGGGATTTGATTTACTCCAGCTCTAGTGATGATGACAGTGATAATGATGGTGATGAGAGTATATGCACACACAAAATTGCAAAGGAAGGAGAAACGATGCTTGATTTATTTATTTATTTTTGCCATTAACGAGGTTTTGCTTTGTTCAGTGAAAACAAAAGAGAGGAAAATCTTACTAAAATCTGAGACGCTTTCTTTTATTATAACCTATTCACTCATTCAATTAAACCACATTTAATCAAACATACGTCTACTTATCCACTCATCCAGTCATCCAACGACACAACAGTCTACCTATTCACCCACTCACCCATTCATCCACCCACCAATACATTCATTTACACACGTATCCATTCCTTCAACCAACCACTCGTCCATTAACTTACCTACCCATTCAACAATTAAGTAACACATTTTCACGCATTTTCACCCATCCATCCATCTACTCATCCAACAATTCATTCATCCATCCTTCCATGCACTCATTATTCCTTCCACCAGTTCACAATATCTCGATAGGCAGAGCAAGGCAGCAACAGCACGGACAATAGCAACAGCAGAAGGCAGATTGAGGAAATACCAACTGTGAGACTGCTGCCAAGAGAGAGAGAGAGAGAGAGAGAGAGAGAGAGAGAGAGAGAGAGAGAGAGAGAGAGAGAGAGAGAGAGAGAGAGAGAGAGAGAGAGAGAGAGAAATTTATTCCTACCTCACCCGATTCACCTTCGCCACCCACTTCAGTAAAAAAAAAATGGAATAAAAAGCGTTCTAAAAGTGTTCTATCTGTAAAAAAAAAAAAAGAAAACGGATATAAAAGCAAGACCACTTACTCATTTACGAGTTCTAAGAAGCTAAATTGCTCAAGGCAACAGAAGGAAAGAAAATAACCACCACCACTTCTACCACCATCTCCATTATCACCACCATCACCACCAGTCCCTCAAACCCTTAGCAAGACAGGATGCGATAAGATACACTAGTTTGAAGCGAGAAATCTTGAACAGTAAAGGCTAAGGCCCCTCACCCCATCTATGAGAAAGATTTTGTTGATTGTATATTGCTTTCAACTATAATCACACTAATCTAGATGACATAGGAGAGTAAAGACAAAAGTATTTCTTACCTAAAACGAAACAAGGATTACGTTGACAATACATTCCTGAAGATAAGCTAGTACAACCTCTTCGTTACTAGGACGCATTTTTATCACAAGTTTCAGATATGATTAGACTATTTTATTGACATTAGGAAGGGTTTATCGAGGTCAGAGGATTAATGGCTAGAGTCTTCACTATTTTAATCCCCACATAAGTTTCTGAAGCTGTATGAAATCACCAAACAATAAGCAAAATAAATATGTAAACGTGTCCTGGTATTAACGGAAATAAGGACAACCCCATAACTAAATCAAACGAGAGATATAACTAAATATACAATAAACCCTTGAGATATAGTGAAGTGAAAGTAACAGCTTCTATCTATCTACACGACTAAGGATCCTGATAAAGCCTGTGTTATGGAGCTACCGTGCTAATCATCAAACAAGAACAAAATAAGATAGAACAAACCAGTAAGTGAATGAGTGAGGAAAGTAAACAAATAAGCAATGAATAAAAACCAAGTACATCTGTAGCAACTTGCCAAAGGGGCGGAAAAGGAGGGAAGTTTTATCTGCGCATTCTGAAGGTCATAATGGTTCTCTTTGTACTCAGCATAGCGTAACAGGAAGCTGCTGACACGAACCTCCATCAACAAAGCCACTTGCCACTCACCACCCACCACTACGCACCTCACCAATACCACCACCACCACCACCACCACCGCCACACTCCATACGGCCTAAGATCACAAGAAAATATCAGAGCAGGAAAGAAAACCGTAAGACATAAAAAGAAAATAGAAAAATCACGAGGATAAAGCAGAAAACCGTAACATGTAAGAAAATAAAAAATAAAGAAAAAATCAAATTAAAAAAAGGAAAATGTAAAAATAGTAAGAAAAGAATAAGTTGAAAAAAAAAAAATCAGCAAATATATAACACAGGAAGACACAGAAAATATAACAAAACATATGAAAAAACAACACAAGAAGATAGAAGTAAACACACACACACACACACACACACACACAAAACAAACGAGACATTTAACCTTTTAGAAGACAAACATAGGTAGGTGTGTGTGTGTGTGTGTGTGTGTGTGTGTGTGTGTGTGTGTGTGTGTGTGTGTGTGTGTGTGTGTGTGTGTGTGTGTGTGTGTGTGTGTGTGTGTGTGTGTGTGTGTGTGTTGTGTGTGTGTGAGCGCACCTCCCGACAATGAATGATTTACTGGTGCATGAATTCGATCTCTATACGCACAGTTTAGATCAATAAATGAAAAAAAAAAGATAAATTAAAGAAAAATATGCTTCCTAGAGAGAGAGAGAGAGAGAGAGAGAGAGAGAGAGAGAGAGAGAGAGAGGGGGGGAGGGAAAGAGAGAGCTTTTCAGATCTGTTTATAGGATCATCTTCCAATCAAGACAAAACCTCAAGAGTAATGATGTAAACCAGTTTTTTTTCACCTTTTTCTTTTTTTTTTCCCCTTTTGCTTCTTCCCACCCATCAACGTTTTTCTCTTCCCTTATTTTCTTTTCTTTCTTCCGCTACTTTGTTCTCTCTCTCTCTCTCTCTCTCTCTCTCTCTCTCTCTCTCACACAACACAGATATACGAAAGAAAAATCAAGGAGAGGGATGTAAATGCAATGTCAGGAATAAATATGCTTGTTTGTGTATTTTGGACACACTTTTACCACATCTTGTTTGTCTGTTTGTTTGCATTTATCTTGCTAACTGAAGTGGTTTAGTCTGCTCCTTCCATCTCTGTCTATATGCGAAAAGTAAAAATGCAGACCAACACACACACACACACACACACACACACACACACACACACACACACACACACACACAAGATGAAGTGCAGAGGAGGAGGAGGAGAAGGAGGAGGACGAGGAGGACACACACACACACACACACACACACACACACACACACACAGATGGACCAAGAGGAAGTGCAGAGGAGGAGGAGGAGGAGGAGGAGGAGGAGGAGAAGGAGGAGGAGGAGGAGGAGGAGGAGGAGACAGATAGGTAGGAGGGAGAGAAAGGGCAATGGGATGAGAGAACTTGAGAATTTTATCTTGACATTTTCATCAACTCCGTTTGTCAGTCCGCGCCTTCTTGACTTCCCTCGTTAACCTGCTCCCCCCTCCTCTCTCTCTCTCTCTCTCTCTCTCTGTGTGTGTGTGTGTGTGTGTGTGTGTGTGTGTGTGTGTGTGTGTGTGTGTGTGAATATCCTGTAGATAGTAGAGTGGAGTGGAGCAAGGAGTGGGAAAAGAAAATAGAGTAGATGCGGAAGGGAAATAAGAAGGAAAGCGGAGAGTACCGTGAAAAAAAGAGATGGCAGACTATTGGAGACTGTAAGAAAAGGAAGAAAAGGAAGAGCAGATGCACGTAGAACAGACTCACTTAGAACAACCATACGAGAAAAGAAGGCAAAGAAGACAAAAAGGGAAACGCAGAAATAAAGATAGAAGACTGTATAGGAGTAAAAGAGAAGGAACGGGAAAATGAATGAAGCAACAGCAACAGTAACATGACCCGTTTCCAAATTCATCTGTTGAGTTTACACAGCTTCAGAAACTCAAGTCGGGGATTAGAATAGTGAAGACTTTGGCCATTAATCTTCTGCCTTCCATAGTAGACCTTTCTTAATGTCAATAAAATGGTCCAATCATGCACAAAACTCAAGATACTGAAGGAGTTAAGGGAAGGAAAGAATAAAAAAAGGATAGGGTTTACTGGAGAGAGAGAGAGAGAGAGAGAGACCTAATGATGCTTCTCACCAGGCAGTGGCAGGACGCCCTCGACGACGGCAAGGACACTATAGTGGTTGCTTTGGACATAGCAGGAGCTTTTGATAAAGTATGGCACAACGGATTACTGGAAAAGCTTCGTGCTAAAGGCATCCAGGGTGGCTTGCTACGACTCCTGGGAAATTACCTGCAGGACAGAAGCCTCAAGGTGGTTGTCAACGGGCAAACATCTGAGTCCCTGCCTGTGGAGGCATCAGTGCCACAGGGTTCAATTCTTGGCCCACTCCTGTGGAATATCTACGTGGATGATCTTCTCCAGCTACTGCCAGGAGTCAAGGCCTATGCTGATGACTGCACCCTCTCCTATACCTATCCACGCCAGGACAGTGGGCGGGCTGCTGAGGCCATCAATCAGCAGCTACGAGTGATAGAGGAGAGAGGTGCTCGCTGGCAAGTGACATTCGCGCCGGAGAAGACACAGGCAATGGTTGTCTCTCGGTCCCCAGCCGCCATGGCAGCAATGGCAGGAAAGTTGTCTTTGGCGCTGCTGCTCTCCCACTCCAAGATGACGTCAAGATACTTGGAGTGGAGGTGGATCGAGGGCTGAGGTTTGACAGCCATGTCAAATCCATTGCCAAGAAAGCCTCTCACAGGATCTCCGCTCTCAGAAGGATCGCCAGTTTCCTCGACAGGAAGGGGAGACTGCTGCTGTACAAGGCACAGGTGCGGCCCCACCTTGAGTACGCAGCTCTCTCCTGGATGTCCTGTGCCGCCACACACAGAAGGAGACTGGACAGCATCCAACGCCGCGCCATACGGCTAGTAGATGCTGCAATACCACCTCACCCAGAGCCTGAGCGTCCCCTTGATTCACTGGAACACCGCAGAGATGTGGCGGCAATCGTAGTGTTCCATAAGGCACAGGTGCAAAGAGTGCCACATCTGGCAGGGCTGCGTCATCCTCTGAGAGTCACCGCACGGAGCACGAGAACGGTGCTCAATGGTGGTGACGCCGTAGAGGTGCCGCGATCCCACGGGTGTCAGCATCAACGCACCTTCGCAGGACGCGTCTCCAGGATGTGGAACTTGTTCACGGCCGCGGTGCCTCACGTCCAGGAGATGAACACACACAGTGTCAAACTGATGGCACATAAGTGGAGACAGACACTGCCAACTCCTCTGACACTCTTTGTGACGTGACACTCAGTGTAGTGCAGTGCGTGAATAGTGCTAGAACAGTGCTCCATTTACATGCTGACCATCTTGTATATTTTCTATTTTTAAGTCTTGTAAATATTGTAGAGAAATAGATTGTAGTACCCTTAGAATAGGTAGCACACGACAGTGCGCCTTTGGGTACATGTTCTTCTGTATAAATTATGTTTAAATAAAAAAAAAAAGAGAGAGAGAGAGAGAGAGAGAGAGAGAGAGAGAATGGTATTGAAGAAAAAAAAAAAAGAAGAGGGAAATAGGCAGAGCAGGCAAGGAGTAAGAAATTTAAGAAGAGGATAAAGGAAAAGAAAGACGGACCTTTGCTGAATAATAGAGCGGTATAGAGGAGAAAGAGAGGCGTGGCATGTCTCCCTAACACACACACACACACACACACACACACACACACACACACACACACACACACACACAAAGTAGCGTCAGGTCAGTAAGTCATCACTTTACACTGGTATGATAATCGCCTCATCTCAACAATTTCTCTAAAGTGGCGAGGCATGCAGCACCCAAACGAGCCTTACTGTGCTTATACAAACTCAGCCTCAGTCTCTTACGACACACGCACGCCAAGTAATGTAGTGCGCACGGGTGATTAACCTGAAAGAGGGATCAGTTACACCACTTGTCTCTTACACCGTGTCTGCGTCAAGTTGAAACGGCTTCCTGGATAGACGGAGACACAGAAGACAGACAAGTAAACAGACTTAGAGAGGCAGACAAAAAACAGAGACTGGCACAAGATAACATGAAATAATATTTCGACTAGTTGAGGCGACATGCTCTTCACATTGTAATCCATTCGGGTATTCAATGACGCTCTCAGACTAACCCCGCTCAAAACTTCCTCCTGCACTCCCTTCCTTCCTGATAGTGGAGACCATCCTAACAAAACTTTCTTCCCGTGCCGGGAATCGAACCCGGGCCTCGCGGGTGAGAGCCGCGTATCCTAGCCACTAGACCACACGGGATTAATAATGAAGCGATGGCTGTGCTGTGCCAAGCCGCGGCCTAGTCTACCTGCCTGACCCGCTGCTTCCTCTCCTCCCTCCGCAGCCCAAAATAAGCAGCCCATTTGGGTCCATTGCGTCAGAGCCATAGTCAACACTCGCCGCGCAGAGTACGAGTAAAGAGTGATTCGGTCAAGCTCATCATTTTCTTCTTGAATTAATTATCAACGGATCAAAACAGTAAGGTGTTTTTTTCACTCTTCAAACCATTATGACTACAAAAATAAATGATTCATGAGACAGGAGGGCTGAAAGTGTGCAATAAACTGAAAGGATGCAATAAATGTCTAGACTTGAGTGAGCCAGGAGGACTGCTCAAAAGTGCTCATCTGGCAGTTCTTCCTTAGATGACGCGCACAGTACCCCTCACTGACACCAAGAAAGCATTAAATAAGCGTTGTCCTAGGTGCATGTTTACTTGCATTCGTATCACAACAATGGGTATGAAAGAAAAATTTCTGTATTTTTTATCAATATCATAGTTGTTGACCACAGGAGCAGTCTCTTACAAGCATTTCTTGCCGCAACTGAGACGAATGAATTTCGCATTTAAGTCTACTAAAGATATACAAATGTTTTCATTTTTTATTAATACTAATACATTTTTACATTTCTTAGAATTTTTTTTTTCACTGGCATTCATGTATACAGTGGTTCGTTCAGTTATCTCTTCAGCATATTCACAATTATCAAGCAAGGACACAGAAAATACGAATTTCATGAACAAAGCTGATATTCAATCAGGGCAACTGATATTCAGTTAAGAAACACACATGTAATCAGTATCACATGTAGTCTCGTGGCGCCTTCTTGTGTGGCATCCTGCGTGTGACCTGTGGCTGTGTATGTTTAACCCATTTTTTTTCTTCATTTATACAATATGTGCTTTTTACGGGATTTTACGGTATAAGGTTTCCTTTTTTTTTTTTTTTTTTTTTTACCTGGTGTAAATTTCCCTGCCACTGCGGTGATCGCTTGCTTTCTCCCTACTTCACAAGTCTCCATCATTTCTGCTTTCTTCTTACTTTTCTTTCTTCTCTATTTTGTCTTCTTTCTTCTTTCTGTAATACATTATATGCTGTGCTGTGAGTTACCGTAGACTTCCCCCTCCTCCGGTAGCGAGTCCAGGCTCTCAGAGGACGGAGGGGGTTGGTGTTGCTTTTCCTCGTCCTGGTCAGTGTTAAGGGTCAAGGTCAGGGTTTGGAAACGGCAGGCGGAGGTCACCATATCTTTCCTCGAGAATTGTGATCATCAAAACCTGATTTTTTTTTTTTTTATTTCTCAAAAACACATTTATCTTAAATGTTCCAGTACATTCCTATGTTAGTGTAACAATTACTCTGCGACTGAAGGTAGCGATTTTAGGTAGTGAAAAAAGTAAAAAGAATGAAAGTCTTTCAGGAAATTTACATTATTTTATATTTCGTTGTATGTATAAGTAATTAATCATGGTGTTGCTTAATTATTATTATTATTATTATTATTATTATTATTATTATTATTATTATTATTATCATTATTATTATTATTACTACTACTACTACTACTACTACTACTACTACTACTACTACTACTACTACTACTACTACTACTACTACTACTACTACTACTACTACACTTACTACTACTACTCCTACTACTACTATTAGGTCTCATGCAGTAGTAGTAGTAGTAGTCTCACATAAAGATTTTTATTTTCTCTGTTACTTAGTTGCCCAAAGACATCGTTTTCTTCATGGTATACTACATTAAATTCAGTTGTGTTCCTGCATCCTCTTCTTCCTCTTCTTCCTCTTCCTCTTCGTACTCCTCCTCCTCCTCCTTCTCCTCCTCCTTTTCTTGAGTTCATCTTTCTCGTTTTTATCCCATTTTCTCCCTCCATACAATCTATCTTTGCACTGAGACACGAGAGTAACTAATCGTATCTTCTTACCTTTGAAAAAAAAAAAAAAAAGGAGGATTTTAGTGTATTTCGTCGTTCATTTTTCAAGGTAATGTATTTTGCGTAATAGGGAGAGGCGTTTATCCGTGTGTATACTGAGAGAGAGAGAGAGAGAGAGAGAGAGAGAGAGAGAGAGAGAGAGAGAGAGAGAGAGAGAGAGAGAGAGAGAGAGTTGGCAAGGCATCATCACCTTCCTAGGATTATTTTGGTGTTCCTCTTGTTATTGGTTTGTGTATCTGCCTTTATTACTCTATTACTAATTTATTACTTTATCGCTTTATTTTTTCCTCTTGAATCTGTCCTCTGTCTGTCTGTCTGTCACAATAATATGGTTAACAACTCCATATGTAAGTCAATTATAGTTCTTCCATTTGTCAAGTTAATATATCATTTTGGATTTCCTCTTGGTAATGTGTTTCGTCCGTCTGCCTGTAATTCCACACTAAGAGGTCATTATTACAATATATACGATAATTGGGTTGCTAGCGATGACCTTGGGCGCATATTAGAAATCCTTCCGTTTGTAAGTGAAGATGTTGCTCCTCTTCGCCTTTGTGATTAGTTTAGTTCAAAGGAGTACCCCTTTTATACCGCTTTCTTCATTATCTGGGTACTATATGTTTTTTTCTTTTGATTTCTCAATGATGTGTTTTCCTCCATGTAGAACTTCTATGCTTTCTTTTTTTTTTTCATATATTCCAAAATCTGTATAGTGTCCCTTTTCTTTCGCCTCTTCAATGTCTTATAACTATAATCTTACCGTACGGTTGAGCATTCCCACATTTTTTCACCAACGAATGAGGCGACACGCGCGTCTCTCTTGCAAGATATCGAGACATATTCAAGAGACGATCCGTACTCGAGGCTTCTTCATCCTCCTTCACTCACACCCCCGCATCTTGATGGAGGGTAAATCTTCCTTGCCAAGACGCTGCCTAACCTACCTGCCTGACCGCGCCTCTCCCTCCCTCTCTCCCTCCTTTGTCTATATTAACCTTGAGAGGGTTACGTCAGCGCTAAAGTCAGCATTCAACAACACGGAGGACGAAGTTTTGTTAGTTCATATTTTTCTTTCTTATTCGTCGCTATACAAGCAGAACATGGCCATTATCAATTATTCTCATGATGTTTATGTCATTTTTACAAGCACGGCAGCTGGAGGGAGATATCGAAGAAGCAAATCAACAATCTTAACACCTTGATAAATGATGAAGTGTACTGTCATTTTATATTGGTGTTTGTCGTTCTAATTGATCTTCCTCCTCCTGATCTGACGCGCGAGTAAAAAGAAGAAAAGAAAGGAATGGTAAATATTAAGAGATAGAGGGTATAAGGACAGAGAGAGAGAGAGAGAGAGAGAGAGAGAGAGAGAGAGAGAGAGAGAGAGAGAGAGAGAGAGAGAGAGAGAGAGAGAGAGAGAGAGAGAGAGAGAGAGAGAGAGAGAGAGAGAGAGAGAGAGAGATGAAAGCTGGTGTTGAAGGACCATAGAGAGCAGCTTATGAAGGTAATTACAATACAACACACAGTAAAATAAGTAGAATATACAAATACAAAAATAAATAAAAAAAAATGAATATAAATAGCCTCGAATTGTTTTATGCGTTACTTTTATACTTTTTTTACTTTCTGACACCACAAGCTCCCTCCTCGCCCCTTTACAGCACAGGCCGGCATGGGTGTGTCGCTTCGCTTGATGGCGGTGGTGGTGGTGGTGGTGGCCGTCACCCTCCTACCTCTCGCATCCTCAGAACTCATCGAGCTCTCTTACACCTTCAACGACGACGCCCCGACCTCCCCCAAGCTGCGGCAGTTCAAGCATGAGTTGGTGCGGACGGGGAGCAACAAGATCAATTTGTGGTAGGGATGAGAGAGAGAGAGAGAGAGAGAGAGAGAGAGAGAGAGAGAGAGAGAGAGAGAGAGAGAGAGAGAGAGAGAGAGAGACACACACACACACACACACACACACACACACACACACACACACACACACACACACACACACAGTTAATTTATTAATACGGGAGACAAAAAAATTCATTATACCAGCAAGATAAATGATTCAAATAATCTAAAAGTGATAAGATACATAACAACCAATAACAAAATGCAAAATAATGTATGTTTTCCTCCATTTTTATTTATACCATGTGGACTTTTCACGGGAATTTATGGGCTAAAGGAGATACTTTTGGGGTACCTCCTATCTCAAAGCCCACCCGCTAGGAAACCGTTGCCCCAAGTGAGGAAGCCCAACCTACACTCGGACCGTGGACAGGATTCGAACCCGTGCGCTTGGAGACCCCTAGGACCCCAAAGCACGCATGGTTCCACTGTCCCACGGCGGTCTCTATCCAAAACAAACAAAATAACGAAGTACACAAATATCGTTATTATGGGTACTATACACAATATACTTACCCTAAACTAACCTTTATCATTAATCTACTGCGACACGTACGTATCATTGCCAAAACACCATTTTCTGATAGTCTACATTTGTCGGAAACCCAGTAGACTTCAAATAAAAAAAAAAAAAACGAAAGAAAATAAGAGAAGCTGCAAGAAGCCATCAGGTATTGACGTCACAGTCCCTTTGTAAGACATGCTCACTTTGCCAATATTTATCCATTTTCTCTGTTTGAGTCCTAGGTCCTCTGGTCATTTAAGAGTCTACTAGTTCGCTCGCAAGAAGGTAGTCAGGACAGCAGATAACGTCAGACACACGGAAAATTTGATGCAGTAAAAATCAAAGTGACAGATTACTAAACTTGTGACCACCAGATTATTTGTACCTTTCTCTAGGAACAAAAACATTATATCCTTTTTTTTTTTTTTCTTTTTTTTTTTTTTTGCTACTTCAACGTTTCTCTCACATTAAGACAAGGGAAAATAGAAAAAGAAAAAACTAACAACAAGAAAGAATGCTATAAGTGAATTAACCACTGACCAAAACTGTACCTCGCCCTGACCAGACACACACTCCTTGACTCCCCATGCAGGGTCGAACTGTACGACATCTGCACCTCGGAGCACGCCGGCACGCACATCGACGCCCCTCGACACAACAACGAGCATGGGTGGACTCTGGAGGCTATTCCCATCAGCAGGCTGTGGAGGATACCAGGTGCGTGATGTCGGTGTATGATGAAGCATCCTGTCATTTTATATTGGTATTTGTCGTTCTAATTACTCTTCCTGATCTGACGCACGAATAAAAAGAAGAAAGAAATGGCAAATAGTAAGAGATAGAGGGCATAAGGACAGAATAGAGAGAGAGAGAGAGAGAGAGAGAGAGAGAGAGAGAGAGAGAGAGAGAGAGAGAGAGAGAGAGAGAGAGAGAGAGATAAGGTTCCATTGACAGCTTCTTTTCGGTTTCTAGAGAGTATAGGCTTGATTTTTGTTTGTGTAAAGTAACAGAGTACACAAGATGGCTTCAATTTCGGAAAGTATAAAAGGCAGAGCTTCAGTGACGGTTTAGTTTGGGTTAGTAGAGGATGTGTTGTAGAGGATGTAAGAGTCATGATAAGGCTTCACTTTAGGCCTTAGAAATTATAACAGAGCTTCAATTAGAAATATACATGATAGTAAGAGAGGCCTTCATTTTGGGGTATGTAAAATTATATCATCTCTCTCTCTCTCTCTCTCTCTCTCTCTCTCTCTCTCTCTCTCTCTCAGCCGTGGTGGTGGACGTCTCCGAAACCATCAAGGAGAAGCGACTCAAGAACTACGAGGTGAACCAGAAGGATTTGATGGACTGGGAGGCCAAGAACGGAATCATCCCCGACGGCGCGCTGGTCTTTATCCACACTGGTTGGGGGAAGATGGTCAAGAACATATGGAGCTACGCCGGCCTTGACCAGAACAACAAACTCAACTTCCCTGGTATAGTAGTGAGCTTTGCGACGACACACACACACACACACACACACACACACACACACACACACACACACACACACACACACACACACACACACACACACACACACACACAAACACACACACATCATTACTGTCTTTCTTTTAACACGAGTAGGTATATTTTGTAAATTGTCTTTATGTTAATGTTTGAATATTTCATGTCACATAATTACAAAGGACAAAAAATTATCAGTTTGGCGTATTCCATTAATGCTTCCTTTCCATAAAGTAACACAGAATCGTAGAAATCACTCTTTAATTTTTTCACCAATACTTCTCATATCGCAGCGAGACCACTTATTGCAATACTTAATCAGGAAAAGTATTTCAATACAAAATATAGGAATTTAAAACTACAATATATTGTTTCTGTAGATTTAAAAACAAATGTTCAAATTTTCAAGGAAGGAAAATATGTCAGGAGCGACGAAAATTTAAACACTCTTTGGAACTTGCACTATATCTTCTCAGTGCTTATCACAACAGTGTGCGCTGATATTTTAGAGCAGCGTTTCCCAACCTGTGGTGCTAGCCCCCCCTGGGGTTGCTGAAATCGATTATAGGGGGTGCTGGAAAGTGATGCACATATTTCACTTCCTTTATCTTTCTAGTAAGAAGATATTAGTTAGGAGTGCTGGACTGATTAGACATGACAACATGAAGTGCTATGGTCGGAATAGGTTGGGAAACACTGTTCTAGAGGATACAGATTTAGGTAAGCTCCTCTCCTCGCAGGTATCGGCAAGGGTGGCGCGGAGTGGCTGGCGAATCACGGAAAGAACAACAGCCACAACACGGGCATTGTGGGCGTGGGGATCGACACCCTCTCGTTGGACAAGGGACAGTCTGTACGCATGCCAGCCCACGTCGCGCTCTTCGCCGGCAACATCTACGGCCTGGAGAACGTGGCCAATCTAGACAAGGTGAGCGCTGAGGACAATGAACAGAGCACGACTGACCTTGGGAAACACAACTCTGATGGTGAAAGTCATGGTATACAAAGTGTTTATTTTGTTTTTCTTATCTGAGAAAGTTTGGAGCTGAAAGTCACGGGACAAGGAGTACTTGTTTTCTTCTTCATATGTACTTAATTCTTGCCCGAGCCTGGTAAACACAAGTCTGAGAGTGAATCATAGGACGGAGAGTGTTTGTTTGTTTTTTTCATTGTGTGTTTACTTCATTGTGTGTCTGTGGCAACGTAACATCATGGAGATATTTTTTCTAAGTAAAAATGTAAATAGCAATGCTTTATGATAACTGTTCTTCCAAATGGCTTGAAACAAAAATTAAGTGCACTTATGACTCCGTAATTTACTTCATTACAAACAAGCTTTCCATGAATAACCTATTTTGTAATGCTTAATTTCTGCTTCTCTTCCTGCAGCTGCCGCCTGTCGGGTCCTACGTAACGGTGATGCCCATCAGGGTTAAGGGAGGCACCGGTGCTCCAGCCCGCATCATTGCCGAGGTTGGGGAAGATCACTCGGCCCTCGCCTCGACCCTCCGGCCCTTACTCACCTGCCTGCTGCTGCCTCTCATCCTCGCCCTTCGCTTTCTCTGAGACACATAGGCTGTCGAAGAGAAGGTAGTCCCAACACACACCTGTACGAGGGATACTGTAAGGAGGTGGCGTGCCTGGTGGTCACGTCTGAAGTGCTGCACACGGCAATGCGATAAGAGAGAGACAGACAGAGAAAAATATTGGACACAGATTCGCACATCATATGAAGCAGTGACTATTCAAAAGTAGCAGTCAGTTTTCTATAATCACAACCAAAGAGACTTAAATGTACGAGTCAGAGGGTAGCAAGAGAATGTCCCTGGACGCACCTCCCCAACCCAACCAGCAAATCATATGTACAAAAAAATTTAAAAAAAGAAAAGAAAGCTTTGAGTTCATAAGAACTACTGGAGTATTCCCCCTGAGCTTTCCTCCTCATAATGCAGGCAGGAGCTCAGATTCCCCATCTAGCATCGTGACAACGGTAAACCTTTACTGTTTATCTCCCATAGTGTCATTTGATATCACTAGCTTGTCTGTTCTTTTCTTCAAATGTGAGTGAATGACAGTAGATCCATCGACTGTTTATGATTTCCTTAACCCTCCATTAGAAACACAATCTTATGAGGATTTCTTCTTATTCTTCTTTCGGCCGTTCCCACTAAGAGCTGTTAAGGTAAATTAACTTTCTCCATTGCGCTTGATCATTTGTACCTTCCCTAGCCACACTCATCCATTGCAACCATGCTCTCATTCATGATATTCTTCATGAGCCTTGCTTCCTCATTTTCTGTCAGGTAGATCAGTCTCTCTTCTGGACATTCCGAAACAACCTCAGTCTCGCCTCTCAAGTACCTGACCTTAACTTGATATAGAGGCTGAATGGCGCACCAGACTTGGCATTATGGGAAGGGGCAGAGTAAGCCTAATAGTGTGTGTAAAGTGGCAATCATGTCCGGTAGAGTTAAAAAGATTAATGACCATAAGTTAACCGTAGTTAAATTTTCTTCGATCTGTCTGTGACTTTACACTTAAATGTAATGTGAAGCTAAGTTCTTATCCACAACACGAGCCCTGCTATGACTTCTACGCAGTCATGAATCTCTAACAGACAAAGACATCGAAACATCAATACTTCTCAACCTTGCAAAAAAAAAAAAAAAAAAAAAAGAAAATCGTTACTCCAGTATCTACTTATATATATATATATATATATATATATATATATATATATATATATATATATATATATATATATATATATATATATATATATATATATAGAGAGAGTTCTTTTCTAGGTCGACATTTCACCAGCGTGACCTGAATAACACTAAGTACGTCACACTTACACTTTTTATGATCTACTTATATATATATATATATATATATATATATATATATATATATATATATATATATATATATATATATATATATATATATATATATAGAGAGAGAGAGAGAGAGAGAGAGAGAGAGAGAGAGAGAGAGAGAGAGAGAGAGAGAGAGAGAGAGAGAGAGAGAGAGAGAGAGAGAGAGAGAGAGAGAGAGAGAGAGAGAGAGAGAGAGAGCCCTATAGGAGGAGGCAATAGGACGTATTATCAAACAACCTGAGCATTCATTACGGCATTCTTTCGAGAGGCACAAATATAACTAGATGGATTATTAAACTCACTAGACTTAATGGCACTAAAAGCTGGAAAATAAATTGCTTTAACTTATCTTTCTTAAGGTGCTTCAAAAATATTCAACACAGTTATCTTGGTGCTGTGAACTGTTGTATATCGCAGGGAAAGAGTTAAGAATGCATGTGTAATCTCCTTATGATGAGGTAGATTAGTGAAAGATACTCAGCGAATCATGGAAGACTGTATGTGTGAGCGGTGCGTGGGGTGTAATGGATGTGGTGAGTTGACAATGGTGCGGTGCCAATGAGGTGTGAATGATGAGGTTACTTATGCATGGCGGGATGTGAATGGTGAAATGTGAATAGAAGATGTGAATGGTATCTCTCATAGTGAAAGCAAAGACACTATCTCTTGACATGAATGAATGATGGGTAAGAAAATAAAAGAATCTCAATGAGTAGTGACTGCATATCAACCATCCTGACACCACTTACCCTAAACACCAAGGTAACTCATGAAATAAAGAATAATTACAGAAACATAGCAATACA
Source organism: Portunus trituberculatus (assembly GCF_017591435.1). Classification (NCBI taxonomy): domain Eukaryota; kingdom Metazoa; phylum Arthropoda; class Malacostraca; order Decapoda; family Portunidae; genus Portunus; species Portunus trituberculatus. Next base: position 25,014,579 of record NC_059271.1, on the reverse strand, counting down.
GTCACTCATATTTGTAACCAACCATGACTTACAGAGAAAATAAACACTCTTAATTTTTCACAACGATGAGTATTGACACTGAAATCACTTTATGGAATAGAAGACAATTACAAATCATAACAGTACAACCATCCATAGACGTAACACACAAACTATAGAGAAAAAACATCACTATTGTCATAGTGTCGCCAGTGACTGTTCCCTTACGAAAACTAAACAGAAGTTGGGTACGTTCGAGACTGGGAGACTGGAAGAGGCGAGCAGGAAAAAGGTCAGCGGCGTCAGTAGCGGTCTGGTCCTGACGCTAAGAACACCCAAGGACCTCACCTAAGAATCTTCACCCTCTCTCCTCGCCACAGACACTCCTCAACCAAGCAAGTATTAGTTAAACCACCCACTTGAGAGAGAGAGAGAGAGAGAGAGAGAGAGAGAGAGAGAGAGAGAGAGAGAGAATTTGATTTTAGTGTTAACTGGTAGATGTGTTACATATATTCAAGCCAGGTAAAAAGAAAGGTATACATAAATATTTCCCCGTCAAGTCTACCATATTCTTTATCTTTTCACAAACACAGGCACGACTTTTCAACGAGTGTATGATTTGTTTATTTCACGCCTTCACTCACTCCTTTATACTATGACTTGCTACCTTTGTTTAGCCACCTGAGAGCCTGACATCTCCCATACTCCCTTGCTTATCATTTCATCTCTCCCTCCTTCGCCCAGGAATGCTACCTTCGTTGAGTGCCTTGATATAAACCTACCGGTCTGACGCCTCTGTTACCTTCCTTGCCCCTAGGTAGAGTCCTTATACTAAATGTCCTGTAACTTCTAGACGATGGCATTTAAAACATTTGATCATAGTATTTTTTTTCGAATTAGAATGACTTGATCATTTACTTCTGTATGTGACTTTTCTCAAAGGACTTTGCATAAACGTTGCGAACACTTATATAGGAATAACAAGCAGGCATTGTCAGAAATCACATAACTTTTCACGCTTCCTTCCAATGTATTGCTTTGCGTCGATTCTAAATATTCACATCTGCTGGAAATGTCCTCACAGAGACTAGACAATCGACATAATACGTAGTGTTGAAAAAGTACTTAGATGATTAGTACTTAGATGACAAGCACGACAACTGACAAAGGATAAAATGAAAAAAAAAAAAAAACTCAACAGAGGACCAAGATAATCGTCAAAAGACTTAAAACAATCCGCAGATGACCTAAACATACAGACAGAAACCTCAACAGTCGACAGAATATGTGAGAAGATCGCCAGAAGATTTACACAATCAACAGAAGATTAGCCAACATATCCCCGAACAGGTCACTACTCACATTGGAGGCCTCATAGACACTGGCACATGTGGAAGGGAGTGATGTGAAAGAGTCTGACCCAACTGTGACCTCCTCGATGTTTGCCCTCTACTTTTGGCCTTAGCATCTCAAGAAGGGCCCGCTTTCCTCTCTCTACTTTTAACTTTCCTTGACCAGCTGCACTTCTTTTACAAGAATAAAATAAATAAACATAATAAGAAAATAAACGGAAGTGAGAGGATCTGAACCCGAGGGAAAACTATGAACACTGTAACCTTCAAACTACTGACTGTAGCTGTAATATCTACTTGCATGACAAAAATGTGACCAAGAGAGAGAGAGAGAGAGAGAGAGAGAGAGAGAGAGAGAGAGAGAGAGAGAGAGA
>NC_059271.1:24950374-25007874 GCF_017591435.1 Portunus trituberculatus | reverse complement strand
CTCCATCATGTACTCCCACAATGTGTACGGCATCGAAAACGTGGCCAACATGGATCAGGTGAGCGCGCCATACACCACACACATTTCCTGCCGGGATGCAATTCACCTCACTGCCTTCTGTGTGTCTAAAATTCCTGGTGTGTCATAACAACGCCATCAGAAACCAACCCTCCATTAAGCGTACTCTATAACCTAAGTGGGTAATACAGCCACCACAACCAATTTAATCTTCTGCTTGCTGGTCCTCTACAGTGTCTAGACCTTGAACACTGTCCTCCCTCCTTCCAGCATGGCATAATGAAAACGTAACATACTACTTCGAGAAATGGATTAATTTATTTTCTTCCTTCAAAGACCAAGTCACTGCGAGCAAAATTACCAAAACACAATTCTCTCTTTCTCCTTCTAGCATCTTCAAAAATAAACAACCATCATAACATTTCTTCTCTCCCTCCTACCATCATCACACAGCACTTTAGCCTCTTCAGTACCGAGATGCATTTTTACCATGAGTCTTGAGTATGATTAGACGATTCTATTGACATTAGAAAGGGTGTATGTAGGTCAGAAGAGTCTTCACTATTCTAATTCCTACGTAAGTTCCTGAACCCGTATAAAATCACCAAATAGAGAATGAATATGAAAATGCGTCATGGCACTGAAGGGGTTGATCACTTTTATACCTAACCACTTTCATGATGTATTTCTCTTCTGCCTCCTAACATCCTAAGAAACTCACGATCACAACACATAACCAATACAATAAACAGAAGACATACTCAGGGTAACAGGAGACACTCAAACCTTCCTCTCGCTCCTTCCAGCTGCCGATTACTAACTTCCTAGTCACCGTGATGCCTATGAAGATTGGAGGGGGCAGCGGCGGTCCGTCCAGAGTCATCGCAGAGTTGCTTGACGAATCACCCAGCAGTGCAAGCCGTGATCTCTAAGCATAACGGAGATGGAAGGTGGTGGGGATGCTGGTGGTGATGGTGGTGGTGGTAGATGAGGGTTGCCAGTAACACGCTTTGGAAATTGAATTAAAAGAGCGGGTCATATAGGGTGTGTGTGTGTGTGTGTGTGTGTGTGTGTGTGTGTGTGTGTGTGTGTGTGTGTGTGTGTGTGTGTGTGTGTCATCACCTAAAGAGAAGGGTTCACCTAAGTATGTACATCAATTGATTTAGATAAGTTACTCTACGTTGCTTTTTTTGGTTTCTTTTGCCGATTTACTTTTTTTATTTTTTTGTGATTTCTTGCATATTTTTTTCTTTTATTGTCTTCCTACTTTTCCAGTCATGTTCCTTACTCACTAACATTCTCGTTGTTTTGATTTCACTGCCTTCGGACAATAACTTTCTATTTCGTATGTAATGTATGCCTAATAAAATGTCTAACCTCAGTATGTCACTTATAATTTCAGTTTACCAGAAAACAAATGCATTTCACTACACGATTAAAACCTAAATAGAGATGTCAATTCTCTCTCATAATTGGGTATAGATTTGTACTATCGATAAAGGAGGTGCCACGTGTAAGGTTGTAAAGGGTTTTTGTTATTTGCTTATTTGTTGTAGCGTGTAGTGTTGCTTTTAATGAACACCACTCATTAGTATGGCCTTCGAGCGGTAAAAGGCAATCACTGTCTTTTGACCCATTAGTACATCTAATACTTATATTTACAGTTTATATACACTTTCACGTAAGTACTAAGATGAAGAGTACTGACTCTCAGCACCGTGATTGTCTATTTGTCACTGTTCTTGTCACCACAGTTAAGTCACTTAAATACTGTCACGTGTACTTATTACCTGCCTTAGACAAGACTCAGGTAATTAAATTGTCTTAGTGCGAATGTTCGTGTCAGAGTTCACACGCACACACGCCTATTCGAACAGTTAAACATTTACAGATATTTATGATTATTATGTTATTGCTTATATTAGCTTTTCCTACCTAACTATTTCCCAATAAACTAGGAGTGAAAATCATAATTAGACACTTCTCCCAGCGGGCGTCAGAATAGGAAATTTCCATTTAAGTTTCTAGAAGGTTCTGGGCGATAGTCATGATGGTTCTTTACACCATGTACTAACAAGGTCAGGTGACTTTTCAAACTTTTTTTAATGTCTTTCTGATATTCTGTCCTCATGCAGCGCACACCTTCTTCCTCCTCCTCCTCCTCCACCTCCTCTTCCTCCTCCTCCTCCTCCTCCTTCTCTTCCTCCTCCTCCTCCTCCTCCTCCTCCTCCTCCTCCTCCTCCTCCTCCTCCTCCTCCTCCTCCTCCTCCTACTACTACTACTACTACTACTACTACTACTATCACTTCTACTACTATATTACCACTACTATACTACTACTACTACTACTACTACTACTACTACTACTAGTAGTAGTAGTAGTAGTAGTAGTAGTAGTAGTAGTAGTAGTAGTAGTAGTAGTAGTAGTAGTAGTAGTAGTAGTAGTAGTACTGCTTCTGCTACCACTACAATCGCTATTATTTATTGGACAAAATGCCTCTTACCTTTATCAAAACAAAAAAAGGTGGAGCGGCCCCGACTGCGATCAGTGACAGATAGTGATAAATATGTAAGGGTTTTGTTAAGAGGACGTGGAAGTCAATAGGGACTTTTAAAGAAGATTAGACAGATATGTGGATGGAGATGATATGAGGAAATAGATAGGTATATTCCATACAAGGACTGCCACTCATAAGAGTGATGGCTTCTTGGAGCTGCTCTATTTTCTCATGCAGTTATCTTTTTTATGTTCTTTTGAGGCGTTACTGGTGAGGAGGAATGGCAGTGGCCGTGCATCTATGTATTGATCATAGCTAAATTAGTATCTCTCCTTTTAAGTTTCCTTTTTAACCAATGATTTTATTTTACAGTAAAGGAAGTGTCTTCAAGTCCCTATAATTCTATAATGTTTACCCACAGATACTGGCCTAAGGAGGCTGTCATTGGCTAGAGCTGCCCATGACGTGTGTGTGTGTGTGTGTGTGTGTGTGTGTGTGTGTGTGTGTGTGTGTGTATGTTTCACTGTTTGATCTGCTGCAGTCTCTGACGAGACAGCCAGACGTTACCCTACGGAACGAGCTCAGAACTCATTATTTTCGATCTTCGGATAGGCCTGAGACCAGGCACACACCACACACCGGGACAACAAGGTCACAACTCTTCGATTTACATCCCCTACCTACTCACTGCTAGGTGAACAGGGGCTACACGTGAAAGGAGACACACCCAAATATCTCCACCCGGGTGTGTGTGTGTGTGTGTGTGTGTGTGTGTGTGTGTGTGTGTGTGTGTGTGTGTGTGTGTGTGTGTGTGTGTGTGTGTGTGTGTGTGTGTGTGTGTGTGTGTGTGTGTGTGTGTGTGTGTGTGTGTGTGTGTGTGTGTGTGTGTGTGTGTGTGTGTGTGTGTGTGTGTGTGTGTGTGTGTGTGAACTCCGCATTATGAGAAAGAGTGACATTGAGAGAGAGAGAGAGAGAGAGAGAGAGAGAGAGAGAGAGAGAGAGAGAGAGAGAGAGAGAGAGAGAGAGAGAGAGAGAGAGAGAGAGAGAGAGAGAGAGAGAGAGAGAGAGAGTAAACTGTAAACTGGACGCAAAGTGAAATGAAAAAAATATGATAAATTATTTGTTACTGACAATTACTGACTTACAATATATATATATATATATATATATATATATATATATATATATATATATATATATATATATATATATATATATATATATATATATATATATATATATATATATATATATATATATATATATATATATATATATATATATATATATATATATATATATATATATATATATATATATATATATATATATATATATATATATATATATATATATATATATATATATATATATATATATATATATATATATATATATATATATATATATATATATATATATATATATATATATATATATATATATATATATATATATATATATATATATATATATATATATATATATATATATATATATATATATATATATATATATATATATATATATATATATATATATATATATATATATATATATATATATATATATATATATATATATATATATATATATATATATATATATATATATATATATATATATATATATATATATATATATATATATATATATATATATATATATATATATATATATATCTCTCTCTCTCTCTCTCTCTCTCTCTCTCTCTCTCTCTCTCTCTCTCTCTCTCTCTCTCTCTCTCTCTCCTCTCCCTCCCCCTTCCTTCCCCTTCCTCTCCTCTCCCCGTCCCCTCCTCCTTCTCATCCTTCATCCTTCCCCTCCTTTTCACCTCTCCTTTCTTCTCCATCTCTCCCTCCACCAACCCTCCCTCCTCCCTTCCATTCTCTCTCTCTCTCTCTCTCTCTCTCTCTCTCTCTCTCTCTCTCTCTCTCTCTCTCTCTCTCTCTCTCTCTCTCTCTCTCTCTCTCTCTCTGAAAAAGTCATCTGACCTGCGTGTAGCACTTCCTATATGACACACTTTCCTACTTCCCCCCATCATCTCTATTGATAAAGTTAATTAATGTTCTTTCAAGCATTCCTACTGGCTCAACAACAGGAACCTGATTCAGCGTAAATAGTCCGCAACTGACAACAGAAAAGGAGAAAAAAAAAGAAAATAAGTGATGCTGTATTTTATGAGGGCACTCTTTCTCCACCGGCCACACATAATTCACCACACACAGCTGCATCTCGATACACAGACTGCTGACCTCTGAAAAGTTGCCAGTCGCCAGTGCTCCAAAGATAAGTAACGCTGCTACTCTCATTCTTTTTGTGATATCCCCCTGTCTTGTGCTTCCTGTTCTGCCGGCAATCTCAGGTAACAAACTTTCACATCCCCAGCAGATTAGAAACTAAGACTGGCGGAATGCTGTAATCTGAACATGGGCAGGGAGGAAGCTACATATACATAATACTCGATTCATGACCAGGACCATAAGTATGATACCAAACTAATATAATTAAATCAGTGCAAAATTCACATCATATATCATTTCCACCACCGCCGTCACCACCACCACCACCACCACTACCACCACCACCATCACTACCACCACCACCACTACCACCACTACTACCAGCACCACCACCACCACGACGCTTGAATCACCATTTCTAAATCTAAGCCTAAGACTAACTTTGCGCTGCCTTCCATCTTGACAGTAGGGTATCTAATCGTCCGTATCTGATTGACTGAGCAGACCGCTGACACCCTATCGCCGGTAATTTTTTGTCTGTCCCTCGCAGCCCCCGAGGCTAAAACTAACTGAGCTGAAGGTCGCGGTCACTCTAGTAGAACCAGAGTCGCTATGTACTGTATATAGTCGGCTAAACATTCCAGTCTCTCCTTGGACACGACGCACATCGAACCTCATCCGTTTCTCCAGCACTCTCGCACTCTCTTGATTTAGTATAAGGTATTTGTGTGTGTGTGTGTGTGTGTGTGTGTGTGTGTGTGTGTGTGTGTGTGTGTGTGTGTGTGTGTGTGTGTGACCTTACTTAAGTGTACAGCACGCATCTTTCATGTTAGGTTGATGTTTACAGTATCGCCAGAGTAGCTCCGAGTGGCAAATCAAAGTGAAGTCAACATGATATATTTTTTTTTTCTCTTTCACAAATGCTAAAAACGATAGGACGAACGATTGTGGAGCTCGAGTTAGTCCAAAGTCCGCTTCTTCCCTTGGTATTAGCGGACGGAACTGCCTTCCCGGAGATGTGGATCACTCGCCTCGTATAATAACGTCGCCATTGTGTTCTTTGTGAAGGATGTGCGTGTGACAGGTGTGCGTGTGGTGCTGCTACGAGACATCCCTGTGACTGAGTGTGCACGAGGTAGACCAATATGACACAAGTAACAGTGAAGTGTTTTAAATTTTATTTTCATTATGTAAATGCAAAACCAAAAGCAACAGATATTATGTTATTTCAAATTAATCATTGAGTACATTACAATATCTAAAACAAAAGTTATGGTCCAATGAAAAAAAATCTATAAAAAAGCTTCTAAACCTTAATCCATAAAAATTGATAAATGAGTGCATGCTACGCATTAAGGAATCTTGAGAAAAATAATAAACATTACGATCACTGTACCCGCACATGTTACCAGGAGTCTTTCACTCACTTTGCTGAAATTGTTATTGTTCACATTTTATGTATGGCCACGTCCCGCCGGCATCACAGCGTCCCAGGGGTACGACACAATCAAGGGCAACCTGTACATCTTTTCTCACTCGCCTCCTGTAAACCTTACTGGGTCGTCAGAGACGACTCCTGCCTGTGTCTCTTTCTCTCTGAGTAAGCTAAAAATAATATTTGTGCACAAGATTACTATTTAAGACTTCACGGTGATCTACAGACGCAGAGCTAAGTGTAATAATAATAATAATAATAATAATAAACGGTTTATTAGTTAGGCAATGTAAAAAATTACACTGAAAATGTACAGGGGGGGGGGACATTACCACAATGAACTAAAAAAGTGTGGTAAGTAGTATCTGTAACAGTTCAAACATGTGTCGATTAATAATGTCAGTTCCACTGAACGTTATCATACGATGTGGTGATGTTGAGTCACTTAAGGAACTTCATCATTATTCTGTGCCAGTCACTGATCAGTGCTGTGTACAGTTTCCCTTACGGCAGCAAAGAATTAAACCAATGTGTTTACGACATACATAAACAAGTAAATGGTATTTGTAGTTGTATATATGTAGTTGTATATATATATATATATATATATATATATATATATATATATATATATATATATATATATATATATATATATATATATACAACTACATATATACAACTACAAATAGCATTTACTTGTTTATGTATGTCGTAAACACATTGGTTTAATACATAGTCATCATAAGAACCACATCTGACTGCGAGTGTGGCACAACTCTGATAAATTGCGTGGTCCATTTACTCATCCTGACGCTGTTTTCCTCCCTCTCGCAGCATTTTTCGAGCCAAGATGGCACTGCATATTCTGGCGCTGCTGGTCATCATGGCCGCCTCGCCCGTCGTGCCGCGCCTGGTGGAACTTTCCTACACCTACAACGTGGACGCGCCCACCTCCCCCAAGCTGAAGCCATTCAAAATGACTGTCCTCCAGAACGGCACGAATGACCTTGGAATATGGCAAGTTCACTTACTCTTTTTGTATGATGCATACAAAGATTGAGTCTCCTGAGCCAAACATCAACACCATTACCATCACTGTCATCACACATCACACTGAGAAATGTTTGTGGCGTGCATGACTCACACACCTTTGTAAAACCCTTCTCGAGTGTTTGCTCTGAACACTTGTATACCATTACACCACCACGCCACGTAACGCTGCCCTGTGTGTCGGTGCCTCGTCACAGGGTGGAGCTAAACGAATTCTGCACGTCGGAACACTCAGGCACCCACGTTGATGCTCCCGCCCACTACGCCCGCGACACCTGGCCCGTCAACGAGATTCCCCTCGAGAGGCTATGGCGGGTGCCAGGTGGGTGGACATAGGGAGAGGAAGGGTGTACTGCATGTAGTGGGTGACTGTGTACACAGTCGAATATATAAGTGAGGTGAATGAAGATGTCGAAGAGAACTAGGAACAGCATGGTTTATGTGAGTGAGAGTAGACAGGAATGCCTGACTGATGGATGAGGTGACCGTTTTGGTAACTATCGCGTGGAATAGGGGGTGAAAGATACTGTGGTGAATGTTACCAATCCTTGCACGGGACTGTCACCAGGCTGGTGTGATGACAACATTTTACATTGTGGCGAGCACGTGTCTTCTTACAGGAGTGGTGATTGACGTGTCCCAGGCCATCTCCGCTGCCAAAGAGAGGAACTTCGCTATCCCAGTGTCGGAGTTGGATGCGTGGGAGAGTCGCCACGGAGTCATTCCTGATAGAACAGTGGTCTTCATTCGCACTGGCTGGGGAGCCAAGAGCCACAACCTCGCTGAGTACTCTGGACTCGACAATCATAGAAGGAACAACTTTCCGGGTGAGTGACAAGAGTCATCATCATCTTTGCTATATTTTCTTAAAAGAAGCCACAGCTTTCCAGGTCAGCAGATGTTTCACTCATTGATTACCAAACATGAATAGGTGAACAGATAGGCAAAATATCCATAGCGTTATGAAGATTTTTGTTTGTTCTGGGAGTTAATACAATAATATCAAGCACATTACTTCACTCCCACGCAAAGACTGGTCAGGAGGCAATGCGGCGCCTCTCACAGATCAATCCTCTCTGTCTGCCTCAGACTTATATTTCCACCTGTACAGCTATAGGAGACATCTGAACCAGGCTCCTTTCCGCCTCTGCAGGCAGCCTTCCTCCCTCTTTTACAGCAATGCTCCTCTCCCGCAGGCTTGAGCAAGGAGGCCGCCACCTGGTTAGCCACACACGGTGCACGCCACGGTCACCCCACAGGCGTGGTAGGAGTGGGAGTGGACACCATCTCCGTGGACGTGGGCAACTCCACCCACTACGAGGCGCACCAGGCCATGTACTCCCGCAACGTGTACGGCATGGAGAACCTGGCCAACCTAGACCAGGTAACTCCGCTGAGAATATACTCGTAGCATTACAGTACATTCCTGCCGCCCTGACAACCTGCCTCTTAACCCTGAAACCTGTTAATATTCCTCTTGCGCTGACTCATAGTGACAATATTTGAACAAGCTGTTAATGTGAGGCGCGGCTGCATCACAGATTCATAACCATCAGGCGACACTTTAGTCATGTGCTGCGCAGCTAACCACTCCAACACTGCCAACACTCTCCAAGAAGGATAGAGATTGTCAGTCAATAATAGCAATATTGAAGATTGTAAACATGAAATAGAGTCATTTGTCTCCTCCCTACAGCTGCCGACCGCCAACTTTCTGGTAACGGTGATGCCCATGAGGATTGGCGGAGGCAGCGGCGCCCCGGCACGCATCATCGCAGAGCTGCCGGACGAGCACACCGCCACCTCGCCTCGTCTCGCCCAAGCCTCGGAGGGTACGCGGTTGAGTGCCGAGCTGCCATTTTTGCTGATGGCGGCAGTAGTGGGGCCATTGCTTCGCCACCTATGTGATTAAGCGATATCCAGTTGATCAGTGTGAATTATATATGTACACACATGCACAGGTTTTGTAATTGTGCTTCCATTAAATTGTCACTTTGTACATGTCTATCATGTGGTGTTCGTCCTACGGTGTTGTCCTGATGTTGTCTTGATGTTCGTGGCTGCAATTTGTTTTTTCTGTAATATTCTTGTACGTGCTGCTTTTTATCTGCTTTGGACTTTATCAGGTAGGTTTCATTTATTTCCACCCTTTCTTTTTCTCTTTTCACAACTTTACATAATGTTACTCAACCCACATCAAGCAATAATATTCTTTAGCATAATTCCCTCACGTGACAGGAACAATCGCCACAGCAGGACAGGCATGATTTTTATTTGCCTTCGTTTGTTCTTCCATACAAGTAAATCACCTTCCCACTCAAGCACAAATCCTCCTCTTTTCCAATCAATACAAATGCATCCACTTTTTCCACTACTCAAGCATGAATTCTGCCTTTAACTTACAAATGTTGACATAACCACTATTCTTCTATTCAAAAATGTATCCTTCTATTTCGCCACAAATGCTGCCACATCCCCTTACTTTCCAAACCGAAGCATGAATCCTCTTTCCATATTATACAAACACTGATGTATCTACTACTCCACTACTCAAACAAGAATTCTCCTATTTCTATACGAGAACTAATATGTTCACCACTCTCCATAGGTCGTGACAGGGGCGGTGGACGACGCACCTACAGTAACGACATAGAGTTGTAGGTTATCATAATATTAGAACAACAGAGGCCACAAATAGCTATAGTGAATCTTGAGGAAAATATTACTGCAACTCATATCCTTTCAGTTTCACGGTCGCTAAGATTCTTTCACATAATTTTATTACGTTCTAATTTGCGTAACAACATAAATAAAACATATCTTTATTTTATTCATGTATTTACTCCTTCATCTAGTTTTAAAGCTGAGTGATCTGAGAAGTTAACTCTTTCAATACTTGAACTCATTTTTGCCTTCAGATTTGTGTACAGTTATTTAGACCATTTTATTGACATTAGGAAGGATCTATGGGGATCAGAAGATTAATGGTCACAGTCTTCAGGATTTCAATCTCCACACAAGTTTCTCAAGTTGTATAAAATCACCAAATAGTAAGCAGAATGAATATGGTACTCAAGGAATTAACGTGTTTATGTTTAAAAAATCTTTTTAGCTGGCATTTGGTATGGTTTCGTTAATTACTAATTACTCAAATCTTGAAAATAGGTAGAAATTGCAAATGTATTATTCTTAATCCACTTCTTCCTTCTAGATGCTAATAAAGAATTCTTACATTTGTTCTGGTGTTGTTAATTGCCTCGAATCGCAGTAAAATAGTTAGTACGAATAATAGATTGAAAGACATAAAAGAAGAGTAGTAGACAAATGGAACAGACTCCGTAATAAGATAGAATTTATTGATAGAGGGACGTGTATAATCTTGACGGTTTCTTGCAGTTTCCCTCACATTATTATGCTTTTATATTCTATTGACTAATGAAAGTGTCACCATTATTGAACAAGGTAACACCTCTATAGTACTCTGTAACATTAGTCATACATAATCCTGCATATTTTGCACTTGTATTGCTTTCAGTTTAACGAGTCTGCTATTCTATTTGTTATGTTACATCAAAGATCGTTATTACCTACCTCTTTCTAAATCCTCTATATACATTCTTCTTCAGTTATATTGTATTCAGTTCAAAATTATGTAACTTTTCATTCAATAATTCTTCTCTAATTCCTTCAACTGCACGAACAAATATTATAGTATCCCATCTGACACCTGATTCTTCCAACATTTCACCTTCGCTGGCTTGTTGTCTAACACTGAACCTCGGAAGTATCAAAACCAGCCTGTTCCAACAGAGATTCTTAGCAGCCATCGTCTTCGAGCTGGTGTGACTGTATCTGTGGCAAGTGATCCCCTCTGCAAAAGCTCACCACTTGCTACGTTGTTTGAAGTCACCACTGTAATTACATGCAAGAGAGAGAGAGAGAGAGAGAGAGAGAGAGAGAGAGAGTGTGTGTGTGTGTGTGTGTGTGTGTGTGTGTGTGTGTGTGTGTGTGTGTGTGTGTGTGTGTGTGTGTGTGTGTGTGTGTGTGTGTGTGAAAGAAAGAATAAAGAAAGAAAATATATTTATTGGTCTGATTTTTTTTCCATAAATTATGGAGCACAGCTCCTAATTAATGTAGGTATATAAAACTAAGAATTACCTAAACATTCGTAACAAAACGTTAATAAATTTCGCTAAGTTTGTTAAGTCCTGCCTTCCTGCTCTGCATCAACATAGCAAACTTAAAGTGATTTGGCTCTAGCCTAGGGTATAAAAATCTTGTATATATTTACTTCACAACTGAATAATATCTTGGTTTTTGGCATTATAACAAAACATGATATTCATCCCCTATTAATCCTTCATTACATTTGATACAATAACGTTCCTCTCATTTCCAGTACGAAGCTTTGTTAAAAACTTACGACTATTCTTATTAAGTTTAAGGAAGTACTCCTCAATCCCACAAACCTATCTATATAACTTGTAAGTCCTACAAACAGCTCTGCTTAATACATTTCCATACCATTTGGTTATCCAAATATCTCTTAATTTCTTTTCAATAGCTTTCCTGAACCATTTAGGGTTGGTTGTTAACAGTCTGCGACATCCACACTCTTGCCATACCACACTCGATACATATACTTCTTATACATTCTAACCAAGATGATAAATAAACACCGCTTATGTGTAGCTGCAATAAACAATTATACATTATATGACTTAGTTTTGTTTTTTCCTATACTTAGTCTGGTCTAATATCATTCTACATTTATTAGTTATATCGAGAGAGTATGTGGTATGTCTGTACTAGTATATGTGTATATGTGTGTGTGTGTGTGTGTGTGTGTGTGTGTGTACGAGGTGTCAGTCGCCAACGTAGAACAAACATAATTGATATCTTACTGCTTACTGATATAAGAGAAATGAGAGTATAATTGAAGGTTAACCAAAACTAAAGACCATATCAGAAGATTAACCAGCATTGTAGAAGTCGAGAGTTAGCCTGATACCACACCACACAGTCTTGACAAGGGAACTTACCTGGTCTGATCTCTCCCGGTGGGTCTGGTTGGTACGGCTGCGTCCACCTAGTTCTAATATCTCTTCATGGATCATTGGAATACAGTAAGCAAACCCCTTCACAATGGTCAGACAAAAAATATCTTGCATCAATACAAAAAATGTGAATTACAATAGTCTCTCTTCTTTCTACACAACAGAAAATTCATTTTTTTAAGGGACACCAAAAGAAATATAATTTTTACTCTATTTTCTCAAAAAATTCGAGGTTGTCATGATATACTTTCCATAATAATAAAGAAAAACATTTGAAGGAAAAGAAAAAAGTAAAATGGTATAATAGAGAGAGAGAGAGAGAGAGAGAGAGAGAGAGAGAGAGAGAGAGAGAGAGAAATAGTGGGTCTAACATACTGATCATGTTCTAGCTATGTTCTTATAGTTTAAAGTATTGTAGATATGAAAAATCCTCACATTCCATTAAAAAAGATTCTCACATTACATTCAATCTCTTTGGAATGACGAACGAGCACAAATATTAGTGGAGTCACAAGAAATCCATGGAGGTTATTAAAAAGATACAGAATGAAGTAAAGTTTGATCCTTATCTTACTTGATTACAGAACTCTTAAATATTTCTTCCCTACAAGACGGTCCTGATTATCAATGTCATACGAAGCTCTAATGCTCTGATTTTGTGGTCAATACTCTCTCTCTCTCTGAAAAGCTATAAGTTTCTGTCTATCTATTTATCTATCATTCTATCTATATTTCTATTAATCTACCTATCATCTATCAAACTATTTCTCTATCTCTATATGTACAGTACGTATATAGTTCCTGCATGCCCACCTGCTGTTAAACTTTACTCTTCCTGCTTTCCTCGCAGTTTCTAATTGAGCACCCCCAGAGAGTTACTCCATAAGACTTTCTGTTTATTCTTGATGTATTGATTCTCATCCACTTTTAATATGAAAAAAATATATGGATAGTCATTTTTCCGTGTGTGTGTGTGTGTGTGTGTGTGTGTGTGTGTGTGTGTGTGTGTGTGTGTGTGTGTGTGTGTGTGTGTGTGTGTGTAATTCATCACGGTCGTCTGTTGGTCACCTAGCCAGCCTTCCCCATTACGGAGCGAGCTCAGAGCTCACAGACCGATCTTCGGGTAGGACTGAGACCACAACACACTCCACACACCGGGAGAGCGAGGCCATAACCCCTCGAGTTACATCCCATACCTACTTGCTGCTAGGTAAGCAGGAGCTACATTAAGAGGCTTGCCCATTTGCCCCACCGCGTCCGGGACTCGAACCCGGACCTTTTCGGTTGTGAGCAGTGTGTGTGTGTGTGTGTGTGTGTGTGTGTGTGTGAGCGTATATGTGCAGTACCCGCGTGAGTTTTAATACTCACGGTCACATGTAAAATCTTCCTTTGATATATCAATTAGCTTTCTAGATTTGTATGAAAAAAGTCCTTGACAAAGAAAGAAAGAATCATATTCAAACACACACACACACACACACACACACACACACACACACACACACACACACACACACACACACACACACACACACACACACACACACTACTTTACTTAACCTCAATCTCACAGAGGTCAAAATCCGGTATGTCGTGACTGCCGGTTCATTACTGGCTGAGGCTGGACGCGCACCTCCCCATCTCCTCACCATCTCACCTCTCCATCTCTTTAACATTTTATTCTGGGAAGCATCCGTCTCCTCTCTCTCCTTCCCTTCTTCCCCGTGTGTCGCTCCGCCCACCAGGGAGAAGCAGGATCGGAACGGGTCTGAAGCGTGGCGCGTTGCTCAGTGTGCGGGGCTGCAGGCTAGGGGGTGGCTGGCAAGGTGCGTTGCGCGAGTGTTACTGACTGAGAGAAAACGAGACACAGCAGACTGGAAAAGTGCTGCAGACTGTCAATCACGTCTCTCTGTCACCTCCCACCACTACGCGTGTTTTTGAGCCACAAACGTGTAATTGAGATATAAAGCACACCTGTTATTAAACTCTCATGCATATATGACTCTTGAAAGAATCTGAGGTGTTTTGTTTAGTGCAGTATTGAGGTGTTTGTCTCTCAAAACGATTGTCACCAAGATATATCCTCCCATGTTTTATCTGCCAGTTGAGATGAATTTATAAGTGACAAAAGAAAAAACAAAACAAAAATTAAATTTACTATCGATAAATTCCGAGATTACTGTGGGCGTTCTGGAGGTCTATTTGTGTACTGAATGACGAGACCGTGACGGGATCGCACTGGCTGGAAGAAGTGTATTACTAGACTTCTCCCTGTGAATTCCTGACCCTCTGTATTCGAACGCAGAAACCTACACAGCCAACACTCCTGTCTGAACGAATTAGTGCACTTGCTGTATTGCAAAACCGACTACTGTGAACTCCTGACCCTCTAGATTCGAAAGCAGGAACCTACATACCAATTCTGTCTGAACGAACTTGTGAACGAATCATATTACTGGACTGTTTTTCTTTTATTTATCCCTGGTCTTCTACACTTCAAAACAGGAATTTACACATCCAGTACTCTTGTGTGTTAAACTGCTGGATCATTCTGTGTGCATTCCTGATCCTCTACGCTTGAAAACAGGAATCTTTACGTGAGTTTCCTGGTGTGAACTGGCCAGCACACTAATCACCAAAGTTCCCACGCGTCGCCGACCTCCAAGGAAGAAACTGAACTTCTCTCAACGCAAAGCTCAAGTTATCTGAAGGTAGGAGGCGGTCATCACTCAAGATTTCAATTAGCTCCTTCCCTCCTCCTCTCGTGCACGTGTCCCGGGTTACAACACGCTGAGTCACGACCCTGATGCTTATCTAGGAATTTATATTTAGCATTAGTGACTTCCCACAATGGCTTGCTGTTCTGGAACCGGTTTGCAGGCTTCAGGTTGTGATTGATGGCTGAAAGGGCTTTACATTTTATGGCTTTCTCCTTTTTTCTCTCCTTTTTGGGGGTTTGTGTGTCTTAGAAGGCATGCCGGATTTAAAAATTAAGAAAATAGAAAGTAAGAGAAAGGAAACCATTTAATTGCTGTTCCCTTTTATCGTCTCACCACATCAAGGAAAAAAAAAAGAGTTCATAAAAATCTGCCTACTTAGTTATTGACGTGTTTTGGAAAAGGTTGATTAACTGTAGCGACCCTTAACGGGGAGCAGCAGAAAGAATTGAGTTTTCATTCGTGTGCAGCCTAACCATTAATCAAAGACTTCCCGCCAACCTTTCCTATCCATAAAGGCGAACACATCTAATCCTAACACTAATGTCAACACACTTCTCACACGAAGGGCACTGCAGACCCAGAGAGAGAGAGAGAGAGAGAGAGAGAGAGAGAGAGAGAGAGAGAGAGAGAGAGAGAGAGAGAGAGAGAGAAAGAGAGAGACGGAAAGGAAAGAAAGAAAGCATATCCCGCGGCGGCAGGTCTTGACGTGGTGGTTAGTGCTGGGGAATATTATGAAGGTGCGGGCAGCGGACAGTCACCTTTGTGGTCCCGAGAGAGCAACGCCCGGGGCAGCCTGCCACTGAGGGCGTTGTTGCTACTGTTCCGGGTGCGCTGCGGTCACTTAGTGTGGAATGTGTGGGAGGAAAGGGTAATTCGCATAATGACGTGTAGCATAACCTAACCTAAAGGAAGGTTTACACGGGCGCTGCTTCTAATCTCTTTGAACAAACTTTTTAATTCGCTTATGAATTCGCTGGTAAAGGCGTCCACATATGGCGTTTTTTTTTCTTTTTATCCGCTAGCGAGTGAAATATGAATGTGCAGCGTCTGCTTAACGGTGCGATAAAGTAAAGTATGTTCAACTTTACTACTCGCGACTGGCATTTCAGTAGCGAATAGACGACTAGTTCAGACGACGATGGTACGTAGTCTGCGAAGGTATATTTGCTTTGCTGCTGGGTGTACTGTCCAGATTTATTTTTACATGATACCAAAAATAACTCGACTGAAAAGAAATATTCACCCTCCTTGAGACTATGGACAACTATCCCATCCTATGAAACATTAGGGGCAAACAGCACAAATGCTCATTAAAACTGCAGACAACCTGGAGATGGACAAGGAAGAGTTCAAAGGTAATAAATTATATTTGTATTAAAGATGACAAATTCTAGCTTGGAGCACCCTCGCACAAAGTATAACAGCGGCTCGCAGCACATCCTACTGCGATGACATGACTCCTGGGACTGCCTGCAATCGCTACCGAATTAATCATTTTTACTGGCATCGTGCAAACGGCTTATGGTCTGCGTCTTTATCAGCTTTAAATTCGCTCTGGGAGAGTAATAAGTTGGGGACAAAAGAAGCGACTGTCCAGCGTCAAAAGCAGCGCCGTGTACACCGACCTTAACCTTACCTAGCCTAACCTAGTCTACCATTACCCTACACCAATCTAACTAATCTGCCTCTAAGGGAACCGGGTGTTGCTGCCACTTACAGAGGAATGTGTGGGCTTCAAAGGGGTACTTACATAGTCACGTATAATCTAAGCTAACCCTAACTTAACTTAACCTGACCTAACTTCATGTAACTGAATCTAACCTACTGTTAAGCGGCGGGGAGGTGTTTTGGCCAGTTACTGCGGAATGTATGGAAGCAGAGGGACACTTTCATACCCACATATCTCTCACTCTTCTACTGCAACTCTCTCTCTCTCTCTCTCTCTCTCTCTCTCTCTCTCTGTATCCTCCTTTTCTTCCACCCCCTCCTCCTGCTTCCACTCTTCTCTTTTATTTTATGTGAGAAAGGAACTGACCAATAGCAATAGAAATTAATGTAAAAAAAGACCCACAGTGGTGCTGATCCTAGGACAGTCAAAAGAGTTAGCCAAATGTATGGAATAAGTGGCTTGAAACTGATGATGATGATGATGATGATGATGATAAGGAGGGAGATTGCATAGGAAGAAATGATGATGAGGAGGAGGATGAAAAGAAATGAACAAATAAGGAGATAGAAAGGATATACAGAAGAGTAAAAACCAACGATGATGATGATGATGATGATGATGATGATGATGATGATGATGATGATGATGATGATGATGATGATGATGACAGCAAGACAGTGGGGAGGAAAAGAAAGAAAAGAAAAGACGAGTTGAATGAAGAGAGGAAAATTATTATGACAGATGGTCGCTCAGAAAGAGAGAGAGAGAGAGAGAGAGAGAGAGAGAGAGAGAGAGAGAGAGAGAGAGAGAGAGAGAGAGAGAGAGAGAGAGAGAGAGAGAGAGAGAGAGAGAGAGAGAGAGAGAGAGAGAGAGAGAGAGAGAGAGAGAGAGAGAGAGAGAAATCAACCATCCTAAATACTTCCAATCACTTTCATTCTTACCACATTCTATACTCTAGTTTATCATTTTACTTTACAGTTATATATTCACTGGAACATTCTATTTCCTCTCAATATTTCCTCTCTTCTTTTACCATTCTCTTTCCAATTCTACATATCTTTCTTCACTTTTCCTTACTAAACTCCATTCATACACCCTTTTTTAGCTTTTCTACATATGCGCTGCACAGGTTGAGGACTTTCACGTGGCCCACCTGGTGCGTCCCCCGAGCTGCTCCTGTTTCAGTTTCCGTGGGAGTCAGAGCGCCAGGTGGTCCGCTGCTCCACCTCCCCATTCCTCCTCCAGAAGGTAGTGTGTGTGCGTATAAAGGAAAAAAATGTGGGAGGTGAGGGAGAAAGGCAGGGAGGCGGGGTGTGTGTGTGTGTGTGTGTGTGTGTGTGTGTGTGTGTGTGTGTGTGTGTGTGTGTGTGTGTGTGTGTGTGTGTGTGTGTGTGTGTGTGTGTGTGTGTGTGTGTGTGAGAGAGAGAGAGAGAGAGAGAGAGAGAGAGAGAGAGAGAGAGAGAGAGAGAGAGAGAGAGAGAGAGAGAGAGAGAGAGAGAGAGAGAGAGAGAGAGAGAGAGAGAGAGAGAGAGAGAGAGAGAGAGAGAGAGAGAGAGAGATTCAATCAACTCTAAGAAACTAATATATCAATGAACTAAAAGAGAAGAACACGGTCTGCAAATGTACATCCTATTAATAAAAACAGATAGTAAAGAGAACAGCTAAAGAAAGACGAATAAATACTGAGAATTGGATAGCTAAAGGCCTACTCATTCACTGGTACTGGATTTGATGAAGTGCAAAGGTTAATTCACTCCTTTCATTTCTAGTCAATCTTTAACATATTTATCTACAACTTGAGAAACTTATTATTTTTTTTTATTAGTGTCTTAAAAACGTACTTCAATAACATGGCGGAAGTTGAATTATCATTTTTTTTTCTTGATGTCCATTTAAGAGTCCATTACAGTGGTCGCTAGGTTAACAAAAAACGCCCATAAGAAGATAAGGCTTCAATATGGTCAGTGTAGCACAGCATAGCATAACATAGCAAACTGGTAAACTCTGGAACTCCCTACCTGCTTCTGTATTTCCAGCTTCCTATGACTTGAGGGGGTGGGGGGAGGTTTCAAGACATGTATTCCTTTTTCTTTGCTAACTCTCTCGGCCCTTATTTTTTTCGTTTTCTATTGCCCTTGGCCAGCTTTCCCCTCTTTCATAAAAAAAATAACCATCGCCAGAAGTCACGCTCTTCCTTTATTACCACTACAGTATGATTTTGTATATTCATTTTCAACCCTTTCAATACTAAGACGCAATTTTCCTTGATTTTTAGTATAATTAGACTACTTTATTTGAATTAGGAAGAGACTATGGAAATCAAGAAATCAATGGCCAGAGTCTTCACTATTCTAATCCCAACAAATGTTTCTGACACTATAAAAACCACCAAGATAGTAACCAGAATGAATATGAAAAGGCGTCATGGTACTGAAGGGGTTAATTTTTGTTTTCATGTTTTTGTGTAAGGATGAGGATGGCCATCAATACAAAAACAAGGGGTGCCGAGATTATTTTGTTCAATTATAGGTTCCTAAGAAAAATTAAGGAGAAAGAGAAAGAAGAAGAAGAGGTACAATGATAAACAAGATGATTCCTGTAATTTAACACTCCATACGTGATTGGTGTTCTTACTTCATTCAAGAAAACGAAAAGAGAAAGGAGGAAAAGTCTCTAAGAATAAATTCCCATAAAAATGTTTGTTATTTTCTTTAATGCAGAATAAGTGAGGAAAGTGAAGAGAATGTGTAACACAAAATTCTCTTGAACCGAATGACTGCAAGAACATATCCACTCTCTCTCTCTCTCTCTCTCTCTCTCTCTCTCTCTCTCTCTCTCTCTCTCTCTCTCGTGAGATTAAAAGGATCCGCAATCTCACCACAAGCATTTTTTTTGTTGCCTTTCTTTTCCTTCCCTTTTACTGCTCTCCCTCCTCTCCCTCCCTACCTCCCTCCCTCCCTCCCTCCCTCCTCCCTCCCTCCCTCCCTCCCTCCCTCTATCCCACTCTCCCTTTATTCATCCCTTCCTCCTTCTCCCTCTCTCCCTCCCAGGCGGTCAGAGGGTCCCGTGTCACCACTCCCGATAGCACTTTCACCAGACATAAACACCGCCACCAACACCGGCACCTTCACTATTATTGTCACCAACACTATCACCACCATCACCGCCATCATTATTATTGTCACCAACACTATCACCACTGTCACCTACATCACCATTATTGTTACCACTACGATCACCATTATTGTCACTTCTATAACCACATAACTATCTTAACCACTATCAGCACTTACTATTTTTCTTTCTAACACCACCATCACTACGACCACCACCACCACCACCACCACCACTTCCACCACCACCACCACCTTGCCTGGATCTATCCTAAGTGCACATTATATACCATTACGTTACTTACTATACCAACAATCATCTCAATTCTTTCCTCGCACCAATAGTTCGTAAAATCGTGAGTCACGTTTTCCATCGTTTCTTTAATACGTCATTCTTATTTTATCCAATAGTAGACCACTATCTGTTTCTTCTTCTTCTTCTTCTTCTTCTTCTTCTACTTCTTCTGCAGCATTATTAGCCCGTTTCTATATGTGGTCGCTGTTCTTGATGAGTCTCCTCCATCTAGTCCTGTCCTCCTTCACTTCGAGGTCCAGATTCTTCTCCCTACTGTCAGCCACAACACAGTCCTTCCATCTCATCCTGGGTTTTTCTCTCTTCCTCCTGCCGTCCATCTCCATGTCCATCATCTGCTTCTCCCATTCCCGTCCTCTCTCCTCCCAACATGTCCAAACCATCTCAACCGCACCTCCTGTACCTTCTTACTCAGTTTTGCTACCTTACCTGTGCACTATCTGTTTACATGATACAAAAATAGACTGTAGCTTCTCTCTATGATTTTTTTTAATGTTTTTACTTGTACTTTCTCAGGGAATAACACTCGAGTAAGGTTTTCATTAGTTTTATTTATATGAGAGAGAAAAAATATGTTGTAGTGTCATGTAGACGAGGAATCCCAAAAAGAATTTACTGTTGTCTAGAATTCCTTACACCAAATCAATACAAAAAACATGCATACAATAAATAAATAAATAAAGCAAAAAAAAAAAAAATGTAACTTCTAATACCATCACCACTTCCACCACCACCATTACCAGTATCACAATCTCCCACCACCACCACCACCACCACTGCTTATCCACTCCCCTCTCAGGTCACCATTAAACACCCCTCTCCCCAAACACAATATACCACACCAATATCACCTCCCCTCCCCACCTCCTCTTCCCCTCTTCACACATCCTCTCCCTCTTCCTCTCACTCATTTATCCTTTTTGTTTCCACTGCCTTTCGTTGTTTCTTTCCACCACCACCACCACCACCACCACCACCACCACCACCACCACCACCACCACCACCACTACCATGACTATCACCACCATTGGCAGACATTTTCTTGGTGTTGGTGGTGAAGGTAGTGAAGGTGGTGGTGGATATGATGACCCAAAGCTACACAATCATCTTCGAAGTGGAGAAAATAATATAGCACATTTCTAGACTTTCCCTCTTTCTCTCTCTCTCTTCCTCTTCCTCTTTCCCCTCCCTGCAGTGTTAGTCCACCTCCCTCCCACCCTTTCGCTCTCCCTCCTAACACTTCTTCCTTCTCCTTTCCACACCCACCTCACTCACCCAGTCACCTCTACACACACACACACACACACTCTCTCTCTCTCTCTCTCCTTCCCTTATTTTAAACATTATTTTCTTTACTCAATTAATCTATCAAATCGTAAATAGCCTGACTCTCCTATGAATTAATGGCAGTTTATATAAGCGTCGCAATCAGAAAGCAGAAAAAAAAAGTCTAATATAGAAATGAACACGCAAACTATAATTTTCAATGCGCACCATTTAAGTTAATTTTCCAATGAATATGTTGTGGTTTTAATAACATAATTCACCTTTAATAAGTCGAAACCTGAATGTGAAAGTGGAGATGCGAATCATATGGGAGAGAGAGAGAGAGAGAGAGAGAGAGAGAGAGAGAGAGAGAGAGAGAGAGAGAGAGAGAGAGAGAGAGAGAAACGTGTGGATAAGCAAACAGACAGACAGACAGACAGATAAATAAACAGGCAAACAGATAATAGACATCAACCACAACGAAAAACAATATAAAAGCAAAAATTTAAATAAGAAGATAAAGAAAGGAAGAGAGCAAACAGGAAGGAAGGGGAGAGAAAGGGAGAGGGATGGGAAAGATGGATGTCTTGCTTGCTGAGGAGGGGAATGAGGGGAATGAGGGGAGAGAGTCAACACTAAACTTTCCTCTGGGCAAACAGTGTCCGATCCGTACTGAAAAAGTGATTATGTGACAGTGTGTGTGTGTGTGTGTGTGTGCGTGTGTGTGTTTCACTGTTTGATCTGCTGCAGTCTCTGACGAGACAACCAGACGTTACCCTACGGAACAAGCTCAGAGCTCATTATTTCCGATCTTGGGATAGGCCTGAGACCAGGCACACACCACACACCGGGACAACAAGGTCACAACTTCTCGATTTACATCCCGTACCTACTCACTGCTAGGTGAACAGGGGCTACACGTGAAAGGAGACACACCCAAATATCTCCACCCGGCCGGGGAATCGAACCCCGGTCCTCTGGCTTGTGAAGCCAGCGCTCTAACCACTGAGCTACCGGGTGTGTGTGTGTGTGTGTGTGTGTCTGAACTTGGCTAGCGAGTACAACAGCGGAACAAATACATAACAATACAAAATAAAGTACAAATTAAAACCATATGAGAGGAAAAGTTACACAATACAATCTTGTGTACTATTTAATCACTACGTAAATATACAATAAACTGAATGAATAAACACTGAAAAAATACAATATAGTTAATGGACTGACTGATTGACTAATTGACTGATTAACTGATTGACTGATTTAAAAGCGCAGAAAAAATAACATCATATAGAAGTGAACATAAGGTAAATAAGATAATATATAGATAAATATATAAATATTCAAACAAATGCAAAAAATGTAATACAGTTAGCAATGTACTGTTCTGTAGTCATCGTTTAAGGAAGAGTAAATAAAACAGAGAGAAAAGAAAGAACGAAAGAAAGAAACTTCATGCATTTATTTCACGTTCTCTTCATAGCCGTAAGCAAAGAGCAGGTCAGGTGAAATGTGTACTCTCTCTCTCTCTCTCTCTCTCTCTCTCTCTCTCTCTCTCTCTCTCTCTCTGATAATCTTAACTGAAGTGATTTTTTCTCTTATCTTTTCATTCTCCCTTTTTTTTGTATGACTAATTTTCAAGTTCTTTTCTTTTCTTTTGGTCTTCCTCCATTCTGTCCTCTCTCGATTCTTCTAAACATTTATTTCACTCTATACTTCTCAACTCTCTCTCTCTCTCTCTCTCTCTCTCTCTCTCTCTCTCTCTCTCTCTCTCTCTCTCATTTCCATTCGTCTTTCTCTTTTCCTAATTTCTTTTTCTTTTCTACATTTTTTCCTCCACTTCAACTCTCCTTACTAATAATTTTTGCCTGATTTTTTTTTCCCCATCGCTTTCATCATTCACCTCAATTGCTTCTGTATCCTTCCACTTATCAGTAACATTTCTTCCTCTCTCTCTTCCTTACGTACATCTTTACCCGTTCCTTACTCCCCTCCACCTTTTCACGTCTTCCCAGCGCACAATGCTTCTAGATTCTCCTCATTTCCATCGTTCCATACCACTTCCAATGTAATCTTCCCCGCTAACTAGTGAAAAGAAAAGAAAAATACTATACCGGGATTGAAACGGAGAAAGGATGAATTAAGTAACTGAGATATGTCACCCTAACAAGGAGACTATTATAGCGCAGTGAAGGAAGAAAGGAAAGGGGAAGTAAACAGAGGATATGTTACGCTATACGCTCTTAAGTACACCTTCGCAACGCCCCAGGGCTCGCGAGAACACTGCATGGTGAAAGTGGCGCTAATTAGAGACACAGAGGAAGTGGTCATGCAGTGGAACGCCGCTGTAAGGAGTGTAAAGGAGCACAAAGGAACACAAAGGAAGGATATGATGATTGGTGTGTTTTCTTTTTATTTCATTTTCTCTTTTCTTTCCGTTGTTTTCGTTCTCCTTATAACTACTACTCCTCCTCCTCCTCCTCCTCCTCCTCCTCCTCCTTTTTTTTTTATGTCAGTTCTTATTTGTCGTTTTCCTTTTCTCGTTCGCCTTTTATATTCATCCTTATCTTCTAACTTGTATCCACCTGCTTTTTCTTCTTCATCTTCCTTTACTTCTTGCTAGCGTTTTCCTTACTCCGCCCTCTCCGCCTACTCCTTGCCTTTCTCCTACATCTGTTCCTCCTCCTCCTCCTCGCCTCCTCCTCCTTTTCCTCCTCGCCCCCTCCTCCTCCTCACCTTTCTTCTCCTAGTACCATTTCCTCTTAGTTCCTCGTCCTGTTTTTATTTTAACCTTCCTCCTCCTCCTCCTTCTTCAATTCGTCTTTCTCCTCCTCCTCATCCCCATCCTAGTACCATTTCCTGTAGCTCCTCGTCAAATTTTTCTTACCCTTCCTTCTCCTCCTACTCCTATGTATACTCCTTCTCCTCCTCTTCCTCCTCCAACTCCAATCCAACTCCTCCAGCGGGACCCTTCAACACTCAACAAACTCCAGGGAGATTCTTTTATATGCTCCAGTGCTAATCAACACCTCAGGACCACTCAACTACCTCTACTAGCACAACTACTTAACATTTCTTAGGGAAAGCCAAACAGAACGCGTCAGAAAGCCACAGAAGCATTAACCCCTTCAATACTGGGACACATTTTTTTTTACCTTGAGATTTGTGTACGATTAGATCATTTTATTGACATCAGGAAGGCTCTATGGAGGTCAGAAGATTAATAGCCAGAATCTTCAGTATTCTAATCCACACATGTGTTTCTGAAGCTGTATAAAATCACTGAATAGTAAGCAGAATGAATATGGAAACGCGTCATGGTACTGAAGAGGTTAAACTCTCCGCGGAATACAGTAATATGGATAAGTGGTAAATATAATTGGTATAGATAATAGCAAAGAATGGAGTAGTATCTCACTGATCACATGATTTGTCAATAGCGTTTAGTTATTAATGTGTCGTGATGTAATGGGATTTAAAGCAATAAGGGGAATTATGTGACAAGTGTTTTACGATGGATTAACAAGTTTCATTCAGCGGGTCAGTTATTGGTATAGTAAGTTGTTTTATAAATTGAGGAGACAGATTGGTGAAATGTCAAAGTAACTAAATAATGTAGATGAGGAGAAATGTGAACGTACGTGTGAATTCCTGGCAATGAGTTAACGTGTAGATAAGAAAATGAAGAAAAATAGACATAAAAAAGAGGAAATAAAAAGTTGGGAAAAAATCCACGAACCAAATTAAATAAATAAACAAAAACTATGAATAAATACCACAGTGATACAAAAGAGAACACACACACAAGAAAACACAACAACAACAACAACAACAACAACAACAACAACAACAACAACAACAACAACAACAAGACAAGCCACTACTCTCTTACTCAACACGCATGCGCCACCATAAACAGAGAACTAAAATGGTGAAGGAAACAGCACACCAAGACACAATGGAACACTCACGTTACTGGTCCCACGCCGAGCACAGAGGGATGGTGGGCGAGTGTTCCTGCGTTAGCGTCGACACTGATAGCTTTCAAGAGAACACACACCGTCAGTCTGAATTTTACCATGTTATTTCAGGCTTTATATAACACTTAGCACGTTCACTGTCAGTCTGAATGTTTACAGCACTTTAACAGGTTCAATAGGGATTGCACACACCACAAGCCTGAATTCATAACACACTCTGAATATCTAGACCACTTCCACAGGCTTTACGATACACATACACTGTCAGTCTGAATTTTATTGTGTATTTTTTCAGGCTTTTATAACTCTTACACTATGAGCCTGAATCCTTTATACGTTCGCACAGGCTTCGCAGCATCGTCAACCGGAATCCTCAACGCACAAAGGCTTTACACAGCACAAAGTCAGTTTTCTTACAGCTCGGTTCAGTTTTAGAGACACTGGCTACACGTAAGTTCTCCATTCATACTTAACGAGCGAGCATGTCAACAAGAACACAGTACAGTTACACCCACTGTCACGTATTTGTCCTTCACGCTGAGATGACAGTTTCTGGGTTGAACGGAGCAAGTCTCTGGGTGGTAGATCTTCCTGAAAAATAAAACAAATATCAAAAGAAAAAAAAATGTTATGTGGGTGAAACTTTAGTGAATTACACAAAAAAAAGAAAAAAGTAGCCTTGACTCACACATGACTATTGAATGTATAGAAAAGAAGGGCAGAGGTTTTAGTCCAGATGACTGCATATAAGGAGCCTTCGTCACAATAAATATCATGAGAAAACAAAGGAGAACAGTAAGGAGAGGAAAAAAGTGGATTTACTAATATAAACACACAACACTGATTCAGCTCCTCCCTGACACAACAAGTTCAAAAGATATTGTCTGATTGTATCTAAAAAAAAACAGGATCTTAATTATCTTTTCATCTAGTACATCGAACACCGAAATAAGAGCAGCGGTAGATCGACAGAGAATATCTATATAAAAAAAAGACCAACTAATGAGTTCTGAACCTTTATTTTGATTCCAGCAGGGCTTGGACGAGGGAGTCGATCATTATGAGCTTATTGATTGAAAATATAACAAAAACTTGATTCCACGAAAAAGAAGAGAAGAAAAGGGCTTTGACATGAAAGGAATCTATTGAGAGAGAGAGAGAGAGAGAGAGAGAGAGAGAGAGAGAGAGAGAGAGAGAGAGAGAGAGAGAGAGAGAGAGAGAGAGAGAGAGAGAGAGAGAGAGAGAGAGAGAGAGAGAGAGAGAGAGAGAGAGAGAGAGAGAGAGAGAGAGAGAGAGAGAGAGAGAGAGAGAGAGAGAGAGAGAGAGAGAGAGAGAGAGAGAGAGAGAGAGAGAGAGAGAGAGAGAGAGAGAGAGAGAGAGAGAGATCGGAAAATTGTGAAAGATGACTGAATGCATTGGTCACAGATAGAAGGATTGGTAAATAGATACTTTATTGGCCGTAAGTACGTCGGTGTTACACATCACTACAAAAACAATAGTTATGAAAAATTACGGTGAAGAAGGAGATGAACAAATATTTTCTCCATAGATTGACTAACTAAAAAGAAAATAAATAAATAAACTCAAAGATAAAAATATCTAATTATAACTTTAGTAACAAAGAGAAGATGAAAGAAAAAAACTGTGTGAGTCTTTAGTGATGTAATGTCCACCAGCCCTTCTGCTATCTTTATCTTATTTCCCATCCGTCCCTTACTTCCTCTCCCCTCTCTCTATACTATACCACACCATCATTGCCCCCCCTTTAGCCCGCCACACTACCCACTACACCACAGCTACACCACAGCGGTCATTACGGCCACTAAAAACAAGCATCTCTCATAAGCTTTCATCATCTACACACATTCCCATAATCAACATTCCGTGGGCTTGTCCATACGCGCCCGTTGACCGAGTATGGTGACAAGACAAGGCTGGAGGGGATTCGTGGTGGCGGTGGTGGTGGTGGTAGAGGCACGAGACTTCTGAGCGAGGGCGGCAACGATAGTGGTTGTGGTGGTGGTGACGTCAATAAAACGGCCACCCATACCTCCCATCAGCAGCAGAGAGGCGCACATATCCATCGCCGCCGCTTCTCCGTCACGATAACCTCCAGCAGAAGTTTCCCACCCAGCCGCGCTCTCTTCTGAACCCCCTTCGGGACCGCACGCTAAGACATAAGAGTGAGAAGTGATACTCGTACAATACAATACGCTTCCTTATAGTCTGTGTGTTGTATTTAACCCACTAAGAAGGGAGTCGCCGCCGCTGCCACCACCACCACCACCACCACCACCACGTGAGCCGCCGCCGCAGCTGGGCCACGCCTCTATTCCCGCCCAGGCGTACATAGTCCACACACGTACACGCACACAGGCCCGCGCACACGTTCCCACACTCACACGCCTCGCCGCTACCTGAGTAATAACCCTCTTTATGATGCCCTGTCCGTCTCGCGCGACGGTAGACCGGGAGGAAAGGGTTAAATTTGTAGGGACGGCTATAGGAGCATTAGAAGGGCCGGGACAGAGGCGCTAAGAGCCACGTATGGTGATGACGGACCGCACAGGAAGGGAAAAAGAAAAGGAGAGTGAGGGAGAGAGGGAGAGCAGCGACAGGCGAGCCGCAGTGGGTAAGGGCGACGGCGGGTGTATAGGGGACGAACGAGTACGTGTGTGTGTGTGTGTGTGTGTGTGTGTGTGTGTGTGTGTGTGTGTGTGTGTGTGTGTGTGTGTGTGTGTGTGTGTGTGTGTGTGTGTACCTGACGACCTAGGTGGTGGTGGCAGCAGCAGCAGGTGCCGACGAAAGCCTCACGTGACGCGCCACGGGTTTGGGCTGATGATACGGGAGGAAGGGAAAAGAGAGAGAGAGAGAGAGAATGATTTCCTTTCGTGGTGCGTGCATGCGTATGTCAGGCTATGAACTAACTAACGGAGCATCGCATTTCAACACTCACATCTCCATTACTAGTTCTTCAGGAGCACCATCCAATCTTTTCTTGGCTCCCAACGGCGAATAATTTAGAGGAACCGTAACCCTAAGGAGGAAATGGGACGCCGAAAGAGAGAGAGAGAGAGAGAGAGAGAGAGAGAGAGAGAGAGAGAGAGAGAGAGAGAGAGAGAGAGAGAGAGAGATTAAATAGAAAGTTCCTACACTGTACAGTTCAAGATGTGTAACCGACAGGTAAGGAAAGACTTATGGAATGGAGAAAAGGCTAAGAAAGGAAGGAAGGAGAGATATATAGGGGAGATAAGAGAGAAGGGCGGGGAAGCCGGGAGAGGTGAAGAGAGAAGAGAGGAGAAGTAAATGACGAAGACTGAAGTAATATAGATGAGGGAAAAAGATGAAAATAAAGAAGAAGAATAGTTAAAGAGTTAAGAAGTAAAGATGGAGGAAGGAGGGATTGAGAAGAGATAAAAGATAAGACGAATAAAGAGAAAGGCAAAGAGAGATTAGAACTGTATGAAGAAAGGATGGTGGGTGAAAGAAGGGAAGGAAGAGAAGGAAGAGAAGGAAGAAGGAAGAAAGAATCAATGCCACGAGTATACATTCATTCGCTGCACACACACACACACACACACACACACACACACACACACACACACACACACACACACACACACACACATGGGAAACGGATTGATTGAGAGAGAGAGAGAGAGAGAGAGAGAGAGAGAGAGAGAGAGAGAGAGAGAGAGAGAGAGAGAGAGAGAGAGAGAGATTGCCATGTCATCACTATAATACACAATATCGTTTATAATCTCACTTTTTCTTTTCTTTTTCCTTTTCTTTCTTTTTTCATTCTCTCGCAAGACACTGAGAGAAAAAAAAAAGAAATATAAAGGAACATGATTTTTTTCTCACGTTCTCTAACCTTCATTAAAATCTCACAGCCTTTCATGACCGTAGCTTCTGGCGTCACCTTATACTAACTAACTCCTTGTTTTTACTCCTTTTTCGCAGTAATACCTCTCTCTCTCTCTCTCTCTCTCTCTCTCTCTCTCTCTCTCTCTCTCTCTCTCTCTCTCTCTCTCTCTCTTTAAATACCATCGTCCTATACTTCATTCTCTGTCTTATCCTCTCTTTCTGTTCCTCTCCCTCTCTCTATCCATTCTATTCGTTAATCCTATTATCAATACAAGTCAACACCATCCTTCTCTTTAAGTCCCCAAAGCCTTGCCTCCCTCCTTTCTACTCCCCCCCTCCACTCTAAGACCCTCGACATCCCAGAGGATCAAGTTGCGAGTCAAGACATCTCACGGTGAGCTGAGAGTTAATGGTGACTGATGAGAGAGAGAAAGAGAGAGAGAGAGCTATTCTGAAACGCTTTCCGCTCCCACCTTCACTATTTCCAGAGTCCTCCAGTTGAAGTGACACGGTTTTTTTAGAGTGTTTCTGTAATCCTAGCGACATGTTAACAAATTTTCTGTATTATCGAGAGGAAAAATACTCTTTACAACTCGACTAATCGTCACAATAGTCTTTAAAAATGCTAGCGGTGAGAGAGGGAAGCGTTTCTGAATACGGCGCAGAGAGAGAGAGAGAGAGAGAGAGAGAGAGAGAGAGAGAGAGAGAGATGGCCATATTCAGAAACGCCTTGCCTTTTCACCACGAATATTTTTCAAGTCCCCTTTATTCAACTAGATCGGTTTTCAAGACAGTTTTTTTCCTTATGATCAATTAGAAATCTTGCTAACATCACCAAAACCATAAAATAATACCCTTAACAACATGAGTTTCTTCAATTAGAGCTTTTGGAAATAGTCGTAGTGAGAGACCAAAGCATTTCTGAATCAGGCTGAGAGAGAGAGAGAGAGAGAGAGAGAGAGAGAGAGAGAGAGAGAGAGAGAGAGAGAGAGAGAGAGAGAGAGAGAGAGAGAGAGAGAGAGAGAGAGAGAGAGAGAGAGAGAGAGAGAGAGAGAGAGAGAGAGAGATAGTACTCCTTCGTGTTGCGTGATCTACTTTCTAAGAGGCTGTGTGTGTTATGGGCCGCATGGTTAACCTTTCCCGAAGAGGTCACGTTCTGTAGTGTTTCCAGCCAAGTCAGTACGTGAGTGAGAGATGGTGAACGGGGGAGCGGGCGGGCAGGCAGACAGGTAGAGGGAGAAAGGGAGAGAGGCTGATGGGAAGAATGAAAGACCAGTTAAGAGAAGGGAGGTTAGGAGGAGATAAAGGAATTGGAGGAGAATTGTTAGGAGATGAAAAG
The DNA here is from genome assembly GCF_017591435.1 of Portunus trituberculatus. NCBI lineage: Eukaryota > Metazoa > Arthropoda > Malacostraca > Decapoda > Portunidae > Portunus > Portunus trituberculatus. The sequence goes on along the minus strand of NC_059271.1, from coordinate 24,977,303 downwards.
CAAAGAGGGTGGTCAGTTGGGTGAAGTTAATGAAGGAGATGAAGAGAGAGTATAGAAAGGGTAACAAGGAAAGGACGAGCGACTGAGAGGAGAAAATGAGAAAGAAAGTGAAATAACGATACTATAAGAGATAAATAGACAAGAGGGTAAATAACACTTCATGTAAGGAGGTACGGGTGGGAGGGGAGGAAAGGGTGAGAGGGAGTGGGAGACAATGGCAGAGGAAGAGGTGATTAGAAGAGAAGACGAGAACAGATGGTGTGTGTGTGTGTGTGTGTGTGTGTGTGTGTGTGTGTGTGTGTGTGTGTGTGTGAGAGAGAGAGAGAGAGAGAGAGAGAGAGAGAGAGAGAGAGAGAGAGAGAGAGAGAGAGAGAGAGAGAGAGAGAGAGAGAGAGAGAGAGAGAGAGAGAGAGAGAGAGAGAGAGAGAGAGAGAGAGAGAGAGAGAGAGAGAGAGAGAGAGAGAGAGACGACTAGAAGGGACATTATTGGATCTCATGGGACAGTCTGTGGCATTATGGTCCTATATTTAGATAGCGTTTTTGTCCAGTGACCCCGAGCTTTCTTTTCCTAGCTCAAAATAAAGACAAACTTCAATGTTATTCAATAATGTTAAGAAAGATAATTAAATCGTAAAATTACTATGAGAAAAAAAGCCAATGTCAACACACTTCCTAAGGTTTCATAAGGCTATAGAATATCATGAGCTGAGGATAGTAACTGTTTCACCACCACATTTTTACCTGGAGATTTGTGTGTGATTTTGTTGACATTAGGAAAGGTCTATCGAGGTAAGAAGATTAATGGCCAGTCTTCACTATTTTAATACCCTACATGAGTTTCTGAGTCATTGCATGAAATCACCAAATATATTAAGCAGAATGAATATGGAAACTCGTCATGGTACTGAAAGGGTTAACGATACAATGTTGGGACGTCTTACCTCAACATAAATGAAAATAGATGAAAATAATAAAACCAGCAGCATTCCGTGAGAAAATAAAGAAAAGTTGGCCTCGACGTAACAGCAGCAGTGAAACAGAATGCAGAGTATTCAGAAGATGCCAGACAACACCACAAACTAAACACCAACATCAAAACAACTTAACATTTCCTTTCCGAGATTCATCATATCTACTCTTAATATTTTTTACAATTCTTCTTTTCTCCCTAACGCTCACCTTTATAGTTTCCCACCAAGAAATTCTACTAACTTTGTGTCTTATTTTCTACCCCTCCTCCTCCTTCATTCTCTTCTCTTCTCTTCTCTTCTCTTCTTTTCTCCTCCTCCTCCTCCTCCTCCTCCTCCTCCTCCTCCTCCTCCTCCTCCTCCTCCTCCTCCTCCTCCTCCTCCTCCTCCTCCTCCTCCTCCTCCTCCTCCTCCTCCTCCTCCTTCGAGTTGTGGACGCCGCGGCAAACCGGCAAAATATCGGGGAAGACTTACACAACCACAGAGAGTGACCTTAAGTGAATGATCTAAACACTTGACAGTACACGACCTCACCTCCACCACCACCACCACTACCACCACCACCTTCACAACTTACACCTCATTGCCTTCCAGTTCTCTCCTACGGGCTGGCAATGACAGATCCAGGCCCCATTTCGCAAAGCAGGCCATCTTTTCTGGATTGCACGGCGTAGTAAACAACGATAGAAGGTTCTGGTGATAATAAGCGACAATAATGATAAATCTAGCGACTTGTGGTGAGAAGGGGAGGAATTAAGGGGCTGTGGTGAATGTGTGGGAATTGCGGTGTGTGTACGTTTGTGTGTGTGTAGGGAGATGTCGACACGATGGCTGGTTTTCCTCTACAAGGTCGCTATTAGAAGGGAACTGACAAACTAACGTACGGATTGGAGAGGAGAGGAATGCTGCAGGCGACACTTTTGATTGAAAAACGAAAGAGGGATGGAAAGAAAAAGAAGGATGATGTGTGCTGGAAGTAGCGTATGGAAGTGGATGAGAGTGTGAGGGGGAGGAAAACTTATGTACTTTTCAGTCTCCATTCTTGCATCATGAAAGAAAAACAGGACTATAATACCGTATCACTTTCTCTTGTCCTCCTCCTCCTCCTCCTCCTCCTCCTCCTCCTACTACTACTACTACTACTACTACTACTACTACTACTACTACTACTACTACTACTCTTCCTTACAGACAGCCTCAATAGAAGCAGTAAAGGCTGTTCCTGTCAACTTGTTTCCATTTATATTCCTTTGCATTCCTTTTCCTTCCCTCCTCTCACCGTCCTAGTCAAATAAGAGACATCCATACAAATTCAACAAGCAAGAAAGAAGAATATTTGAGGGGGAAAGTATGGTACGAGTAACAGGACAAGAATTTAGAAGGGAGAACTAAAAGTGACGATAGCGAGAATTTATAAGAGTCACTGGAGGTAAAGGGAGTGGAGGGAAGGAGTTGCAGGGGGCGGGTGGAGAATCAGACACAAGACAAATCGCTGCGTCACAAATAAAGCTGCGCAATGGCGTGATTATGTCAGTGAATGAAGGGCGCGTCGAATGAAGAGAGAGAGAGAGAGAGAGAGAGAGAGAGAGAGAGAGAGAGAGAGAGAGAGAGAGAGCACGGGTAGACTAGATTAAAATGCTTGAAGGTAGTAACTAAGAACGCCACAGTGAGATCAAATGGCGCCTGGACGGGAAGATGTAGATAATTTGATATGAAGAGTTACAAAAGGAGATAAAAAAAAAAGGAAATAAATAGAAAGGAATGTGTAGATAAGATAGATCAGTTTTCATGGTGGGAAAGTAAAAGTTAGATAAACGGAAAAGTAACACAGATACGAGAAACTAAGATAAGAATAGGTATAGAGAGAGAGAGAGAGAAAAAAAAAACGAAAATAAAGATAAACAGATACATAGATAAGGTGATAGGAAAAAAACGATAGTGTTGATAATAATGATTTGGCAGTTTCTTTCTAAGCGACACTATCTAATCAAAAGTAACTGATAAGAGCATGAAAAAGATCAAATATCCTGTAAATCTACCACGAGATTTTTTTTTCACGGTTACAAACAAACAAGTCTTTAACTCTTTAGCTGTCACGTGGTTTACCTTTCTCTAATTACCAATCACTCTGAGACCTCTTTATCTACTCTACAGCCACTTACAAGCTTTGAACTGATAGAAAAGTGCAAAATCTATTCTTTCTCACGGCTCACTTTCTTGTAGATGCTTGTAAAGACTTCAAATCTGGTACTACTAATTGTTCCGTGTCTCATTGCAAGGCTCAGTGGCATTCAAATTCAGGAAGATTCAGTTGCCTCGTGTGTTTTTATATTTCTTCCTGCCTACGACTTGAAGTATTATAGAGAAGAGTATCAAGGGACGTCAGCAGTGTTGGTTAACCCTTTATTTGTCATTCTGTTTTCAGGTATGGCATGATTTGCAGCCTTTTTTCCATTAGCATTGTTATTTTGTTGTGTACTTATCTACTATTTACTTAATTTGTTTATCTTTTATATGTTTATTTATATTATTTTGCTTTTAACTATATTTTGAAGTTCTTTGTTTCATCATTTTATTCTATTAATTGATCTATTTCATTCATGTATTCTATCACATCATTTTTTCTATGTATTTTCCTTTTATCTATCTTTTTCACTAGATTCATTTCATTTATCTATTTTATCATCAATTTCATCTATTTATTTACCTTTCACCTATCTTTTTCACTAGATTCATTAATACAATAAATAAATGTTCCACCAGATTTCCGTGGCATTACTTATTAAGACAACCGGACAGAACACACACACACACACACACAGAAACACAGTCACGCATCACCTGCCACGTAACAATGACTTCACCTGCTTATCACCTGCTGTCACTTCACGTCTCCCACCTGCTTCCTTTCCTCCCATCGCCTCGTCACCTCAGATCATGAACCCCGTGCACTGTTACTCCTCATGACCCCAATGCCTCTCTTTTGTCTCCTCACCTCCTCCTCCCAGCACCTCATCAATTGCCTCTCTCTTGTACTATTGTTTTGTGTATTGTTTCCCCATTTCTTGATTGGTTTATTCTTCTCTCTCTTGTAATGCGTGTCGTTATGTATAATTTCCCTTAGTATAGACTAGTTATTTTTCAGGGTGATTTTTTCCTGTGGGTGTTGTTTTTGTTTATTCTATAATTTATTAATTCTATATCTCATTAGTTCTTTATCTGTCTATTTATTTGGGTTTTCTTTTTCTTTTTTTTTTGTTTTATTGAGTCATAATGGATGGTTTGTACTTTTTTTTCTCTCATTTAGTCTTTTCCTCGAAGAATTGCCATGAAGGTACCAACTTTTTAGGTGACAAGTGAATGAAACGAGGGAAAAAAAATAAAATGGAATGAAATATAATAATCACAACGCAAATGAACCGAATGATTGGGAAGAGATATGGAAACAATGAAACAATACAAAAATAAATAGTAAGGAACAAAATAAGGTAAAAGGGAGATAAATAAGATAGAGACATTAATAGAAGCCATAACCCAGTGAGAACCCAAAAGAAAATAGAACTCAATAGAAGAGAAAACATTAATACAGCAACACACAAACATCTCCCACAGAAAAGAAAAAGAAAAGAACGAAAATGGAAAGCCACACCATAAAAAAAAAAAAAAAATCATGAAAAAAAAAGTGAAAAACATGATCAAACTAAATGAAGATAATGAGAAGCTAAGAAAACTACAGGGAAGCCTTCAAGGGCCACACCACACATTTACTGAGGTTAATGCCACGGTAATTTGGGGCCACGAAGCACGTTAGGGAGCAGGTGGTTGAAGAGCGCTCGTAAAACTGTCGAGAAGTAAGGTGCTGTGTCCGCCGACCCGTGTACAAATGACCACTTCTGCAAGGATCTGACAGAAGGAGATGAAAGTTGTGGAAGGGAAAGGAGAGAGAGGAAAGGTAAAGATTGCGTCAGAGAGGAAATTAGACAGGCAAAAGTGAAAGGATAGGAAGAGAGGAAGAGAGAGAGAGAAAGGAGTGAATGGTGTAAAGGAGTAGAAAATGAAAGTTAAGAAAAAATAGAAAGAGGATTCATAGTGCAATTTAACCATGAGAGAACAAATTAAAGATGGATGATGAAGAAGTGAAGAAACTGGATAAGCAAAAGTTAAAGAATATGAGGAGAAGAAAACAGAGAAAGGAATAAATGGTGCAAAGGAGAAGCAAATGATGAAAGTTACGAGAAGAAAACAGAAAGGTGAATGATAAAGAAGTGATGAAAATGGAAAGGCAAAAGTTAAAAGATATGAAGAAAAAAAAAACAGAGAAAGAAATAAATGATGCAAAGGAGGAAACGATGGTAGTTAAGAAAAAAAAAAAGAGATAATTCATAGTATCAGTAAAGAAAGAGAAAGGAAAACAGAAAGATGGACGATAAGAAAGTGAGAAAATAATTAGACAAGTAAAGGTGTGAAAGATGAAGACAGAAGAGAAATAAATGACGATGTTAAGGAGAAAGAAAGAAATAGAAGAAATAATAAGGAAAGCTGCACAATTAGAGAGAGAGAGAGAGAGAGAGAGAGAGAGAGAGAGAGAGAGAGAGAGAGAGAGAGAGAGAGAGAGAGAGAGAGAGAGAGAGAGAGAGAGAGAGAGAGAGAGAGAGAGAGAGAGAGAGAGAGAGAGAGAGAGAGAGAGAGAGAGAGAGAGAGAGAGAGAGAGAGAGAGAGAGAGAGAGAGAGAGAGAGAGAGAGAGAGAGAGAGAGAGAGAGAGAGAAGAGGGTGTAGATGAGAGAGAGAGAGAAAGTGGACATGCAAGAATTAAAAGATATTCAAAAGAACCATGAGATGAAAAATATAATGGGTGTAATGAAACTTAATTAAAACATGAATGAATATAACGGAAAAATTAAAGACTGAAATATTATGTAGTGAAGAGAACGTGCTGGTACAAGGAAGAAAACGGAGAGCAATGGAGTTTTAGGAGGTGACGGAGGAGAGGGAAGGAATGAGGGCGCCAAAATTTTGAAGGTGACGGAGGAGAGGGAAGAAGTGAGGGCGCCAAAACTTTCGCTACGCAGTGTTCTCCATGACTCAGCTGTAGGGAGAGGCAGCACCTCCCTCAGGAAAAGCTTCTCCCTCCTCCTCCTCCTCCTCCTCCTCCTCCTGTTACTCTTGGACTAATAACACCACGACCCACCTTCTCATTCTCATTCGCTACTCCTCCTCCTCCTCCTCCTCCTCCTCCTCCTCCTCCTCCTCCTCCTCCTATGTATTATTCTTCTTCCTCCTCCTTGACTAATAGCCTTGCGACCTACCTTTCCATTCACGTTCGCTCCTCCTCCTCCTCCTCCTCCTCCTCCTCCTCCTCCTCCTCTAGCTAATTCTCCTCCTCTTCCTCTCCCTCCACCTCCTCCTCCTCCTCCATCTACTACTACATTCACTACTATTGCTTCTAATCTCCCACCATCTCTCTCTCTCTCTCTCTCTCTCTCTCTCTCTCTCTCTCTCGCTCTTAAGGCTAAGAAGTGAAGAAATATGATAAAGTTGACAGATCGATTAGTTTTAGCGACTGGATATGAATTTTGTAAACCCGAGCACCCCAGAGAGAGAGAGAGAGAGAGAGAGAGAGAGATGCCCTCCCGACCTCTCAATAACCACGTGTTCCGGAACACGGGTTGAGAAACAGACAATACGGTGAGAGAGAGAGAGAGAGAGAGAGAGAGAGAGAGAGAGAGAGAGAGAGAGAGAGAGAGAGAGAGAGAGCACGAACTTTGCCCACCCACAAACCACCAATACCATAACCCTTGTGAGACAGAGGAAGAGGAAGAGAAAGAGAAAGGTAAAGGCGAAACAACACATCACTGACAGACTAAAATGTCGTAACAGGGGAGAGAGAGAGAGAGAGAGAGAGAGAGAGAGAGAGAGAGAGAGAGAGAGAGAGAAGCAGATGAGGGAGCAGGTGGGCTGGCTACTAGAGAAGATGGAAGGTGAGGAGGAAGAGCAGGATGTGGTTGTGGTGGTGGTGGTGGTATAGCAGGGCACAGGGCGTTGAAGAGTAAAAGGTCGTGTCGTGGTAGTTTGAGGAGCAGAGGGAAAGGCTGGAGAAGGCTTATTAGTGGAGACAGAGCAGCGAGAGGCGGTGGTGGTCGTGGTGAAGGTGGTGAGATGAGAGAAGGTGGCTTTGAGGTGGTGTGAGTGTGTGTGTGTGTGTGTGTGTGTGTGTGTGTGTGTGTGTGTGTGTGTGTGTGTGTGTGTGTGTGTGTGTGTGTGTGTGTGTGTGTGTGTGTGTGTCTCTCTCTCTCTCTCTCTCTCTCAGTACAGGGCACACTGAAACTATAAATAAAAAAAAAAAATAAGTGAAAATGAATGAGTATTTATCACGATGGTAACACTGTATCAACGGGGAGAGAACATAACATATACAACACTGTTAAGAGAACACGCAATGACCTTCAAACACTGTAACTATCAATAATTATAGACCGCTCGTGAATGGAAGGTTGAGGTGAATGTTAATTGTTCTTTACGTAATGCCAATTAATAGGAAGGCTGAGAAAGGTAGAGGAAAGAATACATATTATATAGCACAAATGCGTTATACAATCACAATACAACTCTCTATTCGTTCGTCTCTCTATGAAGCATCAACCAAATACATCTGTCTAGCTTGTGTGTATAAATATTGACATGTTTTAGATTTAATTCACTATGTTATCTATCCCCGTCTATTCAGATACCAATACCCCTTAAGAAAAACACTATCTACTTTTTCTGCCTAACACAACACTAAGAGATCGTTAACTCTTCCACATAACTGTCTACCTCGTTTCGATCTTATTTCCACCACACAAATGCCTCCCTCCGCTGTCTAATTCAATACTAACAGATCCTAACTCAATATAAAAGCTCACCACTCTACTTTGTCTGTCCAACTATTGATTGACAAACTGACAGATCCTATTGTCACCGAGGAACAGACCAACTCTTTGATCTTACTATAAACGCTGACATCCTCGCTTGCCTAACTAAACAAGAACAGGTTCAAAATGCACCACAAAAATATTGCACTATTCTAACCAAACATTAACTTCCACATTCACCAAACACCTGCCTACCTGTCCTCTGCGACCTATTCACACACCTGTCTACTATGCTGTACCTGTATCTTAACGCACCGTCATGATTAACGCCTTCAGTGCTATGGCGCGTTCTCATTTTCATTCTGCTTATTATTTAGTGATTTTATACAGCTTCAGAAACTATGTGGGTATTAAAACTGAGACGATTGTGGCCATTAATCTTGTGATCTCTATAAACTCTTCTTAATGTAAATAAAATCGTCTAATCATACCCAAACTCACGGTAAAAATGCGTCTCTTGGAGTAATGAAAGGATTAAGGATAGATGGATGGAAAGGGGAGGGAAGGAGGGTGAAGGATGAAGTGACGTGATTAATGGCTGAGGATGACGAGGGAGTCTTGCAATGATTTCGTGGGATGACGCGCCTCCACACACCCAACAAAGGATGGTGTAGGAATTCCCTCAAGTCCCTATTCAGGTCTCTAGTGAGGTCCTCCAGCGCCCCAAAGGTTGTATATAAGGATTCGTGACTCTTTCTTGTATTTATTCAAACGCTCATGTAAACTAATAGAAATGCTCTCGATCTTAACCATCAAACATATGGTAAACAGTAAAAAAAAAAAAAAATCATATGCATTAAAAAAGATGAAAAAATGGAGATGATCATAACATATCCATAGGAAAATGTTGCCTTTTTATTGTGGCAGTGATAATGTATAGGTGGTGGTGGTGGTGGTGGTGGTGGTGGTGGTGGTGGTGGTGGTGGTGGTGGTGGTGGTGGTGATGGTAGTAGTAGTGGTGGTGATGGTAGGCGTTCCTGGCTCTCAAAAGATTAAAAGAGCAGGGAAAGTGGTGCTAAACCCGTCATAAAGAAATTGAAAGGAGTCACAGCTTATCTATAACAAGTTCCTGAATTCCACGAGATTACATTGAAGTGTTGCTGAAACCTGCCCACTGGAGAGAAGACGAAGCTGAACTGACTTCTAATTTTACACCTCAACAGCTGATATGCTGATAAGAAGCGTCTCACCTCAAACCACGGACTCCCTTATCAGAACAGATCTCGTCTCTGCTCACCAGCCACCACCACAAGGAGACAAGACGAAGCGAATCAGAATAGTATATAATAACAGAAATACAGAAATACAAAGAGAACTGATACACCGTGGAGCGAACCGAAATAGTAAGTTAACAATGCAAATAATAAAGAAACAAGGGAATATGAAGCAAATTAATACACAGTAGAATAATTTAGAATACTACAAATAACAAAGAAACGGAGAAATATAAAGAGAACTAATACACGATGGAACGAACCAGAAAAAAAAAAGAAAAAACAAATAATTAAGCGATAAAGGAACAGAGAAAAATAAAAGGAGCAAAATATACAGTGGAGCAAATCAGAGTAACAAAGAAAACAGGAAGATATAAAAAGATTCCAATACGGAGCAGACTCACACCAAGGTCGTAAAGAATAACACAAGGAGACATTAATCTTTTTAGAACGCCTGCCTCGCTATAAAGGACCCTCTACCTTTCGCGAGCCGGGGAGCCTACCCTGTAACCCGACGTTTTACAGGCGGGGAAAGTGCTAGACTAGGAGGAGGGATGGGCCTGTGGGGGCTGGACTGCTTGGGGAAGGTAGGGAGTATGGGACTAGACTACGATAGGGGAGGAATGGAGAGGTGGTGCCAGACAGTGGGATGGGAGGGATGAAAGTGAGGTAGGGGTATGGTACAGGTGGGGTCTGTTGGGTCTTTCCGTTGTATGGCTGGTGTTCCTAAGGCGGAGGCAATGACCTGCTGGCCCTTCTTAATCCCCGCCCAAACCTGCCCCGCCCTCTGCTATACCCCGGGACTTCCTGAGCTAAGAAGCAACACGATACACGATACGGAGGAGACCACGGTTGTTAATGTATAGAATGACGGTCACTGCGCTGGAGAGATTTGTTTTCCTTTACTCTGATTCCAAGAGTCTGGTCATAGAAGTGTAAAAAGGGCAGTCACTGTGTTTGGGATATAGTCACTGCACATGGCATAGCGAGAAAGATACGTTTTTTTCATTTCTTTTTCTTTCTTTCTTTTTTTTTTACCTTTAACCCCTTCACTACTATATGACACGTTTTCATGTTCATTCTGGCTATTGTATGGTGATTTTATACAGCTTCAAAAACTCATGTTGGGGATTAAAATAGTGAAGACTCTGGCCATTAATCTCCTGACCTCCATAGATCCTTCCTAATGTAAATAAAATGGCTTAATCGTACACAAACTTCAAGGTAAAACTGTGTCCCAGTACTGAAGGGGTTACATATATACAATAATAGAACGATCACTGGTCACAAGAGCATAAGAAAATTGCATTGAAAATATCAGGTTTTATATATATATATATATATATATATATATATATATATATATATATATATATATATATATATATATATATATATATATACTTACTAAACCGTCTTTTTTTTTTTTTTTTTTACTCTGAACGTATACGTCAAAACAGATTGTTAATATTGAGGAGATTCGGCATTTACCTTTGAAAAAATACAAGAAAAAATCGCCACTACCGAGGAAAGACTGTGTTTTCACTCTTCAAACATACATAAAGGAAAAAATATCACTATTGAGTCAACACTGAGCTTTTATGCATTGAACACACACACACACACACACACACACACACACACACACACACACACACACACACACACACACACAGTAAAAAAAGAAAACGGTCACTGCACAGAAAACACCCAAATTACACTCAATTCAAACACACACAAGACAATCACCACAGAGGGAAGTTATAATTTTTTTCTTTCATTGACTTCTTACACCATCACAGCGGGAGAGCGACAGAAGGCAAAACAGGAGCAGACCGAGAAGCCATTCATCACGCAGCAGCTGGAGCAGAAAGTAAATTGTATGCTCTGAGGGAAAGGCGAGAGATGAGGCGAGAGGTGGCGGTGACGAAGGCGCTGTTCGTGATCATATGCTCGGCGGAGTGCGGGGAAAGGGAGTGGACGCGAAAATATCTGCAGGAAGCGAAGCAGACCGCGACAGCCCGCGGCCCTCGCCTACTACATGATCATGTGTGGAGAAGGAGGAGGAGGAGGAGGAGGAGGAGGAGGAGGAGATGGAGGAAGCCGTCTCGCGTACTCCAGTGGCACGCCTTCCTTAGAGTGAAAATCAACACATCACTTGACAAAAATTAATAAGATCAATAAGAAATAAAGAAACTGCTGTGTAGACCAACATTTCACTGATACACACACAAAAAAGCTGCTGTTAAACTAAACTAAGCTAAACTACAGCTAAAAACACTTCATAGCTTTACAACAGTTAAAGAGAAACTGTCTTGAAAACACACACTTCATAGATCGAGTGGTGGCCGCCTTACTGCAGAAACTAACAAAAATGCTTACTTTACTTTGCCCTGCCTGACCCTAACCTGTTATGCTCTCCCCTGCTCCCTTTTGCCTCGGTGCTAACTAACATACTCTTAGCATAAGGGTAATGTTGAATTCTCGTCAGTGTCAGTTAACTAGTGCTATCAAAGTAACATTAGGACAGATATAAAGATAGTAGTAGTAGTAGTAGTAGTAGTAGTAGTAGTAGTAGTAGTAGCAAATTAAAAAGCATCAATATATAGACAGCACTTAAAAAACAGCAGCCAATAAAAATAGACAAACAGATACCAACAGCTCCAAGACTTGTACTTGACGTAATGAAAGGAGGAGGCTTCTTCTCATTCAGTCATTGACCCTCTCACTCCTCCCCTTCCCTTCCCCTCCTCTTCTCTTCCTCCTCCTCTTACTCCTCCTCCTCCTTCTCCTCCTCCTCCAATCCTCAGCCTACTCTTATTTAATTACTGGTAAGACAGGATTTTTCAACTGGTTCGACTAGGCGTGGCTTGGAGGCGAGCGAGTACAGGTGTGGGGAAGCTATGATGAAATAAGATGTGGTGGTGTGTAGGCGTAATTGTGGTGTAGTGAGTGGTTTGAGAATTGGTGTGGTGTGGTGTGGTGTGGTGTGTTGTGGCGTGTTGTGGTCTGGTGTAGCGTGTGTGATTAAATAATAACTACTTAATGCGAAAATATACACCTCACTTTTCCTTTCTCTTTTCTCTCTTGTTTACTCTCTCTCTCTCTCTCTCTCTCTCTCTCTCTCTCTCTCTCTCTCTCTCTCTCAAGAAGAGAATGCAATATCAACGTTTACTGCTTAAATTTGGTCTGAGGCACTAGAGCGATTTCTGTGATTTCTGGAACTCTTGCAATCTCTTTCTTCCCATTCAATCAGTAGAACGCAAAAACACACACGATCGTTCACACACACACACACACACACACACACACACACACACACACACACACACGCATACTTTCTAAGACGCTGGCTTATCCCGGAACCAACACATTTGTTTACACACATACTACCCGAGGCGACTTTCCGTTCCACCTCCCCAGCCTCGTCCCCGCCACATAATAGGACTACATTCGCCAGACATTTCGTACACCGGCGGGTCGTGAGTGGATCACCATTCCCGTTGAATAATACTAGATGTGCGCGATTTTCCTGCCACTCACAATACAGATCTTTTTCTTTCTTTCCTTCCCTCCCTCGTGTGCAAGTTCCCGTGACGACTTTCTCTTGTGGAAATACGTTTTTTTATGAGGTGATCTGGCAAATATCTCACTAGAAAGGTTGTCATAAACTTTTTTTTTTTTTTTGACACTACCTCCCCTCACTCTCTCTCTCTTTCTCTTCCCTGCAGGCGAGATGACCATACTGCCGGTGGTGGTGTGGGCGTGTCTGGCGGTGATCGCGGCCACGGCAGAGAACACTCTCCACCCACAGCCACCACCACTACCGCTACTCCTGGCTCAAGGGCGCCATGAGCCTCACAACATCCTGACAGACACGCTTAACCCAGGGCTTCTCGGGAACAGCGTGAAGGATCTTGGTGCTTCTGAGAAAACTAGTGAAGGAGACACTGAAGAGAATGTTCCTGGGCCGCTGAGATTCTCTGCACCACACGAAAGGACACCAAGCGTTCCCCATGCCTCCAGTGAAGCGATCCTACCACACCTCACGTCCTCAGGTCTCACAGAGGAAGGAACACTGAATCATATGCTGTGGAGTCCGTCACGGCAGAGGAGGGTGCATCCCGCCGCCACGACCCGCCACACGGACTCCACACAAGCACACACGCGGCAGAAACGATACACACTTAAATACAAGATTAGGTCCATCGCGGTGCCTCTCAGCGTGTTTAACTTCCTGGGTTTCTTGCCCGTACGTGTGCCTGGCCTACCCTTCCACAACGACCTGCCCTCCCCAGACTACTCCCACTACGAGACCAAGTATGATGTGTATGTTCCCCGATACAGAAGACGGAAGACTTTCAGGAGGTTCTAAATGGCGCCTCTGCTCTTCTAGGGTGTTTCAACGGAAGATTGGTGGATTTTCGTTTCTGGGTCACGGAGGCAACACCATAGATCTGAACGACTCTGCGCAGGACCAGGCGAGGGTTGCAAACGGTAACAGTTCATATATGTATTGCCACGACGCTGTTTACTCGCCACTCAAGCACGCCTGGCCAACGTCAACACTAAAGAAAAAAAGAAAATAAGAAATCCGCTTTCAACTCACGGATTTACTCAACTTTCACTCAATAATAGGAGAAAAAAGAAAAGAAAAGAGTGTTGGCGTGGTGGTCTGCGGTGGCGTTCTCTCATGTGCCAAACAAACACTGAAGAATCATAACCATAAAAACCCAAACCTTTCAAATCTTAAACAAAAACGTTGACGCGGTGAGCAATATTTCCCGCGGAGAAACTAAACATAATCACACACACACAAAAAGAAAAAAATGAAAACAGTACAGAAAGAACATAAATCTCACGGCTTCGCTTTTCCTAGATAAAAAAAAAAAAGTATAAGGAATCCATAGAATTTTTCACAAGGATACTAAACAGAACTACAAAAAATGATCTTAGAAGTTACAGAAGACAAAGAGAATATTACAAATTATTTCCCCATAAACAAAAATCAAAGGGGTAAGGAATGCTCAGAAAGATTTACCTCCACACAGAAGCTAAACAATATCCCACACAAAAATACACTTAGCTATACAGAAAAAGACTGAAAAAAAACAACAACAACAAGAATCTCAATAATGCCTCGCTTCCCCTAAACAAGAAAGGTAAAGCGGTAAGGAATTCACAGGAAGGTTTTATGACACTTTCACGCAAGGATACCGAGCGGAACATCCCTGAGACTAGAATATTTAGACGACCGACACTATTCATATATATATTATTCCACTGATTAACGAACAAGCTACAGAGAACACAGCGACACTGATCCCTTCACCCTTCACCCTTCACCCTTCACCACTCCAGCAGAAGGATCGACTCAGCGTGCAGGGCGTGGAGTGACCATTAGGATATAGTATAGATAGGCCACGATTTTGAAACTTTCGTACACCTCCACTACATTGAAGAGGCTGTAATTGAAGTGACACGGGTTTTCAAGTGTGTTTTCTTATGGTTGTGTGAGAGATGAGCAGCATTTCTACATTACTTACAGGAGAAACTCCCTTGAGAACCCTGACTAATTACCTCTGCGTGGTGAGAGAGCGAAATGTTTCAAAATACAGGCCGTGGACGTGAGAGGGTGATAAGTGCTCTCCTTCTGCTCCCCAGAAGAGTTACATTACTGAAGGAAGAGCTCACTTGCCCTTACGATGCCAATCAGTACGCGAGGAGACTTGAGTTCCGTTGATGAATAGTTTCTCATGCCTCGTATCATAAGGTTTGTTCTAGATGGTGCTTCTAAGTGTAATAATAAAGATTAGGCAAAGTTTGGTGTGTATTTTTCCACTCAAAATACACTTCTTTCCCTTGCTACATACAATGAGAGGGTTTTGTCTACACGCACTGGCAAGCTACGTTCTTCTGCTTCATCCATTTTTTTTTTTTTTTTTTTTTTTTACTAACAAATTTCAGTCACGGGTAAATTAGGCAAATTCAGAATGGTAAGTAAAATGTAAAGTCTACCATGTCAATAGGAAATGTTACGTTTTCTTCTTCATCAGAGAGAAATGAATGACTATAGCACTAACTAAACTAACCTGACTAGCGTATCATTATGTATATTCCCTAAATACTTTGATATACTTTACCGCAACAACAACAACAACAACAACAACAACAACAACAACAACAATAAAAGAAAAGAAAATAACAATACCAACAAGGAAGCTTATTCTACTGATACGAGGAACGAATCAACAGAAAAAAAAAAGGAAAACATGAAAACTTACAATGTAGAAGACGCAACAGACACACACACATTACAAGAATCCCTCTCTAAACAAGGAAAAATAATGGACGAATGAATAAAAAAAAGCCATGAAAAATTAAATACACCATAACAGGAACGCTACAAGTAAATAAATAATGATCTAGCAACATGAATAAAATACCACACAGAAATACGTTGATATAATGATGCATAAATGTTACACTGGAAATATTCTCAAGAGTCCAAACACGCGCCAACAGTGAGTAAGGCGAGCCATTAATTGATTGAAGGGTGTGAAGGAAGGAAGGAGAGAGAGAGAGAGAAGAAAAAGAAAAGAAAAGAGAAGGAGAAAAGAAAAGCAAAAGAGAAGAACTGAAAAATGAGGAAGTGACGAAAAAAAAAAAAAAAAAAAGAATAAACAGAACACACGCTGAACAAAGCAAGGAGAAAATGGTGAAAAGGAGGAATATAGATACTTTTCCGCATACTTGTCACCTAATCCCTAATACTGACACGTGACAGCTCGATTGGGACAGAGAGGAAGAGAGGGGGAGAGGGAGAGGGAGAGGGAGAGGGAGAGGGGTAGAGGTAGAGGGAGAAGTGGAGAGGGAGAAGTGAACAGGAGGCAAAATACAGGTCAGTGGCCGGTCAATGTAGCTACTGAGAGAGAGAGAGAGAGAGGAGAGCGTAAACATGAATCGATATACCATTTACGCCCCATCAAAACTAATGATCGCACGCAAAGAAGATAGCAGCAATAAAAAGCAGTACTCAATATGGAGGAACAATTGCAATGTGTAAAAAGAAAAGAAAAAAATATAACCTCCTTCGATCATTTTATCAATAAGTAAAGCGCTTCCTATTTCCTTTTATAGGGCGAGGAGGAGGAGGAGGAGGAGGAGGAGGAGGAGGAGGAGGAGGAGGAGGAGGAGGAGGAAGGAGTGGTAGTGGTGGTGGTGGTGGTGGTATTCAAGAGAGCAACATACAGACAATAGAAAATAAAAGAATGATAAAAAAGAGAAATAAAAAAAAACTGATAGAAAAAATAAGCAATTGGAAAAAAAACGGCGAGAAAAACAAAACAAAGGAAAACAAAGCTAAAAAAAATAAATAAAAATAATAAATGAGACAAGGAAAACAAAACAAAACAAAACAATAAAGAAAAACAAAGAAAAACGAAAAAAACAAGAAAATTCACAAGTAACATGACAGAAGGAGGAAGAGGAGGAGGAGGAGGAGGAGGAGGAGGAGGAGGAAGAAAGGAGGAGGAAAGGAGGAGCAAGAGGAAGAAAGCAGGAGGAGCAAGAGGAGGAAGAGGAACAAATGAGGAAGAGGAAGAGGAAAAGAGGTGAAGAAGGGAGAGGAGGAAAGGAGGAAGAGGAGGAAGAAAGGAGGAGGAAGAGGAGGAAAGGACGAGGAGGAAAGGAGGAGGAGGAAGAGGAGAGGAGGAGGAAGAAAAGGCGGAAAGGAGGAGGAGAAACGAAGAAGGTAAGGTATTAGGAGAAGGAGGAGGAGAATTAAGAGGAAGAGAAGGAAAAAAAAGGAGGAGGAGGAGGAGGAGGAGGAGGAGGAGGAGGAGGAGGAGGAGGAGGAGGAGGAGGAAGGGTAGAGGCGGACATAACCAGCTTCTAACACAGCAATTACAAGCTTTCAAGAGTTCACTTCCGCACAGACATGAATCACCTGCAACTCACCTCTCTCTCTCTCTCTCTCTCTCTCTCTCTCTCTCTCTCTCTCTCTCTCTTTCTTGACTACCTTGTTCTTATTTCTTTTATTTTTGTTTTTTTCTTCTTTTAATATAGTTTACTGTTATTATATAATTTTCTTCTTCCTGTTTAAAATTTTCACCTGCTTATTCTTCTTTTCTTTCATTTTTCTTGTTTTTTCTTTTCCTATAATAGTAGTAGTAGTTTTTGTTGTTGTAGCTGTAGAAGTAGTAGTAGTAGTAGTAGTAGTAGTAGTAGTGTTAAAAAAAAATAATGGTAGTAATATTAGTAATAGTAATAACAAAAATACGAAGATGAAGAAGGGAAACAATTATCCTATTTAGTAATTATCTATTATTATCACTCGTGTCATTCTTATCATTATTACTATTTTGTTATCATTGCTATTATCATTACCACTACTACTTCTACTACTACTACTACTACTACTACTACTACTACTACTACTACTACTACTACTACTACTATTACTATATCACTTTTCCTTACCATGTCAATTTCAATTATGTATCACTTCATTCTTTTGACAGAATTTCCTATTTTTTTCCTTTTTTTAGCTCTAATCTAGTCAAAGTTGCATGAGGAATTCTAACTGCAAAACAAATATTAAAAACTATGCAAACCTCTGCTAACAAACAGCTATTAACAACACACAAAAGTTCACTGACTTCAGCGACACACTAAAACACACACACACACACACACACACACACACACACACACACACACACACACACACACAATGCACAAGAAAGTAGAGGCAATTTCGTGGAAAGAGCCAATGTGTTCACCTGCCCTGCTGTATCTCCCTCTATTTCCTCCCTCCTTTCCTCCCTCCTTCCCTCCTTCCTCCTTTCTCCTTCCTCCCTCCTTCCCCTCTTCACCTCATTCCGTCAGTCTCCCGTCACTCAATACGAGGTACTTCTCATCTTCCCCTCCTCCCCCTTGCCTTGCCTTACCTCTGTTCCTCCCTTCCGTGTGTGTGTATATGTATGTGTGTGTCCTACCAGCCTATTCTCCCAGTATATATTTGCCCCCACGTTTCCTCGTAAGTTATTCTGCGTTGTGGCCTCAATTCGCTACTGTTTGTGCCGCGACCTACTACGTGTACAGTACAAACCATTAGCTTCACTGCGTTTTTATATAGCAAAGCATTGGTGGTTCTCAGTAGCGTGGAGAGGGAAGAAGGGAGGGCAGGACAGGACAAGAGGTTAGCAAAGAAAACGTAATGAAGTGTTGAGAAAATGAGTACGGAAAGGAGAAGAAGAAGAAGAAGAAGAACGATGATAGAAAGTAAGTGAGGAAAATGAAAAAGAAAAATAAGCAGTACGGGAAATGAAGGGAGAATAATGGAAGCAGACGAGATGGTAGAAAAGAAGAGTAAGATAGGGAAAAAGGTAAAATGAGCATAAAAAGAAGAGGCAGAAGAGAACATCAAGAAAGAACAAAGGAGATAAAGGAGAGAGGAAGTGATAAAAAGAAAGGAAAGGACAAAAATGAAAAAAAGGCAGAAGCAAAAAAAAAAAAAAGAAGAGAGAGAGAGAGAGAGAGAGAGAGAGAGAGAGAGAGAGAGAGAGAGAGAGAGAGAGAGAGAGAGAGAGAGAGAGAGAGAGAGAGAACAAAAAAATGGCAAAAGTAACAAAAAAAAAATCTAGGACAAGAATAAAAACAGGAAAAAGAATAGCAAGAATGAAAGACGAGGAAGAAGAAAGAAGCGACGAAGAGAAAGAAGAAGTAAAATATAAAATAGAATAACTTAGAATATAAAAAGAAACAAAAGAAAAAAAAAATAAGTATGGTATATATGGAAAGGTGAATGAGTGGTGGAAGAGGCGATATGTATGAGGGAGAGAGGAATGAGCTGGAGGTGTAAGGTGGAGGTTGGAGGGAAGGTGGAGGTAAGGTGGTGAGGTGGTGAGGGAGGTGGGTGTGGAAGCATGTCAGCGCATAGTCACTAATGTGGATGAAGGAGGTGGTACACGCACGCTTGGCCCTCTGTGTGTGTGTGTGTATGTGTGTGTGTGTGTGTGTGTGTGTGTGTGTGTGTGTGTGTGTGTGTGTGTGTGTGTGTGTGTGTGTGCCTAACTCTACCAACGACAAAAAAAAAAAAAAATCAATAAAATATAAACAAACATAACAAAAACAAACATTGCAATTCCTCTCAACAAACACAGCAAATTAATTCATAGACGAAACAAACACACACACACACACACACACACACACACACACACACACACACACACACACACACACTAATCATACAATCATACGATAAACATGAACAAGAAAGAAGCTCCATCATACGATCCACACCTACACAATCCACCCCAACCCCTACCAATAAAAACACCACAGTCTCCCCTCCATCAATACTCCTTAGCGAAAACGGGGACACGGGTGGCACTTCTCACACTTCCGGGCCCATCTATCAAGAGGCGAGAGGGGGAAGGGAGAGAGCACGTTAAAGGAGGGGATTAGACGAAGGGAGGTGAAAGTGGAGGAGAGAAAAGCTTATTGGGTGGAGGAGGAGCATGAGGAGTGGAAGTGGGTGGCTGAAAGGAGGTGAAGGAGGGATTAGAAGGAGAAGGAGGAAGAGTAAGAGGAAGAGGAAGAGAGAGAGAAAGGTATGAAAAAGGATAGAAATGGTGACTGGCTGGATATTGGGAGAGAGAGAGAGAGAGAGAGAGAGAGAGAGAGAGAGAGAGAGAGAGAGAGAGAGAGAGAGAGAGAGAGAGAGAGAGAGAGAGAGACAGATAGACAGACAGACAGACAGACAGACAGACAAAGAGATGTAAAAAAAATGAAGAAAAATAAATAACATGAATTAGTGTGAATAATATATAAATAAAAGAAAATAAAGGCTAATAAGAAGAGCATATTTTGTTTTAACTTTCCTTTATTTCGTTATGTTTTGCCATATTGATTATTTTACCTGTTTCTTTATATGTTGGTAGTCTGTAATTTGTTTGTCCATGTATTCCCATCTTCTCTGTTTGTATCTTATCACTGATTTGTTGTTGTTGTTGTTGCTATTGTTGTTGTTGTTGATTTTGTTGTTTTCATCTACAATCCATCAATCCATCTTTCTACTCACTACCTCATCAACTTCTTCACACCTATTCATTTTCTATGTTAGGCAAATATGCAGCTAATCGATTTGTTTTCTAATTTGTCTAACGCAATTTTTGTTTTCTTCAGTTGATTTTCTCAATGTGCTAACCTCTTGAGTAACGTGGAGCGTTTTACATATACGTTTGGTGATTTTATACAGCTTCAGAAACTTATGTGGGGATTTACGATACTGAAGGCTGTGGGTATCAATCTTCTGATCTCCATAGACCCTTCCTTATGTGATAAAATGGTCTAATTGTACACATATATCGAGGTAAAAATGTTTCCCAGTATTGAAGAAAAGCCTCAAAATTTCCATTCCTTAAAAAAAATGAAAATATATATCGCTTGTTTGAGCGATAACAATATCCCTCTTCTTTGATTCCAGTATTTATGTATCTCTGGCTCTCCTGCGTCTTTCATCTAGTCTTTCGTAATCTTTTCATCATTCCTCTCCTCCTGTTCTCTTCATTCACAACGGTTTATCAAATTCTATTCCTGTCTATATTCATCTTCCTGCTCTGTTATTCCTATTTCATTCCCTCTCCTCTCCTCTACTATCCTCCGTCTCCTCCCCTTTTCTTTCCTATTCTTTCCTATCCTTTCCTTTCCTTTCCTCTTCTCTTCTTTGCTCTTCTATCAGTATCTTTCCTTATCTTCTTATCCTTACCTTCCATTTTCTCTCTCCCTCCCTCCCTCTCTCCCTTCCCTCTCTTCCCTTGCCCTCTCCCCACCATCCATTCCCCTTTATATTTCCTTCCCTCCCTTGTTACTTTTCCTCCATCTTTATCTCTCTGTTTCCCTCACTTCCTAACCCTCCTTCCCTTCATCCTTCATTTCATCACTGTGTCCTCCGTGACCTCTCTGCCCCAAACAGTCATGCAAGGCTCACTCCCACGCACGACTGACCTCACATGACCCTTCCTTCTTAATCGTCTTTCTCCTCTTCCTTCACCTTCTCCTTCTCCTCCTCCTCCTCCTCCTCCTCCTCCTCTTCTTCTTCTTCCTCCTGTCTCATCCCCTAATTTTTCAGCCTATTGTCAGCTTTGGAATTAATAACAAAGGGTATTAATGAGAAAATTAGGGATCATTTGTGCATTGTAATTTTGTTGCTTGAGTCACGTAGTGTGTTAAGTTGTCATCATTATGCACGTTTGTTTTACTTGTTTTACTTTTACCCTTGTTTTCCTTTTTTTTTTTTTTTTTACTTTCTCTCCCTATATCGTTTGTTTTCCTTTACGTGTTTTTTTTTTTTTTTTTTCTCCCAGCTGTGATTTGTGGTCATCATCTTCGTTTTCATGTCACGATTGTCAATCATTAATCTTACGTTTTTCTTTTCTTTTCTTTTTTTTACTTTTTTTTTCTTTAATTCTTTGGGAAATCTGAGGTTTGCATGTTGGTGACGCAGGCTGAGTGACACACACACACACACACACACACACACACACACACACACACACACACACACACACACACACACACTGGGCGAGAGAGAGAGAGAGAGAGAGAGAGAGAGAGAGAGAGAGAGAGAGAGAGAGAGAGAGAGAGAGAGAGAGAGAGAGAGAGAGTGGTGTGTGTGCTATGACTTGCCCATCTCCCAGAATGCAAACAGTCTCACACATTTCGTCGGGACCAGTGTAGTAAGCCGTCATGGAATCCAGCACCGGCGAAACACTAAAGGTTCTATTTATTCCCAGCAAGGCACACACATAAATAAATATAGATGAATATATAAATGAATAAAAAAGTTGGGAGGGATTTTCACTTATACGTTGATCTGGTAGAATGAGAGTGGGTTGATTTATTTCCCTTCGATATATTAACACCATGATATTAAATGTGTAAGTG
Source organism: Portunus trituberculatus (assembly GCF_017591435.1). Taxonomy (NCBI): domain Eukaryota; kingdom Metazoa; phylum Arthropoda; class Malacostraca; order Decapoda; family Portunidae; genus Portunus; species Portunus trituberculatus. Next base: position 24,955,255 of record NC_059271.1, on the reverse strand, counting down.
ATAAGAAGGATTTCTATTTCACTTAACACTGGTCAGGTAAAGTTATAGAATATTAACTCTGTTCGAATTTATTTTTCTTTAGATACATTTCAGTGGTGATACATCTCAGTGGTGATACAGAGTGACTCACTACGAGGTTACAGTATGGAGAATTAGCTCAGATCATGATGTATTCTGAACTTGCCACGTGCAGGCCTGCTGGCTTCTTGTAGTTTGTATTATGTTCGTATGTTTTGATGCACTACCTATAAGATATGCTTAGTACAGATCACCATGTATTATTTTGCACAACACGTTTATAGAAAATTTACTAAGGCATATACACTATATTACCAATAGCTTCCGTGTTTGTGTCATTCAGAGCTCACTGCTGCTCCTGCCACCAGCTCGTCGCGTCTCCATCTCTTCCTAGTAGACGGCCGGACATCCCGTGGAATTATTGGCAAGGCAAGCAGCCGCCTTTCCTGCCTTTGCCCACGGTCTGCAGCAGCCCACGTCCACCACATGTCTTGAAGATGGGGCTTCCTGGACGTGGACCCACGAGGAGACGATCGGAGTGCCGGACTGCTGCGAAAGACAGCCATACCAGTCCACCAAGTCACTGCGGAAGTCCATGAAGGTGAGGATGCAGTGAGGAATGCTGGAGGAGCAGCCCACGACAAACACGCGGCTCCCTTGCACGAAGGATCCCACGGTGCGGTTTTTCTTCTGCCACAACACCAAGCGATCTTGATCTCTCTCTTCGCCCTCCCAGCAGTAGATGTACGCTTCGCTCCAGTCGCCAATCATCATCGAGGTGTTGTTGTGGATGATCTCCGGTGAAGGGTGGATCTCCAGGCGGGCGGCCACGAATAGCATCGATACAGCTAACACATAGATTCGAAAGAGCTCTCTCAGGCACCTCTGTTCTGGTTTGTGTCTCTCCATGATGCAGCGAGTCTTCGGCTTCACTCCAGGCTACGAAGTGGTTAAGTGACCGACCGCTCTGCGAGGCGATTAATAAATGAACGAATGAATGAATGCCCAGCGATAAATTGGCGAAGGGAGGACGTGGTACGATGAGCATCCCGTGCCTTATCTTTGCCATCACTCCTCCTACTGGCACCGCAAATGTCATCTCACCACATACCAGTGTGTTTTACTGAAAGATGAGTCTTTTATTTTGAACAATGAGAAATGAGTGACCTGATATTCCCAAATTATCAAGTCATGTTTCTTGAATCTACCACAACACTAAATATAATTACAAATTTTGCTTGAGCACACAAACAATGAACCGTGAACAATTTTCTTTTTCATAAAATGAAAGACTGAATGTTAAAGATGGTTAATAGATACAGAGCGAACGCCGTATCTACCCTTCACATATATGCAGGGTAGCCAAGTGCTCCTCTTCACCTACGTGAGACCTGACTCATCTCAAGCTTCGCCTGTATCAGCAGGACATGTTGTTTAACTCAGCAACTCTTTACCTAATAAACACAGAGACAATAATGATGAACAAAAGTGGCAAGAATGTACAATAAGTAATTACATAAACACTCTGGGCGGCGCGTTGGTGTGTATGGTAAATAGACGGGAGGGAGGATGCTTATCACGGCTTGCCCACCTCTGAGAATATGTGTCTTTCCGAGAAACTCAACAACAATGGTGATTCATGCCGGGACAATAAGAGATCCCCGTGCCAGGAGCTGTGGTTCTGCTGCGGCACCGCCAGGGACGTGCACCATCCATTGTGGCTCACCGCTGGATAGCACGATGAGTGGCATGATGCTTTCTCCACACGTCCAACACACACACACACACACACACACACACACACACACACACACACACACACACACACACACACGAACGCTTTGATTTGTATGTTTTATGAATAATCTTAAAAATCACTGCTTTATATATCACTTTTTAAGATTTTTTAATCTATCCAAGTCAAGTCAACTTTTTTTATGAATAGCAGGCAATTCGTCTCCACCAACAAGAACGACAAAACCAGTATTCTTAGACATGTTCTCTTATGAGGATTATTTCTAAAAGGCCATAGAGATGATAAGTCAGGCTCTTATGATTTACTTTCCCCATAAATAGTAAAAAGAAATCCTTATTGCCAGTCACTATAACCATGATAAAAATCTTAAAACTCCACAGTGACTTAACATTACAGCCTGTAAAACCCGACTGTCTGAATTGATAGGTCCTGGAAATAGTTCGGGGAGTTCTAAGACAGTCACCCTTTCAAAAATCACGCGCATTTTCTATCAACCACAAATCACTTAAAGGTCCGCGAAGTTAACTGCTTCAGAGAGAGAGAGAGAGAGAGTGCTCGTCATCGTAAACTTCATCACGACACAAGATAGATCAACACGGCATCCAAACACAATTAGAAGCGCCCCTCCTCCTCTCACCACCCTCCCTCCCTCCCTCCCACCCTCGTGCCTGCCCTGCCCCTCTCCACCTCGTCTCTTCCCCTCGTGTTTGCCCTGCCCTGCCCTGCCTCCTCCCAACTGCTTGCCTGTCTCCCTCCCTCTCTTATCCTTCCCCCTGTCCCCTCTCCATCCTGCCTGTCCCCTGCTCTCCCCCCGCCTTGCTTGCCAACTCGTGCTGGTTCCATTTTTTTCAGAGCTGCGGTAAAGTTCGTGACGCAAAACTGATGTCACGTTGATAAAACAAATGGAAGAATGATGATGTGTGAATATTAATGTTAGCACGCTTGCACACACACACACACACACACGCCCGTTAGCTCAGTGGTTAGAGCGCTGGCTTCACAAGCCAGAGGACCGGAGTTCGATTCCCCGGCCGGGTGGAGATATTTGGGTGTGTCTCCTTTCACGTGTAGCCCCTGTTCACCTAGCAGTGAGTAGGTGAGTAGGTACGGGATGTAAATCGAGGAGTTGTGACCTTGTTGTCCCGGTGTGTGGTGTGTGCCTGGTCTCAGGCCTATCCGAAGATCGGAAATAATGAGCTCTAAGCTCGTTCCGTAGGGTAACGTCTGGCTGTCTCGTCAGAGACTGCAGCAGATCAAACAGTGAAACACACACACACACACACGATTCACAATACTCAATGTAAAGTAAAGAGCAACTAGTTCACAAATAGCGTGATAGGTGACAGAAATACACATAGTAATCACAATGCTAGTGCCGGGCCAGTAGTGAGCATTAAAAAACAAATAGATTTCTGGGTAGACATGATAAGTGAATGCTATAGGTATGGATATTTCACACAGGAACTGGCATGTATACGGCTCTTGTCTTCTTGAATCCTCCCATGCATGTTCTGTTCTGGTTAAGTCGTTTGAAATCTCCTTATTTCTCTTCTTAGAAACTCTAAATTCACGTTCCCCGTCCGCCTCTCCCTGAAATTTCTATAGGTAGGTATATTTTACAGATTGATATGCATAATCCTATCGGTTTCTTCTAACCTCCAATATATGTTCCCCCAGTTCTTCTTGTATGGTTTCAAATCCTTTGTAGATCTGTTCATTTAATGCCCTACTCTAACTTTTTTTTTATTTAAGAGAAGAAAGTTGGCGAAGGGTAACAAAAGAATAAACAAAAATGTCAACTTAGATGCCAGTTTCCGCGCAGGTCCAAGAGAGTTAGCCAAAAGAAAGGGATAAATGTCTTACCCCTTCCTTCCTTCCTTCATTCCTTCCTTCCTTTCTTCCTTAGTCATACAAATAGGTACGTTTTGCACAAAGACTACCGTGTGTTGGCATTGATGACTTCTTGTAGTTACCAAATGCGTTATGTTGGTTGAAATACTTCCAAATTTACCATATTTAATTTTCTATTCTAACCTGTCTTCTCTCTTCCTTCCCTTAGTTTAGGTAGTTATATCCTACACAGAGACTGGCATGTACACTTATTGGCTTAATGCATAGCTTCCAAATAAATGTACTTGTCTTGTTTGAAATACCCTGTAATCTTATACTTTAGTCAGTCTTTCCTCTTCCTTTCCTTCGTATAAACAATATATTTTACACAGATTGCCATAAGTAGACCTGCTAGTTTCTTGTAACTTCTAAATATATCCTTACTTTGTTTGAAATTCCCCTTAAACTTCCCTATTAGTGCCCTATCCTAACCTGCCTCACTTCCTTCTGCCTTATATTCTATTCTGTGTCTGCTTCCTAATACGTCGTTATCTTATTCAAAACCCCTTAATCTTCTCTTTCACTTCCCCATTATAGTCTATCTCCATTCCCCATCCTTCCTTCTCTACTTCATCAGTTCCAAGAGTTAAACAAGACGCAGCTGAGAGGCAAGCGAATGACATGTCAGGAATTGTCAGCAACTAGTGACGGACGGGCTGCCAAGTGGGTCACACGTCAACACATGCACATTTCAGAGCTCATGAATATTGGCTCTCAAACACAGCGGCGACACGCACTTCCCTACTCTACTCTACGTACTGTACCCTACTTATTACTGGGCTGGGCTTGTGGGTGGGGATGAAGGGAAAGGAGTTCGATGAGTGGTCAGTTCAATCCAGTTCTTTGACCTCTTCTACTTCTTCCTCTTCCTCATGAGAAAAAAAATGAAAGAAATTCTCGTAAATCGTGTGTTAGTAGAACTTTTAATCTTGTGTGTTTTAAAAGATTATTTTTCACCGTAGCATTTCCTTTTTTTTTTTTTTTTGTAGTTTATCATCATTATATATGTTCTCGTTGTCTGTTTTCTTTTTAATTTTTTTTCACGTACACCACAGCCAGACCTTTTTTTTTTTTTTGTATTTTTCTTATGGTAATACTTGGGTCAATAATGGCATGTTTTTGTAGGATTATTGTGTTTATTGTTGTGGTTGTTGTTATTGTTGTTGCTGTTGTTGTTAATAATAAAGATGATAACAATAATAATAATAATAATAATA
>NC_059271.1:24920374-24937874 GCF_017591435.1 Portunus trituberculatus | reverse complement strand
CATTTCACTTCAAACCGGTGACTTACAAGCGATCCAGTCTTAAAATTTCACCTCGTTAGGCACAAACATGTACTTAATATCTTTCACCAGTGACCAATGAACACACGAACAGCACTGCGGCAAACACATAACTTACAAACCCATTAATAACATCCCCTGTCATAACAGCTCGCCTTATCAATGAACATAGAGCCGTGAAGTACGTGGGGAACACTACCATCAAAACTCTAACCGCGAATATTAATGCAGAGCGACCCGAGGATTCAGAGAGAGGTGACGGGCAGCGCTATTTCCCTCTGAAACAACAAATCTGGGACAAAGAAAACTAAAGCTCGTGGATAATTCAGCAGTTCGATAGCGTGACGCACCCGGTAACGCCGCCACCGCCACCACCACCACCACCACCACCACCACTGCCGCGGAAACAGCTGGAACTCTACGCCAAGAACCTCTCACTCTCCCTCTCCCTTACACTCACTCTCTCTCTCTCTCTCTCTCTCTCTCTCTCTCTCTCTCTCTCTCTCTCTCTCTGGCACGGAAGCATTGAGTGAGCTAAGGCGTGAGGCGATGAGATGAGGAGCAGGGACGCGTCTCACACCTTCCCACTGATTAGATAAGGAGATAAGAAAGGTACAGTGAAGAGAAGACAAACTGAAGGCACTGTATATGATAAATGCTTGTTAAGTGCTTGTAAAATGCTTGTTTGCTGGTTGTTTTCCTTTACCTCACGCTTGTAGGTTTATGCACAAACACCGAATAATTTGAAGTTGTAAGATTAAAAGGTACTGCACATTTTTGTTTTGTTTTTATCTTTCTTTTTTATTTTATTTTCCTGTAATTGAATGAGGCAATGATGAGAATTTTTTTTTATTTTCATTGTCCCTTCGCGAATCTCTCTCTCTCTCTCTCTCTCTCTCTCTCTCTCTCTCTCTCTCTCTCACACACACACACACACACACACACACACACACACACACACACACACATATACACACACGCACACACACGAGGCACAAATTATCACGTTCTAAAGAAGCAACCAACAAATTCATTAGATGTGTTTCTGGAAGCGAAATGTTACGCATAACGTCCGGAGACTTTTGTACATTTATGTGTGTGTGTGTGTGTGTGTGTGTGTGTGTGTGTGTGTGTGTGTGTGTGTGTGTGTGTGTGTGTGTGTGTGTGTGTGTGTGTGTGTGTGTGTGTGTGTGTACTGTTAATTTGTTTGTCCGTGAGTTCATTCCTGAGAACGAAACGAAATAAATCATAAGTTGTTGTTCGTGACTCGAGAGAAAATGTTTGCTTCTACGTGTGTAATTCACCTCGGTCGTCTGCTGGTCACCCAGTCAGTCTTCCCCATTACGGAGTGAGCTCAGAGCTCATAGACCGATCTTCGGATAGGACTGAGACCACAACACACTCCACACACCGGGAAAGCGAGGTCACAACCCCTCGAGTTACATCCCGTACCTATTTACTACTGGGTGAACAGGGGCCACACATTAAGAGGCTTGCCCATTTGCCTCGCCGCGCCGGGACTCGAACCCGGGCCTCTCGATTGTGAGTCGAACATGCTAACTACTACATTATATATAATTCGGGTCCTCAGAGACTCGTGAATGCCAAGGGCGCCTGCATGTGTGTGTGTGTGTGTGTGTGTGTGTGTGTGTGTGTGTGTGTGTGTGTGTGTGTGTGTGTGTGTGTGTGTTTGTGTGCACGTGCTTTAAGTATTAGCATAGCGTGCGCGCGTTAAACTCTATACAACTCGTCAACATCTCCATCTCTCTCTCTCTCTCTCTCTCTCTCTCTCTCTCTCTCTCTCTCTCTCTCTCTCTCTCTCTCTCTCTCTCTCTCTCTCTCTCTCTCTCTCTCTCTCTCTCTCTTCTTTCTTCCTACTTTCCATTTATATTTTTTCTTCTCACACTATCTAATCTTACTCTCATTTTTTCGATATTTTTTTCCTGTCATTTCACAACCTCCTTCCCTATGCTCTCCACCCAACACCTCCCAACACACACACACACACACACACACACACACACACACACACACACACACCTGTGCACTATACCATCACTACGCACATGTGTTATTTACTATTTCACACATATGTATGTATACGTATATATATATCTGTACGTCTCCACCACACATGTTTTTCCTAGACTTTCTCACCCATGTCTCTCTTTCTCTCCTTTTGCATGTGTGTGGTACTCAAATTTAAAAGGAAAATCAATGAGTAAACGTATAGGAAAGCGATGACTGAGGGGTTGAGATCTCGTGAGTAATGGAGGGAGGGAGAAAGAACTAACGGCCATAAAGGAGGATGGAGACGGCTGAGGCTTGAGTGATGGTAAAGAAAGGTTGGATACGGAGAGACATCTGGTTATGAGACGGACCAGGGACGGTAATGATGGGATATGAAAGGAGGGGAAAAATGAGGAGGGAAGAGGGTTATGGGAGGAGGTAAGGAAAGGATGAAGAAGTAATAGGGACAAAGAAAGTAATGGAAGCTAAAAGGAAAAAAAACACTAAAAGAAAGAGAGAGGAATGAAGAGAAAAGACAGGAGAAATGGGGAGGGAAGAGGGAATACCAGAGAAGGAAGAAAAAATGCACATAGAGAAAACAAAATAAAAAAACTGAAAAAAAAAATAACAAAAGAGAGCCGAGATAAGATAAAGACAAAAGAGAAGAAAATGGACGAGAGCAAGTAAGGCGCTTGGAAAGAAGGGAAAGGAATATAGAGTGAGGGAAGAGGGAGAACGATGAATGATGCAACGTGTGAGTATCGTGTATATAATAGTGGGTGACTTGCGTGCGGCCGACGAGGGACTAGCCGCGAGACACATTAGGGAAACCTGGCGATAAACTGAGGGATAAGCAAATGTAGGAGGGAGAAAACACCAGACAAAACCATCGCGCCGGAAAGAAAGAAACAAATATAGCAAAGAACGAAGGAAGGGAAAGGAAATTACAGTTACAAGAAATGGAAGGGAAAAACATTTAACAAGATAAGATACGCAATAAGAGTCTTCTTCGTGGAATTAGTTTTGCTCAATTATAAGAACACCCGGAACAAAAATGAACTATGCTATTATCAAGCACAAAAGAACAAGAGTAATTTCCTCAATGTTTTCCAAGATCTTTACTATTTACACATACCAGCTTTCGAACACCGCAAATTCACGTTAAGTCAGCTCAATAATACAAACACTGAGGACAAAACGTACTTCTCTACATTAAGCAGAAAAATAAGTCTACTTTTCCCACAGTTTTCCAAGATTTCATTTATATCCCAACGCCAGCATTCGAATACACGTCAAAAAGGTGCTTAGATTCACGTTAAACCACCTCAACAATATAAAAAGAATCAGCTACATTAAACACAGAAGAGCAAAACCAACAAAAAACATTCTTTCTTACTGTTTTCCAAGCTCTCTATCATTTACCCACGCCAGGATTCGAACCCAGGTCAGTAAACAGCATTCACTCACGTCAAGTCAGGTGGCCACAAGTTGCACCACTGCCGCCACCACCATCACCACCACTACTACCGCCGCACATCCATTCTGCTTTGCTCAACGGTAATCTCCCGCTCTCAGCACACACGTGGGAAGCTTAAAGCAGGATGTCAGGAGGAATCTCGTAGACCCTTAACAGAAGCAGGGTCAGCGAAATCCTTCCCTGCTAAACCCCCGAATCTATTTACGGATAAAGATAACAAATATAAAAAAAAAGTTTTGAGGAAATATTCTACATCTAAAAGGAAGCTAAGGAATATAAACACAACTAAGAGAAATAGCAAAGAATGTCACTATCGCAATCTTAGCATCTATTTAGAGTTACAATACAAAGTAAAAGTAAAAGAGACCGAAAATAGTCATGAGATGCAAGCTGTACAATAACCTTGGATGTTTGAGAGAACCAAAGGAAAAGACATTGCCACAAACAGGAAGAACAATAACATAATTGTACTGAATCCCTACAATGCATTTAAAGATCAAAACAATAACTAAATACAACATGAAACAGTGTGAAAAGCATATAGTAAATAAATACACATTCAAAGGAACTAGAGAACACAAACATCAGCAGAAACAAACTTTGAAATCATCAGGTGGATTAATAAGAACTAAACTATACAATGAAAACACAGGCAATATTATAGGAGCCCTCAGCGTGACAGGGACCGCGAGGCACCGTCTGCAAAAACTTATCCTGGGGCCTGTCCGGGAATTGAACCCGGGACCTCTCGCACCCGAAGCGAGAATCATACCTCTAGACCAACAGGCCGCTGGGAGAAGAGGTGGATGCGAGCGGTTTTGTCGTCCTGAGTGCGTGCGTGAGAGTAGCTTTGTCGGTTAGTGGTTTTGTGGTGTGTGTGTGTGTGTGTGTGTGTGTGTGTGTGTGTGTGTGTGTGTGTGTGTGTGTGTGTGTGTGTGTGTGTGTGTGTGTGTGTGTGTGTGTGTGTGTGTGTGTGTGTGTGTGTGTGTGTGTGTGTGTGTGTGTGTGTGTGTGTGTGTTACAGGATAATGAGTATGTGATGTTAGTCAAATTATCATAATGGGTCGTTGAATAAATGGTGGTGGTGGTGGTGGTGGTGGTGGTGGTGGTGGTGGTGGTGGTGGTGGTGGTGGTGGTGGTGGTGGTGGTGGTGGTGGTGGGGGTGATGATGGTAGTGATGATGGTGGTGATGTTGGTGTTGGTAATGACGATGATAAAAATGACATACTACATCACTATAACTTTCTCAACTATCATCACTACCACCACCACCACCACCAACAACAACAACAACAACATCAACAACAACAAATACACCTCATAACATCCCCTACACCAGTGTTTCCCAACCTTTTCGCAGCGATTACCCAAAAATACAATTTCACAATTATCCATTACCCCAATGAACAAATACTCGTAATATAGGAAAAAAGTAACTGTATTTCATACAAAACAGACAAAATAGAAACTATGCAACACAATAATGCAAATCTATAATACGAAAAGAAGTAATTTTAGTTCCATAGAAAGCAGAAAAATTAATAGAAATCTTCATTGAAATTATATGAAAATGTAAACTGATTGCCTCATCCCATGCCAAACATCCATTACCCCAAAAATATCATTACCCCACCGGTGAATTTACGGTCCACTGCCCTACACCGTACCCATAATACCACCACCACCACCACCACCACCACCATACAATATCAGGTGAGCGTCACGTGTGGTTCACCTGTGTAGGTCTCGTGGGCAGATATGGCACGTGGCGGCCTCAATACCACCGCACGCGACAAGGGGAGGGAAGGGAAGCAGAGAAGGAAGATAGGAGTGAGAGAAGTCAAGAAAGGAAGAAGACGCAAGAAAGAATAGTAAAAACGTGAAGGAGGTAAGGAAGGAAGGCAGAAAGGAGTGAGGAATAGACGTGAAATGAAAGATGAGAAAGGAGTGAAGGAGAGAATATAAGACATGGAGAAATAACAGAGAGAAAGGAATGACTGAGCGGCAAATAGAGAGAAGAGACAGAGAGAAACGGTAGATATGAAGCGAAACAGGAAGAAAGGATACTGAAAATAAAAGAAAATAATGAAAACCTCAAAATAACAACACTCAAGGAGAAATCTATAACATGAAAGACACGGAATGAAAATGCGTGACGGATGCCAATTAAAAGATAACACGAGATAATTCTACAGCTGTGTACATTCTGAAAACAAGTCAGGTTCGAACGAGTTGTAATTACGTTCTTTTCTACTTTCAAGGACGTTTTCTATCATTTTCTCTTTTTAGTCTCGTTTTCTTTTTCCATTTCAGTCACATTGTCTGCATCAGTTATCTTGTTATTATTCCTTCAGTGATTTTACTCCTTATTCTCATTTTCTTTTCGTCTTCATAACTTAATTCTATCTCTTTAACACACACACACACACACACACACACACACACACACTCTCTCTCTCTCTCTCTCTCTCTCTCTCTCTCTCTCTCTCTCTCTTCCCATGTCTTCCTTTCATAATCATCCTCTTTCCATCTTCACTATCCTTTTCACGTAAACATCAACAAAATCAACAACAAAAAAACTTAAACATCAACAAGAACAAGAAAAAAACCCTCGCAAAATAACACGAACAAACACAAATAAAAGATAACAAAACAACACGAAACAAAACACTTCAAGAACACAAAACACGAAAAAGAAAGAAAACACACACACACACACACACACACAGTACACTAAAACCACCCAATAAACGAAAGAACACCGATAAAAAGGAACAGCAAGACGCGATAAAATAAGAATTAGACCCCCGGACAATCTTGATTTATGGCAACTGACGCAATGACTCCACTGGGCTCACCTATCGCTCTTTATCTTTCTTATCAGGTAAGGGCGTAAGGGCGCGCCGAAGTGCAGTGCTGGTCTCTCCTTACTCAACACTTTATGTAGCCCGACAAGAGAAATGCAAAGGAGCACATATTTTTATCTATTCGAAAGTAAAGTATGGAGGAGGAGGAGGAGGAGGAGGAGGAGAAAAGCCAGAAGGGATATACAAATGGATATGAAAAAAAAGAGAAACAAAAGGAGGAAGAGAAGAAAGAGAAGGAAGAGGAAAAAAAAGCTAAAGAAGGAATATAGAAATGGATATAAAAAGAAAAGAAAAGGAGGAGGAGGAGGAGGAGGAGGAGGAGGAGGAGGAGGAGGAGGAGGAGGAGAAAGAGAAGGAGGGAAAGAAAGAGGAGGAGGAGGAAGAGGAGGACTATTACTATTTATCTACCATAAATATACTACTACTACCACTGCTATCACTAGATATTACTACTCTTATTACTACTGCTACCACCAGCGCTACTACTACTAATGCTACTACTACTACTACTACTACTACTACTACTACTACTACTACTACTACTACTATTACTACAACTACTACCACTACTACTATTATTGCCAATACTAATACGACTAGTTACAACGACAACGACGACAAAATAACAACTACTACTGCTACTACTACTACTACTACTACTACTACTACTACTACTACAATAACAACAAGAACAATACGAGAGGAAATAAACGACTAAGAGGCAGGTGCAAGTATCACAATCAAAGATAAACCTCTAAACAAAACAAGAAGAAAGAAAAGAGACCAAGGACAAGGTCAAACGAGGCGAGGGGAAACGAAACAAAAATAACAACACATCCCTGAAAGAGAGAGAGGAAAAAAAAAAAAAAAAGAAAGAAAGACAGAAATAAAGAAGGAAAACTATATATTGATGAAAAAAAGAGAAAAACAAGAGAGAATAGGTGAAGAGCAGTGGCGAGGTGATAGAAAACTAAAAAAAAAAAAAAAAACAAAATCAGCCGCATTGAAATAGATAATGAAGAACAGAGCAGGTGGCAAAAGTGGTGGTGGTGGTGGTCGTGGTGATGGTAGTGGTCAGGCGGGACGGAGAATCATGTGAAGGGAATATAATGAGAACGACCAGAGGGAGAAGGGAGACTTTGTTAATTTGAGGGGAAAACAACACTGTATATGTGGAGAGGAAACATTGGGGGTCAAGGTGAGGGCACTGGGGAGGATGAGGAGGACAATCAGGAGGAGAAAGAGGAGAAGAAGGAGGAGGAGGAGGAGGAGGAGGAGGAAGAGGGTGCTAGAATAAAGAACAAGGGCGTTTGAAAAGAATAAAAAATAAATGTTTATCTAACGTAAAGTTTAAAACGAGGGAAGGGAAAGGGCAAGGAAAGAGACGACGAGAAGCTAAGAGAGAGAGAGAGAGAGAGAGAGAGAGAGAGAGAGAGAGAGAGAGACAGACTGGATGAGGGGACGTGATTGGGAAGAGAGGGACAGAGGGGAAAGGAGGGGAAGGAAGGGTGTTTAAAGCAAGTCAATTCAAGGGGAAAGAAAAGGTTGCCGCAAGGGGAGAGAATGTGAAGCGAGGGGAAGAAGGAGGAGGGAAAGAGGGAGGGAACAGAAGGTAAGGAGGGGAAAAAGAGAAGGCCAAAGGAGGGAAAGAAGGAGAGAGAAATGTGGCCAATGTATGAGGGAGCAGAACAGAGGAAAGGATAAGAGATGGAGAAAAGAAAGAGAGAGAGAGAGAGAGAGAGAGAGAGAGAGAGAGAGAGAGAGAGAGAGAGAGAGAGAGAGAGAGAGAGAGAGAGAGAGAGAGAGAGAGAGAGAGAGAGAGAGAGAGAGAGAGAGAGAGAGAGAAGACGAAATACAAGGGCAAAAAAGAATGAAGTAAAGAACTGAATGAAGGAAGGAAAAAAAAGGGAAAGAGGGAAAGGAAAAAAAAAGAAAATTAAGAGAAAATATAATTGGAATAAGAGAAAAAAAGAGTGCAAGAAAGCAAAGATGAGAAACGGAATGGTAAAAAATGAAAAACAATGAGACAAAACAAAAAACTCAAAAACGTAAAAAAATACAAATAAAAATGAAAGAAAAAGTGAAGAAGGGAAAGAAAAAGAGATGCACAAACAACACACAAAAAAAAGATGAGAAAAAAGACAGTGACAATAAACATTAGGAAAGAAGAAGAGATAATGACAGAAAGATAAGAAGACGAGGAGAAAAAGAAGATGGAAAAAGGAGAAAAGGAATAACAACAAAAAAATAACACTAACAAAAATACAGAGATAGAAAACACATGGACTGAAGGAGAGAATAAAGACATAGAGATAAACAAAGACAAGGAGAAAATGAAGAAAGAAAAGAAGAAAGGACATCATGGAAAAAGGAGAAAAGGAATAACAACAAAAAATATCACTAACAAAAATACAGAGATAGAAAACACATGGACTGAAGGAGAGAATAAAGACATAGAGAAAATGGAGAAAGAAAATGAGAAAGAGGACATAACGGCAGTAAAAAGTGACAATAAGAAGAATATAGAGATAGGAAACGTGAGGATTGAAGGAGAGAGCGAAAACAGAAAGAGGGATTGAAGAAGGAAAGAGAGGGAGGAGGAGGGGAAATGGAGGAAAGGTGAGAGAGGGAGGGGAAAAAGAGGGGAACCAAGGGACAATGATTCACTCCCCAGCGATCGATTCTCTACTGTCACGTTTATTATTCTGGCGGACGCTTCCCTCAGGCCGTCTCTATCCTCCCCACGGGGCCTCATTGTTTCCCCAATCGCTGCCCCTATTCCCCTCATAACAGTGTCCTCCTTCCATTTCCTTCCCTCTAGCCTTTCTTTCCTATAACCTTTTTCCTATTTCATCCCATTATGTTGTTTTTTGTTTTCTTCATTCTTGTGCTTTTTTTTCTTTATTTCCATATCTTTTTCTTAATTTCTTTCTTCTCTTCCATTTCTCTAATTTTCCGTAAAAGTGCAGATTATTTCCAGTGAATATATTCCACTAACAGAGACAATGTGTATCTTCTCAAACCAACTATTGTCCATATAACTTCCCGAATCTTCCGTATTTATCACCACGACTATAGAATCTTCCCTGGAAAATACAATGTACCAACACGGACAGAGTATAACTTTCTAAGATTACATTGTCCTTAAAAAAAAAACCTCCTGAGCTCTCCCAATTCACCCTCTGAATCACCCAAGAAGACACTCACACTAACTCAACCTTCCTATCTCTCGTCTTCCTGTTATCCCTACAACTAAAGAATATTCCAAAGAAACGCCAGGTGTGAGGATGATTCCCTTAACCTTCTCACGGCTACAGACTCCATCATTGTATCTTCAGAATCATCCTAAAAATCACTCACACTTCCAATAACCCATACAACTTTCTTACCTCTTGTCTTCCTTTTCATCCCTAGAACTAAAGAACTTTCCCAAAGAAACACACTCCACACTACCCCAGACAAAACTAGTATATACACAATATTTGTAAAAACACCTAATAAAAGGATATTTAAGGTGTTTTATGGAAGAAAAAACTATCTTGATTGAAAATTTTGTATATCGAAGTCATTTTACATTGCTATGCTTCAAAATGATAAAATTGATGAAAAAAAGCCAATATAGAGAAACGAAATGAAAGTAACAAAATCGTGTTATTTGAGTGTTTTTCAGCTTTTTACGCACCAAAAGTACACTCCTTTAACCTTCCCACTGCCACAAACTTCATACAGAACACCCTACCCGTTTTTCCCCCGGCAATAAGCTCCCCAAAGCACCTTTTCTTTGTCTCCCGGGGTCTAAAATAACCACAGATCTCATTTCTTCACCCTATAAGACTTCTCGATTCTAGGAAAGGACGTTTTGCCACCTAATTGAAACCCCACCACGCTTGCACACACACACACACACACACACACACACACACACACACACACACACACACACACACACAGGTAATCATCCTCACACCTGGCGTACACATGATGCATTTTACAGGTATAAGGAGTGAATGCATGACACACACACACACACACACTCTCTCTCTCTCTCTCTCTCTCTCTCTCTCTCTCTCTCTCTCTCTCTCTCTCTCTCTCTCTCTCTCTCTCTCTCTCTCATATATTTTTTCTCGTCATAAAATTCCCTATTAGTTTATTCTTCTTAGCTACGTCTTTATGAGTCTACTAAACCCACATTTATTTATTATGTTTTAATGTTCGGTTGTCTATTCATCCCCTCGCGCCTTGTTTATTCATCTTGTTTATATCTTTATGCGTCTACTAAACCTTTATTTATGCGGTACCTTTTTTTTGTTTGTGTTATCAATTTATTCTTAGTGTTCATTCCTTTTACTGGTGTACTTATATCTTCCTCTCTTATTTTCTCTTTTTTTTCCTTTTTTTTCTCTTTTTCTTTCTTTTTCCTTGCTTTTTTTTATGAATAGGTTACTAGCTCATTACTATCTATCTATCATTATTCATTTACCTTTAGTTATCGTATCATTTTCCCTTCCTGACACACCTGTATTATGTTTCTTTCATTTCCTCATTCATCAATTAACCTGGCCTTTCATTCCTTCATTCCTTTACCTTCTTCTTTTCTATCCTTTATCTTGTCCTTCATTATTTAATAGTCCTTTCTTACTCTATCCATTTCATTTCGTGGCACAATCATATCTACCTAATTTATTTCCTTCATTCCTTCTTTCCTACCATCCTTCCTTCAGTATACCTTTCTTCCCACGTCACCATATTTTATCCCATTCCCTTTTGTCCTCCCTTTCTAGACACCCATCTGCATAACTTACTTCCCTATCTGCACCTTGTATACACGTCTAACATACCCACATTTACACGTCCTATTAATTTCTGTGATATTTCCGTGTGTTATGCGAGGCCGGAGTCATGTCGCAAAGGTGATGGTGGTGGTGGTGGGTATTGATCAGTGATTGGTGCGCGGGGTTGGGTGGGCCGAGGTACGTGTGGCGGTGGAGGGGCTGCGAGGGTGACCTGTCAGAATGAAGATCAGCCAGCCAGGTAATATCACGCCTCTCATGCCTTTCCTGTCTCTCCCCTTGCTGGCCCCTCTGCGCCTCACCTGCCTGACTCGCCTCGCCTGTCCCGCTCCATCACGGCATAACTGAGACTTGTGCGTATTGAAAGGGAGGTGATGATATTGTCCACTGCTTCCATCATAAATACTATCACTAAAAACAGCAAGAATAATGAACAGTAATATTCAAAACAGCAAGAACAATATCAATAATTCTTTAAAACAACAGCAAATTTTCTCTATCCTCTATTTTTCCCTCTTTTCCTGCGTATGCAATTTTGAGCTGCTTATAAATTCCATCAGATTAACAAGATAATTTCCCTGCGTACGTAAATTTTCACCAAGTCACTTTTCGCTTCCTCCCTTCCTGGCTGTGGCTAGTAATACCGTATCTCCGTGACCCTATCATCCACCTCGGCCTCCGCTGCTAATGAAGTCCCTTGCTACTGCCTTCCGTCTCCTCTCCCATAAGAAGGAGCTAATATCACTAAATCCTTTCCCCTTGACATGAAAGCTTCCGTCAGCCCTTTCCAATTTTTCTACGTTCTTGTTTTCCTTGCTTTACTAGTTTATACACTTTCAGTCCCATTATCACTAAGACAAGATAAAGTGAAAGAATAATTAAACAGAAGCAGACGTAGTTATTTTTGAGAGATTGTTTATAATGAGAGAAATGGTAAACATAAAAATACAAACGTTGGTAGAATATACATTTTTTTTCTTTCTTCCTTCCATCTTAGCCCCAAACTTTATCCTTTCTGAATTTCCTGCTGTGTTCTTACATGTTGCATCTATCAACTCGACACAACATTCCAGACAACTATCCCCTCTTCTTCAATGACACTCAACTGTCTCCCTCTTCCACAATGAATATCCTCGGTCTGTCCTTTGCTCATAATCTTAACTGAAAACTTCACATCTCATCTCTTGCTAAAACAGCTTCTATGAAATTAGGTGTTCTGAGGCGTCTCCGACAGTTTTTCTCACCCCTCCAACTGCTTACTCTGTATAAGGGCCTTATCCGTCCCTGTATGGAGTACTCTTCGCATGTTTGGGGGGGTTCCAGTCACACAGCTTTGCTTGATAGGGTGGAATCGAAAGCTCTTCGTCTCATCAACTCCCCTCCTCTGACTAACTGTCTTCAGTCTCTCACCGCCGAAATGTTGCATCCCTTTCTATATTTTATCGCTATTTTCATGGTAACTGTTCTACTGATCTTGCTAACTGCATGCCTCCCCTCCTCCTGCGGCCACGCTGCACAAGGCTTTCTTCTTCCTCTCATCCCTATTCTGTCCAACTCTCTAATGCAAGAGTTAACCAGTACGCTCAATCATTCATCCCTTTCACTGGTAAACTCTGGAACTCCCTCCCTGCATCTGTATTTCCGAATTCCTACAACTTGTCTCCTTTTAAGAGGGAGGTATCGAGGCATTTGCTCCCCTAATTCTGGCTGACGGTTTTGGCACTTTTTGAAGTCTTTGGAAAGCCAGCGCTCAAGTGGGCCTTTTTCTAACTTACTTTTTTTGCCCTCTTCCCTACGTAAAAAAAAAAAAAAAAAAAAAATCTATCGCTTATTTCTAGTTTATTGTCATTTTTCCTCTTTTCCTTATTCCTTGACGGCACCATCACTCTCTTTGCTAATTTGCTTCCTTCCTTCATTTCCTCTTCCCTAATACAGAGGCACATCAATACTGGCTCAACGTTAGTCACTCTTTCATCTTTTTTTTTTTTTTTTGTTTCCCTGTGTTCCTGTGCTTTCTGTCTTATTCTACGACGAACCTTCATACCTCACTCTCTCTCTCTCTCTCTCTCTCTCTCTCTCTGGGGATTCCTTTCCTTCCCTCCCCGTTACAATAAATCGACTGGCGACCTCCGTTTCAGCGAAGACAACGCCTGTGTCTCTGGCTGTCTTGTGAGGCAACACGCACCAGTCACACCTCTCTCTCTCTCTCTCTCTCTCTCTCTCTCTCTCTCTCTCTCTCTCTCTCTCTCTCTCTCTCTCTCTCTCTCTCTCTGCAACACTTCACCCATAAGAACCTCATAGCTCATGCCACACATACCTCCGTCACATCGCACTTCCTACACCACTTCTCAGTCACACGTCAATACCTTCCCTGAGGCACGCCACTTCACATCACGTAAACGCATTAAGTACAAGCCATTTACACATCGTAAGTGACACGCACATACTTGGATATGATAGACAGATAAACATGCAGACGGATGGACGGACAGAGAGAGAGAGAGAGAGAGAGAGAGAGAGAGAGAGAGAGAGAGAGAGAGAGAGAGAGAGAGAGAGAGAGAGAGAGAGAGAGAGAGAGAGAGAGAGAGAGAGAGAGAGAGAGAGAGAGAGAGAGAGAGAGAGAGAGAGACGTAGATAGACAGAGACAGAGAGAGGACAGACAAACAGACAGACAGACAGAGAGCCATATAGATAAATAGATAGATAAACAAAGCTAAATATATAAACGTATATAGACAGATTGACAGAGTGAGACAGAAAAATAGCTATAGACACACAGAAAGACACACTGACAAACAGACAGACAGATAGACAGACAGACAGACAAACAGACAGACTAACAGACAGACAGATAGATAGATAAAGTGGAAGGAAAGAAAAATAAGACGAAAAGTAAAAAAAAAAAAAAAGAGGAAGACAAACAAGAAGAGGAACGACAGAAAGAAGGATAGACAGAAAAAAAAATACACAGATCGATGGATAGACAAACTAAACACATAAACAGACAGACAAATAGACAAACAGATAGCTAGACAGACATTCACCACGACACTTATACAACATTTAAAACACACACACACACACACACACACACACACACACACACACCCAGGCCCCCGCCACACCCCAGGCACTTGCAGCATAGGGTAAATACTATTGGAAAACCATAAAGAGAAAGCTTACGTCCCGCCCTTCCAAATAGCCACCCTCAGGACCACTTTCATCGCTGCCTGGTGAAGGAACAAATGCCGTGAGCAACGCAAGCTAACACGTGCAATAACAATGATAGACGTTTGAGAGGAAAGATGTATATGTGAGGAGGGTAAAGTTTTGCTATTGGCGATATATCAAATTTTTTTTCTTTTTTTTTACTTTGAATAATACATGTTTGTGTGAAGGAATGTAAATGGTGATGTTTTGGTACTCGTGAGATTTTAAAGTAGTGTCATTTTTGTGTTTATTTGTTTTCTTGTACGAATGCACACTTAGAAAAATTGACTTTGGAATAATAGACGAGTGCACGAAAGGGTTTAAATGTTGAAAGGTAAAGTTTTGATATTGAAGAGATTCTAAGATTAAAAAAAAAAAAAAGTGTTGTTTCGTTTATTTGCTTTGTTATAGTGAGTGAGTGTGACGAAAAAAAAAAGTGGAGTTTATAGTGAAAGTTAGGTACTACATATATTGTAAATTGCGGTTTGTTTTGGTTTATTAGTTTTCATCATAGCAATTGAATGTAGCAAGAAATAAATAAGTAGGAAAATATACGGTTTTAAATGACGGATGACTGCATAAAGGAATATATATTTTTAAAGTTTTGGTATTGGGTAAATTGTAAATTATGTCAAGGAATGTATAAGTGGAAAAAGTTATAAAGTTTTGCATGAAAAATTATTGCTAGGGAAAATACAAATTGTTTGCTTGTTTTGCTGAAGAGACTCAGTGTAGCGTGGAATGTGGAGGAATAAAATTATATAATTATTAGTTATCGAAGTCCAGTACAAAATTGTCCTGCTAATAATAAGTGTTCTAAATAACAATAAATATAATAAATAACAAATTAAGAACGTAAAAACCATACGAAAATAACAACAACACAACATTTTTCTCTTTATTTTCTACGCGACTTTGAAAAAGAAAACCAAAATGACTGACTGCTAATGACACTTCTTACTTCATACACGGTCCTGCTGCATAAGACTTTTTTTTCTCTCTCACTTATTCTGTCCATCTTCTAATGCAAGAGTTAACAAGCATTCCCAATCAGTCATCCATTTCTCTAGTTAACTCTGCAACTCCACCTTTTGTGACTTGAATTCTTACAAGAGAGAGACTTCAAGACACCCTCTGTGACTATGGAGATCAACACTACACTGGGCCTTTTTTGAATAGCTGTTTTTTTGCCCTTGTCTGGTGCCCCTCCTACATAAAAAAAAAATAAATAAATAAATAAACGCCAAAAACGACACGCATTTTAAGATTTTAACCACTCAAATGTTGTCTTTTCAAATCACACTATAAAATTCCATGATATTTGACTTAAGAATTCATAACAGTCCGAAAGTTAATTAAATTGCTACTCCCTAAACAATAACTGAATAACTGAGAGATTAACCAATTCAGTCGCTCAGGTGCCTTCATAATACTCCAAATCTGCTGCCGCCACACCTGTAATTGGATCAGATGGCCTCCGTCAGGTGCGTGTCAGGCGACGTGAAGGTGAAGGGAGGCAGGGAAGTGATAATAAACGGTCAGTACTGGCAGGGGAAGCTACCTACGGCCGCGCGCTGCATCACACACGGGGCCTCGTAAATACTGACTCACGGTTCGGTGGGGCGGAGGGGGTGGCTGGGGGGAGGGAGAAGGAAAAAAGGAAAAAGCAATCAGTGAAAAAGGAAAAAATATATATTGCTCGCTATGATCATCCTACACACACACACACACACACACACACACACACACACACACACACACACACACACACACACGCGCATTCTCTTGACTAAAAAAGATACAGAAACGTGACGATAGAATACTCACAATATATATCTTTATTTCTTTCTTCTTCCTTCATCTTCTATTCCTTCTTCTTTTTCTCTCCTTTTTCTTCTTTTTTTCTTCTTCTTCTTCTTCTTCTTCTTCTTCTTCTTCTTCTTCTTCTTCTTCTTCTTCTTCTTCTTCCTCCTCCTCCTCCTCCACCACCACCACCACCACCACCACCACCACCACCTCCCCTCCTCCTCCTCCTCCTCCTCCTCCTCCTCCTCCTACTTTTATTATTATTATTTTTCTTCTTTCTTTCTTTCTTTTTTTCTTATTATTCTTCCTCTTACACCTCCTTCTCATGCTCCATCCTTTCCTCCTCCTCCTCCTCCTCCTCCTCCTCCTCCTCCTCCTCCTCCTCCTACCCTACTCCTACTCCGTCAAACACGCCAAAGTCCCGTCAAGGTCACGACAACAATAACACCCAAAAAATAAACAGCAGCAGCAGCAGCAGCAGCAGCTCGTCGCCACAAAACTAATGAGAAGCCAACACATCTATCTTCCTTACGCGTTATTGAGAACCGTAACTTTCCTCATTGTCGTAAGGAGAAAATTAACATGGAAAATTGGTATTGGAAGTTTGGCAATTGAATAAAAGAATAGATGTACCAGATTTCTTTTCTCGTTTTTTTTTTTTTTACTATTTTTTCGTCTAAGTTGTACAAAGGAGAAGGGCAGGGTATATCAAATTAACCCCTTCAGTACTGGGATGCATTTCTACCACGAGTTTGGGTAGGATTAGACGATTTTACTCATATTAGGAAAGGTTTATTGAGGTCAGAAGATTTATGGCCAGAATCTTCACTATTTCAATCCCCCACATAAGATTCTGAAGCTGTATAAAATCATTAAATAGTAAGCAGAATGAATATAAAAACGTGTCAAGGCAGAAAGGGGGTTAAAGCCATGTTAAAAAGAGACAGTGATGAATCGTTGCCCTGAAAAGCTACAGAATAAGGTTAGGAAGGAAGTACACCTGGAGATTTTCTGTGTGTGTCACGGAAAAATATAGAAATTCTCCCTTTCATTGCAACAACCAACAATTCACACTAAAAATATTTTATACAAAGATGTTAAAAGCACGTGGACAAAAGAAAAAGAAGGAATATCAAAACTTCCATTGTCTGGTGTACATTATAAGTGGCTATAGAACACAAAGGTAACATCTCAAAGGTATGCCATTCAAGGAAGATGTGCAAAAGAGTTGAGTCAGCCTGAGAGAGAGAGAGGTGAGTCAAAAGGCAAACAAGAAATCACGTGTGTGGATAAGCAGGGAAAAAAAGTGGAAGAAAAGCACA
>NC_059271.1:24847874-24915374 GCF_017591435.1 Portunus trituberculatus | reverse complement strand
TCATCCTGACAACCATGACCTTACATAACCTGTGTGTGTGTGTGTGTGTGTGTGTGTGTGTGTGTGGGTGGGTGGCTGGGTGGGTGGTAGGGGAGGGGGAACTGACTGTGATGGTAGCTATACGTAACGTGTATACGGTGATGGTGTGGGGAAGGGGAGGTATGGTAGGCTCTCCCTTCCTCTCTCTTTCACTCCCCTACCCCTCCCTGGACATCCCTCCCCCCTAGCAGTGCCATGCAAGACGACAATTAGCGTAGTGATGTATAATAACGAGAGAGATGAATGGACAGCAGGACTCTGAAACATCACACACACACACACACACACACACACACACACACACACACACACACACACACACACACACACACACACACACACCAAGGATGCCTGGAAAATAGTAATAATTCCGAAAAGTGTTTGGAATTAAGGTAAATTATAAACGAAACACATAACAGGAACATAAACAAGGAGGATTAAGAGTCTGACCGTGAAGATACTGAGGAGAAATTGCACGAAAAGGTGTGAAGTGGAGGAAAAATTATAGGAATTTTGTTTTTGTATTGTCTACATAGAAGGAAATGAAAAAAGAGTGAAAACTAATGCAAATGATAGTAAATGAATAATAAGAAAGGTAGTAGGATAATTAACAAATGTGTAAAGGTTAGAATTAGAGAGATGTGATATTAGAAGGTTAAATAAAAAAAAAAAAAAGTAAAGTAAACTAGAGAGAAAACAAAGAAAATGTAAAAATCAATCATGTAAAGAAACGAGAATATAGCAAAAAAGATAAAGGAAAAATGCAGAGAAAGGAAAAAAAAACATAAAACATAAACAATCATAAGAAACACACAAAAAAAAAAAAAAATAGGGCAAAAGCGGAACTAAGACCACAAACAAAAAAAACAAACGAACAAACAAACAAACAAACAAACTATATTTTCACTTCAGGACACCCACACACGCATACTACACACACACACACACACACACACACACACACACACACACACACACACACACACACACACACACACACACACACACACACATATATACACACACACACACACGTATCCTCATTAACCCTTCAGCACCATGAGAGAGAGAGAGAGAGAGAGAGAGAGAGAGAGAGAGAGAGAGAGAGAGAGAGAGAGAGAGAGAGAGAGAGAGAGAGAGAGAGAGAGAGAGAGAGAGAGAGAGAGAGAGAGAGAGAGATTTTATACAGCTTAAGAAACTTATGTGGGGATTGAAATAGTGAAGACTCCGGCTATTCATCTCCTGACCTCCATAGACCCTTCCTAATTAAAAAAAAAAATCATCTAATTATACTGAAAACTCACGGTAAAAATACGTCCCGGTACTGAAGGAGCTAACCAAACATCCTAACGCCCCACAAAGAATTCTAGAAGCTAACGGGAGATCCTTCAGTGGGAGGGGGAAGAAAGAGTCTTACGTGAAAAGCTCTCCGTGATCAGATAGAGTTTCCTATCTCGCACACAGGAAACACGAGGCAGCTGTGTGATCAATATCTTAGGCAACCAGGACCCGCGATGACCGCCACGCAGGACCCGGTGTGTGTGTGTGTGTGTGTGTGTGTGTGTGTGTGTGTGTGTGTGTGTGTGTGTGTGTGTGTGTGTGTGTGTGTGTGTGTGTGTGATAGTGGTGGTGGCGGATTTCTGGTTAGGAGGAGGAATGCAAAGAAATACGAAGGAAAGAACGACAGACACTTATAATTATACCACTATATACGACTAACGAGGCTGCTTGTGTGACTCTACTAGCAACACAGAGTCTACTGGATATATAAAAAAGACAGCAAGATCAAGACAACGGAAAGGAGGAGAAGGAGGAAGAAGAGAATACAAAGGAATATAAGAGAAATACAAGTAACAACAAACCATACCACGAAGTCCTTGCTATGCTTCTTCTACACTAACTACCTACATGCACTAGAAAAAGCACAACGAAAGGATAAAAGCAAGAAAAACAAAGGAGAGTCAACCAACAACAGACCTTGAGATTATTACTGCGCTTTTTGTATTGGTAACTCATACTGGCAAGAGAGAAGAGGAACAACAGGACAAGGTAGAAGAGGAGTCAGGTAACATCCAACAACCTCGTCACTGCTCCACCAAAAAATGTATTCGGGTAATGGACAAGACAAGTGCGTGAGAAGGAAGGATTGGTACGTACGCGCGCCACAGAATGACAAACGTGAGAAGCGAAGGACGACTCTGCGCCATGCAAGTGAACAGTGGATATGAAAATACCAGTCTTGAGTGCTTGGTTGCATCGCTAGTTGTTATTCCTGGCAACACTCGGACTTAAAAGCACCTCGAGACTTGCCTTGTAATTCGTAAACTGCCCTAAGAGACATTGTTGCGTGTACAGTGCGTGGAGAGCTGAGGCATAGGAAAGGAAAGGAAAAATTATAAAAAATGAAGAATAGGAGGAGGAGGAGGAGGAGGAAGGAGGAGGAGGAGGAGGAGGAAGAGGAGGAGGAGGAGGGTTACAATTTCAGCTCGTGGTAAGCGCAAAGTCTTTAGTTTCAAGAGGTAGGTTAAATTTATGGTCAATGATGATGGATGAGAGTTTTTTTTTTTTTTTGATAATTGAGGAGCTGCCTTGTGTTGGTCAAGTGGCCTTTTGCAGTCGCCTGGTTTTCTGGTGTTTTGGGAATAGTGTGTTGATGGGAATGGTAAAAACAGGAAAGGAGTAAGGAAGTTTAAGATTAAGGCGAAAAAAAAATGGCTTTGATATATATAGAGAAAATATGATACAAGGTGAACGTTTTAGAAATTGTTAAAAGTGTAAAGAAGAGAAGACACTGAAATGAAAAAAATACGAATTAAAGAACGAAAACTAAAACAAATATTGAGTTAAAGAAAACGTAAAGAAAATGGGAGAAAAATAAAAAAAAGATACGTTTATACTCACTAAGCACTTCTCTCTCTCTCTCTCTCTCTCTCTCTCTCTCTCTCTCTCTCTCTCTCTCTCTCTCTCTCTCTCTCTCTCTCTCTCTCTCTCTATCACTCAATAATGCATAAGAACAGATACCACCACCACCAACCACCACCACCATCACCGCCACCAGCAGAGCACCACGCCCCTCCTCCTCCGTGACACACACCACCTTGACCGCCCCATTAATACCTCCTCCATCCCCTAATGAGGGCGCTCGGGGACACTGCCATCAACGCCAATAATTACACGCTTCTTAATGGTGATCAACGACCCTGGGGCTGTTATCGTTGTTGTTGTTGTTGTTGTTGTTGTTGTTGTTGTTGTTGTTGTTGTTGTTGTTGTTGTTGTAAAAAATCCTCTTTATCCTCATTTTCTTACTCGATATTTCAAGTGGATAGGGAAGGATTCGAAGATGAGAAAGGAACAAAATAGAGAGTAATGAGCTAATGGTGAAAAAAAAAGCCGATAGGAGGAATTTAATAAAAGTGGAAAGAAGAAAAAACAGAAGAAAAGATGGAAATGAATAAAAGAAGGAAGGAAAGCAGACAGGCAAAGAGAGAAAGAAACCAAAAAGAAAAAGGAAAAAAAAAAAAGAAACGCAATAGGAGGGAATTAAAGAGGGAACGGAATACAAAGAAATTAATCGGGTAAGGAGGAACAAGAATATGAAATAAGAATGAAGAAATGAGGAAAGTAAATACAAAGACAAGAAATTAGGGAAGATGAGAAGCATGACACCCAGGTAGCCTTACCTTGCCTTAACGAAGTGACGACCATGGATTGCCACACCCCTCTATCTCTTGCCATTTGTAATATATATGCAGCTTTTCTTCCACCTCATATTGTTCTTCCTATACCCATTCATGTTTATCTCTTGTCATTTGTAATATATATGCATGCTTTTCTTCCACCTCCTATTGTTCTTCCTATACACATTCATGTCTATCTCTTGCCATTTGTGATATATATGCAGGCTTTTCTTCCACCTCCTATTGTTCTTTCTATACCCGTTCATGTCTATCTCTTGTCATTTGTGATATATATGCAGGCTTTTCTTCCACCTCCTATCGTTCTTCCTATACCCGTTCATGTCTATCTCTTGTCATTTGTAATATATATGCAGGCTCTTCTTCCACCTCCTATTGTTCTTCTTATATCCATTCGTGTACTTCTCCTTTTGTCTGCATCTTGCTCTTCCCTTTATAAGCTTAAGCCTTCCATCTTTTCTCTTCTCATTTCATGTCCAGCAAACCTCATCTGACTTATTCGAATCTTCACCATTAATTCTCTTTCATTACCCATTCTTCCAGGCATTTCTTCATTCGATATTCTTTCTGACCAAGATATTTTCAAGACCCGTCGCCAACAACCAAGATTAAAAGAAATGATCATCACCTTGCAGGATGTGAGATAAGACGTAACCACAGAGCAAAAGAAGACGCGGCGAGTCGATTCATCCATTCCAGACCGATCAGACGAAACTTTTCACTGACCAAATATCAAAAAACCATCACCATCGACCCAACTGTTCATTGACTCAAGGCAGCATAAAACGATCTCCTCTCTCCACTGCCTCTTTCACCCCAGCCAGCAGCAAAACATTCCCTCCACACATCACAAATCTTTCACATCCACCTCTCCATTTACTCCACCCCAGCAAAGTTCTTTCACCACAAACCACAAAACAAGGAAAAAAACCAGCACTTAACTAAGAACCAAGAACCAGTGGAACCAAGAACAGACAGGAACCTCTTGTTAAAAAGTCCTGTCTATTCAATGTCACTGCGCTGTACTTGTTCGCTACCTTTAGGCCTACATCTAAAAATAAAGTTGTATTTTGTCCCCTAGGCCTGAGATCAATTAGGGACGAGGAGGAGGAGGAGGAGGAGGAGGAGGAGGAGGAGGAGGAGGAGGAGGAGGAGGAGGAGGAGGAGGAGGAGGAGGAGAAGGGAGAAGAGGAGGAGGAGAAAAGAACAAGCGTGCATGAGAAAAGACACGACAACACTGAATGATTAAATTAAAGAGGAGGAGGAGAAGGAAGAGGAGAAAGAGGAAAGAGGGAAAAAATGGATTACCTGAGAATATAATTGATTAGAAATTGTTACCTGAACGAAAAATGACGAATTACAACGAAAGCAAAAATACTGAAAGAGGGAGAAGAGGGAGAGGAAGGGATAAACGAGATGAGAGAGGGGAAGTGAGAGGGGCAGTGAGAGGAGGAAAGAGAAGGGAGGGAAGGAACAGAGGAAACAAGAAGGGATGAAAAAAGGAAAGGAGAACTTAAGGGCTTCAATGCAAGCAGAAAATGAACACGAACACACACACACACACACACACACACACACACACACACACACACACACACACACACACACACACACACACGCACAAAGAAATGGACGGGAAATACACACGCACAAAATAAGAATCAATTAATTACGCGCACACACACGCACACGCACACGCACACGCACAATTAAGCAAATGGTCGCTGCATCATTACCGCCGCTCATCCCAAGAGTCATTAGCATTGGTGGTGGTGGTGGTGGTGGTGGTGGTCAGCTCAGCCTACTCTTCCTATCCTGTCTTCCCTCCCCAACATAAACCACCACTACCACCACGACCACCATAGCCCAAGTACTTCCCAGCAGCTACCCGTAGTACATATTCGTTGTCTATTTCTGGCACTGTCTCTCCTTTACCGATCAAGTCAAACATTAGCAAAGGAAACGTACTTTTTTTTTCTCGCAGTTGGTTAGGAAACAGGATTAAAAAATCAGTAATAGCATCTTTTTCCTTCTTAACCCCTTCAGTACCATAACGCACTTTCATATTTCTCCCGGTTACTATTTGGTGATTTTTTAACAGCATATGTGGGTATTAAAATAGTGAAGACTGTGGCCATTAATCTTCTGACCTCCATAGACCCTTCCTGATGTCAATAAAATCGTCTAATCACACCCAAAGCTCAAGGTAGAAATACGTCCTAGTACACTGAAGGGGTTAAGCCAGAGAGAGATGTTTCCTTCACCAGCGCCTTATGATCCTCGTGTGGTGGTGTGAATTCAAATGATCAAAGAGTCTATATGTCAATCACTGGGTTGAGTGAAGGAATGATAATCTAAGAGACTAAAAAAATGAATACTGTTGCTAATCTTCCTCTCCATCACACTTACGTCACTGGAAGGAAAATTACTTGATGGTTTGAATGTATGCCATGGTACGTATGATTCATTGGTCAGTTTTGCTCTCCTTTTTTTTTTTTTTTTTTGTCTATAAACTTTCGGAATTGACAAAAGTGATGCAGACCTCTCTCTCTCTCTCTCTCTCTCTCTCTCTCTCTCTCTCTCTCTCTCTCTCTCTCTCTCTCTCTCTCTCTCATTTCTAATCCCTTCCCTTGGCCAGTCTCCTTGGCACTTAAAAATGAATGCTTATAACTCAACCTCTTCAGTCCTGGGACGTATTTTTACCTTGAGATTTGGGGCAAGATTAGATGATTTTATTGACATTAGGAAAGGTTTATGGAGGTCGAAAGATTAATGGTCAGAGTCTTCATTATTTCACTTCCCACGTAAGTTTCTTAAGGTGTATATAAACACCAGATAGTAAGCAAAATGAATATGGAAACGCGTCATGGTACTGAAAGGGTTAATCACTATACTAAACTAAGAGACTAACTAACCTACTAACCTCTCCATCTTAAAATCATATCCAGCAAAACAAAATTCACAAACCCACCAGTATACAAGAGTGCTTTCTGAGCCACGAATCGCGGTAATGAACATAATTTCCCCGTTTTTTTATATTTTTACTATCATAACAACACAACATTTACAAGACCTGGGGCACAGAATCCCTGGGGACCCTTGAAATAACCACACATAACTGCTAAACCCTAAAATAACCTCAGTCTGCAGGAGAGAGAATTAAAAAGAGAGAATGAGAGTGGATAAAAAAAATACTAGCTTTCTTAATATTCTTTCCGTGTCCTTACCTATTACAACTAAGGCAACAATCTATTCCCTAGCCGACATTACCTGTCCACACTCTCACATATCAGAAGCAAGTTTTCAAGACACTTCTCATTGTAATTCTGGATATTCCTTTGCACTCTCGTCTCTATGGACTGGCAAAGAGAGGAATGGCATGACTATATTACCCTTGGGCATCTACTTTCCCTGGTCTTATTCCCCTGTGGACATTACTATTCTTTTCTCGCATGTATTTCAGAAGGAAGGTTTCAAGACTCATACTTTTAGATATTGCCTTGAGTTGGTCTTTAAGAACTGGCATACTCACTGGCCCTCCTCGTCTTTTTGGGAGGGTTAGGGGAAGGAGGAGGGCCTTGATCATGCATCCATGTGGAGGGTACAGAGAAAGCAAGTAAGGGAGGAAAAGAAAGGACATTAAGCAAAGGGGAGAGAGTGAAAAGTAAGAGAGACAAGCATGGGAGAGGTGGGGGAAGAACAGAACATCACGCAGAGGGGAGAGAGAGGGGAGGCAGCACGCAGAGGGATAAGATGAGGCAGGAAGGGGACCATGGGAGCATCATGCAATGTTAGGGGGAGGGGGGGAGTGTGGTGCCTTTTTCCTCATGGACTTTTTCCCCTCATGACCACAGCCCTTACAAATGTTCCCCTCATGGACATCTCCCTCCCCCCTCCCCCTTCCTTATTTACCTCGTTAACTTAACCTAATGTAATCTAACTGACCTAACAATGGTTTCACTCACCGCCATCATACAGTGGTAAGACGTAAAACTAACAGAAAGTGTCCGAATAGGGGATTCAAATGTCCAGAAGGGGGAGTGCTTTTAATGGGAGTGTCACGGGAGAAAGGTGTCACTTCGAGAGGGAGAATGAAAGAAGCATGAACAGTGACGAAAAATATTGACGAGAGAAAACAACAATTCATATATTCCAAACGATGTTAAGGAAAGGAAAATTAATAAAAAAAAATCAGATGAACCATATAAAAAAAAAAAAAAAAACTCAAGAGCCTTTAAAAACAGACAAAACTCTTAACTTGATGTGACAGCCTTATGAAGTAGACAACTTGAACTAACCTAACCAAACCCAACCAAACCTAACCATAATCTAAATTAATTGAGGTTAGGTAAGCATGGTTAGAAGACAGCTCGTGTAGGAGGGAGGGAGGAATGGAGAAAGGAAAGGAGGGAAGGAGGGAGAAAGGCATCACGCAGGTGGTATAGTTAGGGAGCGGGGAGGATACAGTGGTGAGGAGGAGGGGCGGCATCACGCAGGGCTTAGGGGGATGAAGGGAGAGGCAGCAGGTAAGACTGGTAGGCAATTAAGGTGCACAAAAGGGACAGGAGCAAACACCCTGGCAGGTAGTCGAGGCAAATTAGCGATCAGGTAACTTGTCTTTATGAGAGATGACAGGTAAGGAAAGAATAAAAAAGGAAGTGAAAATAAAAGAAAAAAACAAAAGAAGGAAAGAAAGAAAATTACTCATATGAACACAAATCACACATATAACACAAACACAGACCCACAAAGCAACAACAACAACAAAATAGGTGAAGAGGAAAAGAAGGGAGAAAATACTGAAAAAAAGGAGAAGAAAATAAGAGTAAAACAGTAAAATAGATGTAAGATCAGGAAGAGGCAGTGAGGAGAGTGGTGGAAAGGGAGGTGAGGGAGAAGGGACGTTATGAGGGCGTTACTAACTTTGTCAATCAGAACCCTCCCAGAAAGAGTATTTGGGGATTTGGGGAAGCGAGGCAGGGGAAGGATGCGCCATGCTGTGTGATGACTGACTGGGAGGAGAGGTTTCTGGCGAGGGAAAGAAATGGAAGGGAACAAGGGAGGAAGGAGTAACGAAGGAAGGAGGAGCGGTGGTGAAGATTGGAAGAAAAAAGGGAAAGAAAAAAAAGAGAAAAAAAGGGAAATGGGTGTGAATGAAAGGAAAAGGAGGTATTTTTTATGCAGGAGAGAAACTGGCCAAGGGCAACAAAAAATGAAAAAAAAAAAAAGGCCCAGTGGGTTGCCAGTTTCCTTAAAGATCATAAGATTCATCCAGAAGTGAGGGACAAATGTCTTGAAAGTTTAGTAAATGAAGGGCTATTTTACTAGTGACACACACACACACACACACACACACACACACACACACACACACACACACACACACACACACACACACAAGCTTGCGTTTACGACTGCTTATTTCATTTACAATCTGTTTTCTTTCCTTTTTTTTTACATTGAAGTCATTTTACATTGTTATGCTTCAAAACGACGAAATTGATGAAAATGAGCTAATATAGAGAAAGGAAATAAACGTCACAATTAACATACATCATACATTAACGCAAGACTATTCTTTATGACCTTCCCTCCTTTTATATGCTTTCTTTTTCCTCCTCCTCAGTATCATTGCCCACGTCTCTCTTCCACTCATTTCAAAGTTCGCGATGACTAGATTTGTAAACACTTTAGTCCGCTTCACTGCTTATTTGGTTCTTTGGAATTAGGAACAGTCTGTCTTTTCTAGCTGACCGTAATGTTTATTGACTCCTACTCCTCTTATTTCTCCTCCTCCTCCTCCTCCTCCTCCTCCTCCTCCTCTTTCTCCTCCTCCTCCTCCTCCTCCTCCTCCTCCTTCTCTTCGTCCTCCTTTGCCACTAATAGTTAAAATAAAATGCTTACCAAACTAGCATCGTAAGGACCTCAGGGTTTGTTAATGTTTGGACTTCCTTTATATTCCTTTGTGTTCCTCTTCCTTTGTCGCCTTCTTTTCCTTCTCTTCATTCTCTTCTTCCTCTTCCTCTTCTTACCACTCTTATTCCTTTTCTTTATCCTTTTCTTCTTCTTCTTCTTCTTCTTCTTTAACTCCTCCTCTTCCTCTTCCTCCTCCTTCTCCTCCTTCCTTTCTTGAGTAAACTGAAATGCTTCACTGGTTGGGGAGAGTTCTTCTGCTTTATTGCCTTGGCTTCTTTCCCCATCAAACAGCAAAGAAGGGCCTACAGGTCTGTTACTGTTTGTTTAGCCTAGGCCTTTAAAATTACTTCGCTATTCATCTTACTGATCTTTAAATTATCTTCATTTTATCTTTTATTTTTCATTTTAACTGTAGTCTTTTGTTTCATTCTATCTCGCTTTACTTTGCTCTATTCTTTTATTGATCCTTTTAGCATTTGTGGTTCCGTATTACCTCACTGTCATACTGCATTTCATATCCAGTCCTCCTCCTTTTGCTCCTTTTCCTCCTCCTCCTCCTCCTCCTCCTCCTCCTCCTCCTCCTCCTCCTCCTCCTCCCCCCACTAAAACTTTCCAAGACTCACTCCACATTTGCATATTTCAGTCACGATAATGACGAGACAATATCGCAAAGGTAGCACGGACAAACTTAACGAGAGAATAAACCTGAGGAACAAGAAGAAGGGCTAACCGCAACTACTGAAGAGATAAACAATAACGCTTCGACGAAATAGTGAAGAACAAGAAAAACACACTAGTAATAGATGTATAGAGCGAGATTTGAGTGACGAAACGGAAAAAGCAAAGGTGGTAGTGCCAGGACGAGCCAAGAAAGGTGCAGGTAAACAAGATAAGAGTGAGAAGTCAACGTGAGGGGAACCTGTGACTGACCTCCCCTGCTCCCCCTTCACCCCTCTTACCCTCCCTTAGCTGTCTTCTTCTTCCTCCTCCTCCTCCTCCTCCTCCTCCTCCTCCTCCTCCTCCTCCTCCTCCTCTGCCTCCTCCTCCTGTGGGTGCATCAGCTGGCCCTGCACGAGGCACATCAGCGGCTGCATCACACAACACACCGATCAATACCCGCCATGGCATCGCTCCTGGCCATCATTCGTAGAGCTCACCCGCCAGCCAGCCAGCCAGCCATGCACGCCACACGCACGCACGCATACATAAAAATATACAAACAGACATATAGAATAGTACACACACACACACACACACACACACACACACACACACACACACACACACACACACACACGAGGAAAAACTGAAGCTCACGAAATAAGAAAAAAAGAAAAGAAAAACAAGAAAGAAAAAGTGGAAAATTTAAGGGAAAGTCAGAGCGCAGAAGAGAACCTCCCACAGCTCCCAGGAATGACAGGCAGGCATCAGCGTGTGCAGGTGTGACGTGCTTTCTGACACACACCTGGTGAGACGCAAAACACCCGCCGCGCTTTTCTTTGACCCCAAGCTGTTCGTGCAATACAGACGAGCATAATACTAAAGATTATGGAGATAGTGAATAGAGGGATAGATGGAGGGATGGATATAAATAGACAGATAGAGACAGAGAGAGAGAGAGAGAGAGAGAGAGAGAGAGAGAGAGAGAGAGAGAGAGAGAGAGAGAGAGAGAGAGAGAGAGAGAGAGAGAGAGAGAGAGAGAGAGAGAGAGAGAGAGAGAGAGAGAGAGAGAGAGAGAGAAATGAATAGATAGACTGATAGATTGATAAAGCCAGACTGACACATGGAAACTTAAAATGATAAAGACAGAAACAGAGACTTAGTTAGTTTGTTTGTTGATAAATTGGACATACAAGTAGACTGCATTTCCGTCAACATATATGACTTAGAGAACAACAAACCGAGCACGTGAAAGCTGACCCTTACAAAGAAAACGGGAGGAGACGAATACACAAAAAAAAAAAAAAAAAAAACATCCATCACGTCAACTAATGAAAACAAAAACTCATCAAAACACCAGCAGCAGGTGACATGACTCTACGTACCTGGCGAGGGAATGACGTGAGAGGAATGACGTAACAGGAATCAATGTCTTTCCGCACCGCCGATGATTAAACACGAATGGACTGACCGGCAGCCTTCGATAATAAGGTGAAATATCGAATTCCGAAACTTTAATCAGACCAGAGCGAGCACGTGGTGGGATGACAGACAGACAGACAGACAGACAGACAGACAGCCAAGACACAGGCAAGGCACGGACACACAGAGGGAGCCAGTCATTTCATAAGCAGTTGAGCAAATACAATCTTTTCTTTTTTACTACGTGACTAACGATTATAGATATTACTCTTAAGTATTACCGTGAAGGGAGTCAGATTTGTTTCCTCAATATTCATTACCTTAAGAGAAGGTTGGACGTATTCTCTCTCTCTCTCTCTCTCTCTCTCTCTCTCTCTCTCTCTCTCTCTCTCTCTCTCTCTCTCTCTCTCTCTCTGACAGATAATACGTACACTGCAGGAGTTGGATTTCTTTATACAATACTCGTCTTTTTTCTTTACCTACAGATCATTGTACATTTTACATAGATATATTTAGTGTGCGTGTGTATGTGTGTGTGTGTGTGTGTGTGTGTGTGTGTGTGTGTGTGTGTGTGTGTGTGTGTGTTCCTTTAAGAAACAAGTTTAGTTATTACTATTATATATTACAGTGATGGCAATTTAGGTATTTTAGCCAGTTACTAATAATGCTTATGTTCCTCGTGCGTTTTACCTCGCAGGAAACAACGCTATCATTACTCTCAAACATTACACTGATGGGAGTTACTATACCTTTCTTCTGAAGCGCTTGTCTTTTTGTTTAATATAATACAAATGAAGTCTGCCATTACTCGTATAACAAATGTAAGAAATTTTCCCTAAGTCTTTTCCCAAGGCTTAAAGAAAACATCCTTTATTTATCAAACCAGGTAAGGAGTCAATAAATAACCTTGCTAACAAACTAGTAGAACAATTAAACAAACAGACAGGTTCTATTCGCGATTCACCGCTCTAACCACAATCTTTTTTTTCACTTTTCATTCAGTGTTATCAAGCATTTTTTTTTTTTTCGTGATTTATGTAAGGGAGACATTGGCCAAGTATAACAAAATCGTATTAACAAATAGGCCCACTAAGGTGCAGGTCCCCGAACAGTCAAAAGCTGTCCTCAATAATCAAAGAATTAAAGGGAAAACTGTCTTGAAACTTCCCTCTTGAAACAGTTAAGAAAGTTATAGGAAATACAACAGCAGGTAGGGAGGTTACAATATACCAGGGAAAGGTGAACCAATTATTGTTCGTCTTATTCCTTGAGAGAGAGAGAGAGAGAGAGAGAGAGAGAGAGAGAGAGAGAGAGAGAGAGAGAGAGAGAGAGAGAGAGAGAGAGAGAGAGAGAGAGAGAGAGAGAGAGAGAGAGAGAGAGAGAGAGAGAGAGAGAGAGAAAAGAGAGAGAGAGAGAAAACAGTATTCTTAAAACCAGTGATATTCGAGGACAATTCACGAAAAAAGTTTGAAGTAAAAAAAAACCATGAGAACGTAACATGCAGCATAGCAAATATATATGTTTCACACCACGCACGTCGAAATCTAACAAACACACGCATATATTGAAACAACAAACTAAATTTTCACCAAAACAACACGTTAAATGCCGTAACTTGAAAGAAAAAAACAAGAAAACCAATAGAAACAATATAGAAATCATTTGAATATAGAAAACAACAACACAATACATTTAGAACTACGTGCATTGAATAAAACTGAAGCACTTATAATATAACAACAAACTGCATAATATACTTTCCCTCAGAGCGCGTAACAGTCACCCGCTTAACACTTTGACCTCAGGGAGCGGTGGAGCACATCAGAGAAGGGAGGGAAAGAGGAGAGGTAAGAAGGAGGAGACAAGTGAGGAGTAAAAGAGAGATGGGAGAGGGCGAAAGAGAACGGGAAGTGAACTAAACAGGTGAAAAACGAAAGTGGATGAAGAAAAAGAGGTGATAGGAAGAAACATGTGAGGAATAGAAGATAGATAAGAGAAGGAGAAAGAGAAAGAAAATGGGAGAAATTAGAATGAAATGAACAGGTGAGAAAAGAAAGGGAGATGGGACAGGGGAAAAAGAGAAAGGTGAGAAGGAAGAGATGAGAGGGTAGAGACAGCTAAGGAAGGGAAGAGAGATTTAAGATAAGAGAAGAGGGGAATGAAGGGATAAGGGAGAGAAAGGGTGAAGAGTCAGGAGAGCAGCGTGACAAAGCGTGACTCACCTCATGTCACACACAAACACGTCACGTCACGTCACCTTACCTGAAGAATTCCGTCCCTTAAGATTCATGGAAATATCAGCCGAGTACGTAATCCTTATTTACCTCCTTTATTTTCCTATATTTTTGCGTCTGGTGTGTGTGTGTGTGTGTGTGTGTGTGTGTGTGTGTGTGTGTGTGTGTGTGTGTGTGTGTGTGTGTGTGTGTGTGTGTGTGTGTGTGTGTGTGTGTGTGTGTGTGAATTGTTTCTTACCCTGCTATTGACCAGTCGAGAGAGAGAGAGAGAGAGAGAGAGAGAGAGAGAGAGAGAGAGAGAGAGAGAGAGAGAGAGAGAGAGAGAGAGAGAGAGAGAGAGAGAGAGAGAGAGAGAGAGAGAGAGAGAGAGAGAGAGAGAGAGAGATCCAAGGAATGCCTCGTTGTCTCATATAATGTTTACATCTCACGAACCTCCCCCCTTCTATCTCCCTCTCTTCTCCCTTTCCTTTTCTTCCTTCCATTACCTCCCTTCCTTACCCACACAACCTTCTACTCGTATTCTAACCTCCCTTTCCCTTCTCCTCAAACCTCCATCTCATCATCTCAACCCTAACTGTGACTTTTTCGATTACCTCAATTTCCCTTCTCAAAAATTATCACCTTTTGTATATCTAAGTTTCTTTCTTTTATTTGGTTCATTCATAAATCTAATTTTTCGTGTTCTTCTCACAATAAATTAACTTGCTTTCGATTTCTAAATATATTTTTATTTTTTTTTTCATTTTTTTTATCTATACGTTGACTTCTTCCCTTCACCTCCGCACCCTTCTTCACATCCTTAACCCCTTCAGTACTGGTCCATATTTTTTACCTTGTGTTTTGTGTGTATGATTAGACCATTTTATTTACATTAGGAAGGGTCTATGGAGGTCAGAAGATAGATAAATGGCCGCAGTCTTCACTATTCTAATCCCCACATAAGGTTCTGAAGCTGTATAAAATCACCAAATACTAACCAGAATGAATAGAAAAACGCGTCATAGTACTGAAGGGTTTAATGATATCTTTAGTTCGTTCATTTTTTTCTTTTCCGTTTTTTTCTAGGCGTTAATCTCTTCCCTTCACCTCCTTACCCTTCTTCATAAATTCCTACGACCATGTACAATATTTTTCCTCATCTACTCAACTTTTTCACTCCTTATCTCACCTCCTCCTCCTACTTTGCTCTCTCGTGTCTTCCTCCAGCAATTAGTGTCGAATGGCTATACAATCATCCCAGCAAGGACCTCAGTGTTTGTTGTAGCTCTGTCTTCCTTCGCATCTACATTTCTTAGTATATTTCTACCTCTTCCTTCACCTCTAAACCTTCTCCCGTATTTTCAGATATTCTACACCACCACCTTCTTCTATATATTCCCCCTTCCTCATTCCCCATTCACTCACTTAACCACCTCCTTCCCCTTAGTTATCTTTCTTACCTCCATTACTTTCACTTCTACAATCTCTCTCCCTCAATCTTACCAAACCTTCTAATACCTTCCCATTCCTTTCTTACCTACAGTACTTTCACTTCTATCATCCCTTCCTTCGTATCTGCAATTCTTAGTGTATTTTTTTACCTTTTGCCTTCACCTCTAATCCTTCATCTATGCTATCAGATATTCTACACCACCTCCCTCTTCTATATAATCCCTTCCTTTTATTATCCTTCCCCCAGAACCTTACTTCACCCACAATACCATATAATACCTTACATTCTCTCAACTCCTCAATTAACCCTGTTCTTCCCTCGGCAGGATGGAGCGGTACGAGAGCCTGGGTGTCGTGGGCGAGGGCTCCTATGGCCTTGTTCTACGCTGCCGTCACAAGGAATCAGGACAGACAGTGGCCGTGAAGAAGTTCCTTGAAAGTGAGGACGACCCGACAGTGAAGAAAATAGCGCTAAGGGAGGTGCGGATGCTGAAGGTAAGGCTGAGTAAGAGACTGGTGGGTGATGCGGGTACATAGGTGGATAGATAGGGAAAGGATGGAGGTTGACGGTTCGGCAAGGGAGTGGATAGGTGTGGAGATAAAGGGAATATAGATTGGTAGTTGGTGTTTGATGACAGAATGGATAGGTAGATGGATGATAAGGGAATGGTTAGCTGGTTTGGCTAGTTTGGAGACGAAATCGTTGGTTAATGTGTGTTAAGGGAATGGACAGGTGAAGTGATAAGGAAATGAGAGTAAAAATAGAAGTGACTGATAAAGAGGAGGTTGTATGATAAGGGAGAGAACAGGTACGTTGAAAAAAAGTACGGTAATAAGAAAAAATAGAGAGATTAGTGGCTAGTGAGATGAAGGATAACGAAGCAAAATACATAAAGAAAAAAAAAACTACAATAAAAAAAAACATCATAAAACGCAAAATGCACAAAGAAAAAGCGACAAAAAAAGCATTATAAACAAAACGCAAATTCTTTAAGCTAATAATACCATATACTATTACTATTATAACCAATTTTTCCTACTCCCCCCCAAAAAAACATGTATTTTCTGGTGATTTACGTTGCCATGACCTAAGCAGTATTTTCTCTGGGTACAAGAGGTAAAGAATAGTAGTAAAAACGATAATAACAGGCCTACCCTTCCTAATTTCTCCTTCCCTTCTGAATGACGGACGTGCAGCAAGGATGAGGACACTATACTAATAAAGAATGAGAAGGGAGGAAAGGTCATTGTGAATATAAAAAAGCTAGTGTTGTTTTGAGCATAGTAAAGGTGAGGTAAGGTCAGGTGACGTTAGGTGAGGTGGGAGACTGAGTGGGAGGAAGAAATGGGTGTAGGTGGGGGAAGAGAAATTGTACCACCTATTCTCATCCTTCTCCCCTCCCACACACACACACACACACACACACACACACACACACACACACACACACACACACACACACACACACACACACACACACATACAGTAATTAGGCGTAATGATGATAATGGCAGGATAGCTAAGTGGTGGTGGGGGGTATACCTGGAGTTAATGGCAGGTGTTTTGTTTCCTATTTGCTTTCTATATACAAGACACGATAAATCACACTTAGAGTTCTACTGCTGCCACTATCACCACTTCCACTGTGACTGCTACTATTTCTTCTACTACTACTACTACTACTACTTCTTATACTAGTACTGTACAATACGAGAAAATATACTACTACCACTACTACTAGTACTAGTATTACTAATATTACTACTACTAATATTACTACCAATACTACTACTACCACTAATACTAATACTACTGATACTAATACTACTACTGCAATACGAGAAAAAAAATATTACTACCTCCACTATTACCACTACTACTACTACTACTACTACTACTACTACTACTACTACTACTACTACTTCTACTACTATTACTTGTCAAAAACAGCAAAAGTTGATTACAGAACTTGAGTGTCACATCTGTTATTCATCTTCCTAAAATAGAATCACTAACTTTTCTTTTATATCAAACTTCACCTACTGGAGTCACTTTTATAGGCTAGAGAGAGAGAGAGAGAGAGAGAGAGAGAGAGAGAGAGAGAGAGAGAGAGAGAGAGAGAGAGAGAGAGAGAGAGAGAGAGACACGGAAATAGCTCCAGTTTTCCTTGACAAGTTAGGTCAAGGTAAGGTGAAGGTAATAATGGTAATAATAGTTCCCCTTCCTCTCCTTCCTACCTCTGTCCCTCCTTACCTTCCTACTTTTTTTTTTGTCCCCTCCTCTCCTTACTCTTCTGTCAGTTTTCTCTCCGTTCCTCTGTACCTTACCTCCCTCCTTTTCCTTCGTCTTTTCTTAACCTTCTAATTGTCATTCATTTCCTCCTTTCTTCCTCCTGTTCTATTATTTCTTCCTTTCCTCCCAAATTTCGCTTTTCTCGTGATTTTCTTACTTTCCTCTCTTTTTCCCTTCATGCACTTCTATTTACTTTTCTCCCTTATTTTCTTCGCTTTTCGTACACTTCTACCTGTCCTCCGTGCTACCTCGTCTTTCTATTTACCATTCTCTTCACTTCCTTCTTCCATTTTACTCTTCCACGAACTGCTCTTCCTCCTACTCTCCCTGCTCCTCTACCGCCCCTTTTCTTTCCTCCATCACCCTCCCTCTCACTGCCTCAAGTTGCCTCACTCAACACTTCCCTTGGTAAACTTTCAGGTAAAAAGCCTAGATATTTTTTTCATCTTGCTCTCACTTCATCTCCTTCCGGCAGCAGACACGCCAAGGGAAGCCTCAACACACACACACACACACACACACACACACACACACACACACACACACACACACACACACACACACACGGCAGTTTTTTTTTTTAAGAAAGGACCAATTGTGTCTTTATGGTGTTTTTTTTCCCCCTCCTCGTATTTGCATTCCTCTTTTACCTCGTCTTTAATTTGTCGTGTGAAAAAAAAATAGAAGTCACAACCTGCAGGAAGTTACAAGTAGTACATTCCAGAGAGAGAGAGAGAGAGAGAGAGAGAGAGAGAGAGAGAGAGAGAGAGAGAGAGCACATGGCGTCAATACTTCAAGACAAGGACCCGTCAAGTACTTGTAAAATTCACGCAGCTAGCATGTGTGTGTGTGTGTGTGTGTGTGTGTGTGTGTGTGTGTGTGTGTGTGTGTGTGTCAGGCTTTCTTTACTCTTTCTACCGGAATATGAAGTGAAAGCAGGTAATTCATGTATTTTTATCTGTAAGTTTACCGAAGGAAGACTAGTGTGAAGCAACTTGGAAGGAGCGAGACAGCAGACTAATTAATTTTATGGGATTTAAGAGCACCGGACAACATTGCATTGGTACCTTCACACCAGTAGAAGTATATACAATTTAGGAAAGGTGGTAGAAGAGATGAAAGGTTAAGAACTCGTACAGTATTGTTTATAGGAAAGGCTGAGAGGTTCCACACACCACATTCCCATTTTTTGCCCTAATAAGACAGTAAGTACTCGCCCATCAGTGAAACCCTTTGTGACCTGAGCCTTATTTCGTAAGAATGTGCTAGTAGGTAGTGGTTATTCTCTCTCTCTCTCTCTCTCTCTCTCTCTCTCTCTCTCTCTCTCTCTCTCTGAAAATAGAATACACGGTAAAGAGGAATGCCGACGAAAGGTGTGTGTGTGTGTGTGTGTGTGTGTGTGTGTGTGTGTGTGTGTGTGTGTGTGTGTGTGTGTGTGTGTAAAAATCGACGCACAAACAGACATATAGACAGACAAATGGGGCAGAAACACAATCAAGTGGCTAGCAAACAACAATGAATAGCATAATTGTTTAAGAAATAATGAAGAAAACTCAGAGAACACTTCATTAACCAATAAGGAAAGACAAATAATGAAAATAAAATACAAAATATCTCCATTATCATAAGAAATAGATAAAAAAAATGCAATCAAGAATAGAAAAAATTGAAAAATAAATAAAGAATACTAATAGCTACTACCAATAATTAAGAAAAATACATAATATAATTTCCTTTTCCAGTACAAATAAAGCCGAATCGTATCTGTCATAACCAGCTTTCCCACTCCGCAGAAACTCCGCCACGAGAATCTGGTGAACCTGATCGAGTTTTTCCGCCGCAAGCGTCGCCTGTACCTTGTGTTCGAGTACGTGGACCACACCATCCTGGACGAGCTGGAGGCGTCGGACGGAGGGCTGGACGAGGAAACGGCACGGGCACACATCTTCCAAGTGCTGCGTGGCATTGCCTTCTGCCACCAAAACCAGGTGGGAGAGCCGAAACTAGGTAGATTAGCCTTCCACACGATTCTTCATTAAGTTAGTTGAGTTAAAAGGTTGCAGTACTTCCAAATTCAGTCACGGAAGAGTTAAGACACTATTGTGCTTGATAATTCGGTTTAATAAGTCTAATTTGGACCCTAATTTGGTTCATAATTCGGTCCACGGGTGTGAAAAATACGTTAGTGCTTGCAAATCTGAGTCAGGATAAGACGTCAGGGTGTTTGAGAATCCCCGCGCTGGAGTTGAGACGCTAGATGCTTGAAAATTCCATCCTTTGTCAGCGTGAGTGTTGCAGGCGCCAACCACCGTGACAGGTGATCCACGTCGTTCAGGAATGTTATGTACACAGTGAAATGTCGATAGGAGGTGACAGTTTGACGCGCTTTCAGTCACGGAATGTTCAGGTCGACCCGTGAACTAACAGGAAGTGATCGACCAGCAAGGCTACAAAGATCGCTGGCATGAACAAATATATAGTCATCTCTAATTGGGAAAAGAAATAAGGTACCTGAAATAACACCTTGAATATAAGTTGCAGTATTTTCTTCAGTAGACATTGAAAAAAATAACAAAACTCTGAAACACAATATTAAGGTAAGGCAAATAAGCGTAACTCGTATATCCGTGGCCGCGCAGCATTAATATCTTGGTAACGATCTGAACCCTTTCACGCCTTTCTTACTCATCCTTTCCTTCCGGACTTTCATATAAAACATGCGATTATCACAAGACGGTATTATTGCAGTTTCAACCAATACATCACACGTTATTATTATTATTAATTTGAAGTTCAATTTTTAATTTGAAAGTTAAAAGGTGTAGATCACATTTCTACGAGCATTTCTAACTCCATTTCACCCAATCGTAAATGAATAAGGTTAGGTTAGGTTGGGTTTTCCAGGTCTCCAAGTTTGTTAGACATAAAAAACAAATATAAGATAAGGTATATTGGTTGAAACTGCATATTTACCCATAAAACACTAGTAGAAAGTGAAAAAGTATCATATGAATACTTGAATTTTCTTTACTTTCAATTCCCCACACAGCTACGAGGCACCTGTTGTACATAAAGACATCAATTACCTTGGTCTAACTCGTGCAAAGTAGAGGTGGACATTTTCTAGTGGTAAGTGTGGCATTGCAATCGAAGCGGCGGATGGAAATCTATAACATCACCAGTACTTAACCTCGACAGGAGCTATCTAGCCTGTCTAGCTGATGTGTCAAGAGAGAGAGAGAGAGAGAGAGAGAGAGAGAGAGAGAGACTCGTCCTCTTCAGTACCATGACGCGTTTCCATATTCATTCTGGTTGTATACTATATGGTAATTTTAAACCGCCTCAGAAACTCATGTGAGGATCAAAATTGTGAAGACTGTGGCCATTAATCATCTAACCTCCATAGACACTTCCTAATGTCAATAAAATGGTCCAATCATAACCAAAACTCATGGTAAATATGCGTCCCAATACTGAAGGGATTAACCAGCTCCATTTAAAATTGCCCGCCCAATCCGAATGGTCGTACGCATGATAGCCACGCCCACCTCATCAAGTTTAAATACCAATCAACACAGACTGATAGCCAAACATGTACATCCGAAAGCGTAAACACAACACTAAGGCCTTGCGCAATAAGTAAAGCGACACTGTAAGATAAAGAATGAAAACACGAGGGTAGATAACAAGGCAGCATCATGGCGGGTTACAGAGCATTCAACACTCACCAGGTTCACCTCCTTCCTCGCCTTCCTGGGCCACGTACGCCATCTCTTGCACTCCTCACTTAGCAAACAGTACTCTGCTTCCTGCTACAGAGATTTCAACACCACAGATTCATGATAGCACTACAAATACATCCACAAACGCCACGACCAGCAAGGAAGCGCTCACGTAATACCGACACCAACGCACTGGCAACGAGCGGTTACGAGCCTATTCCCTCTAGGGACGGGCGGGTACCGGGGTAACTATCCGGGTAGTAGAGTATTGAGTATCGAGACAGGTACCCGGGACGAACGAAGGTTACCGGGTAATTTTCACGGGTATTTCTTATAATATTATTAGGCACCCATTCTGGTGTAGAGAGTACAGATGTGCGCGATTACGGTGAAAATATTTAATGTCTAGACTCTTAGAGTATGGATAATGTTTACCGATGTGCGATCATTAATGAAATATGGAGATAATGATTAGAAATATATCGTTCATGCTGTACTGCGTAGTGAGTATCTAGACGGGTACCCGGGTAAAACATAATGTCAGGTATTGCTCACCGGTAAGCAGTCTTGTCTTGGAGTACACAATGAGTACCGAAGTCTTATTATTAATAAAGAAAAAAAAATGATAACGATGGGAAAAAAAAAAATATATATATATATATATATATATATATATATATATATATATATATATATATATATATATATATATATGCGTGTGTATGTGTGTGTGTCTGGTTTATAATCTTGGTAATCGTCTCGACATTAATCCCGGGAGCCGG
The DNA here is from genome assembly GCF_017591435.1 of Portunus trituberculatus. Taxonomy (NCBI): domain Eukaryota; kingdom Metazoa; phylum Arthropoda; class Malacostraca; order Decapoda; family Portunidae; genus Portunus; species Portunus trituberculatus. Next base: position 24,893,180 of record NC_059271.1, on the reverse strand, counting down.
GGTCACTGTGCGCTGGGTGCCGGGTAAGCGTTTTGATGGTTACCAGGCAGCTACCCGGTTAGCGCGTTGGTACTACTCACTCACCTTGCGCCCCGGGACCACCGCGCGCTGGCGGGTAAGCGTGCCTGATGGATACCAGGTAGCTACCCGGGTAATGTAACCGGGTAACGCGGGTAGTCTGAGACGGGTACCCGTACCCGCGATTACCTGAAAGCCGTACTCTGCCCATCCTTAATTCCCTCCCTCCCTGTCACAGCCCCGCAACAAATTCCCGCCCCTCCCGTCTCCTCCCAAACTTCCTGAACATTCACCGGCTTCGTCTTCGCTCACTTTTCACCTTTATCTTTGCCGTAGTTAGTTAATCTCGCTGTGTTACGTGTCCTCAAGGGTTATTTTGCTATGCTGTTCATTTGGTTTTGTCAGAGTTATAAGTGAATCGTGCATTATTAGTTGTAAAGGGATTTATTTATTCGGCACTAGATGACTGGCTAAAGAAAATGGGAAGTCATAGAAAACGCGCATCTATATTATGGTTATCAGGATGTCCTATGAATGTTAATTAAAGTGAGTGTATTAATGTTTATAACCATGTTTTTTTTTTTCCTGGATTGGGATCTGATTCAATTTGCCTTATTACAATGGGTGAAATGGTGGGTGGTGGTGGATAGGAACAAGATGTATTAGACTAAGAGGTGAACGCACTTCAGTCTTGAAATCATTGACGTAGCGCGGGAGGCTTTTAAAATCCAGAATCGCGGCGTCAGCATGTCAACCAACTAGAACAGATTTTAATTGTGGAATATAGGTGTTCCGCATATTTCTTTTATTTGAGTTGTTATTTATTAGCATCTTAGTTACTAAGTTTAGTAGATATAATGCCACTAACTGTATTTTACGTTTCTTAGTGATTTGCAAGAAAATATGGGGATATGCCACCACCTCTACCATATGTTTTAATTTAAACTACCACCACATACTTACAATATTTGCACCTCCAACTTAGTATTAACTTCACCAGCATCTACTGTGATCGTTTCACAAGCATAGCACATACCACTTACTTTACTAGAACCACTACCATACCACATTCTTCACTAGAACCAAGATGTATTAGACTAGAACCACCACCACTTACTTTACTAGAACCTAGTATTACCACCACCACCACTTATTTACTACAAACACCACCACCACTTACAAAATACACAGTTTCTTACCTTTAAATGCTGGTGGATGGCCGATTCCCTGGCATCTGTGTCCTCGTGATGGCAGATTCTGATCAGGAATTGCATCCTGTTTTAAATTTCTCACAGTTCGTGGAACCGGCAAACTTAAAAGCTCGTACTTCAGATTTCGTTCAATCTGGGCTGAACTAAAATGTCGTTCACAAACCACAGCATACTTAATATTAATATGGTCTGAACGGAAACACTTATGGATCCACTGTCTAGCAAGGTTAACATTAGATGGGAATTTATGGTATCTTAGGTTGCTGTCCTTACCAGGTGTATATCCAAATACAGCGCACACTCTTGCTTTACCCATTTAACTATTAATATCGTAATACAAAGCCCATGAAAAGTACACTATTGCTGATAAAATCTGCCACACGTGAACACACCACCACAACACTAGACGTAAACAATACACATGGTGACGTCAGCGGTTCCAATAATGCCGAAGTGTGTTCACCTAGTCTAATACATCTTGGATAGGAGGGCGCCACCACTGCGGTGTTGCCATGTTGACACACAATTTGTATTCACTTGTATGATGATTCCAAACACTGCAATACTGTATTTACATGGATAAGTATCGTGTAGCATAATCAGACTTCGATGATTGAACCTCTATTTTTCATTACATAGGGTTAAAATCAGATGGTTTTTCACATAAAGAAAAAAAAATTGTTTGTATGTGTGTGTGTGTGTGTGTGTGTGTGTGTGTGTGTGTGTGTGTGTGTGTGTGTGTCATTCAAGAAGTATGCACAGAATTCAAGTTTCCCAAAATTCTAAAACATCATGAAAAACAGTAAATAACACAATTCAAAAGTGTCGCCAGTGCAACTTCGTAGTTTTAGAGAATCAAGCTATAAAAAGAAAGAAGAAAAATACGAGAAAAACTTCAAACAGACCAAAGGGGGCGCTGACAGAGTGTTTGTTACCTCGGCAGATCATCCACCGAGACATCAAACCAGAGAACGTGCTTGTGAGTCGCCAAGGCGTGGTCAAGCTGTGTGACTTCGGGTTCGCGAGGCTGCTTGCGGGTCCCGGAGAGTCTTGCACTGATTACGTGGCCACCCGCTGGTACCGCGCCCCTGAGCTGCTCGTTGGAGACACCAAGTATGGCAGGTGAGACAGCGTGACCAGATGACACGTCCAATCCACACAAAATTCTTACAACCTGGAATTTAGGCCGATTCCTTGCAAACACGACATTTTAGAGGTAGAAAAGTAATGGTTTGATATGCGTGCATGAATGAATGTCCGTGGGGTATCTGTGACCATTTCCTGCCACAGAGAGGTGGACGTGTGGGCGTCCGGTTGTCTGCTGTCCGAGATGTTGACGGGGGAACCACTCTTCCCCGGAGAATCTGACATCGACCAGCTCTTCCACATCATCCAGACCCTAGGTATAAAAGAGAGGGAGAGAGAGAGAGAGAGAGAGAGAGAGAGAGAGAGTGTGTGTGTGTGTGTTTGTGTGTGTGTGTGTGTGTGTGTGTGTGTGTGTGTGTGTGTGTGTGTGTGTGTGTGTGTGTTATATACTAAGGAAATCTACTCTGCAGGTGAGTTGAGCATATCTCACCGCCACCTGGTGGAGAGGAACCCTATGCTGGCGGGTCTACGTCTCCCCGAAGCGGCCTCTACGCCCCTGTCCTCCTCTTTCCCGTCCTGGTCCCCGCGCGCCCACGCCTTCGTCTCCGTGTGTCTGTGCCTGGAACCCTCGGCGCGCCCCTCCGCTCAAGACCTGCTGAACCATGACTTCTTCATGCACGACTGCTTCCCCGAGACCTTCCTGCCGATCCTGAAGCAGCGCGTGCAGCAGGAGTTCAGCAACAACTTCCTGCTGAGCCTGCCGGGCCGACGAGTCCCTAGCACGGCGGACAGGAAGGGCCGGGCCAGGAAGATTCCAGGAGGCACCAGCCCTGAAAGTGTGTACGGCAGGAGCATCGCCAGGCCCCAGCCCCACCCGCCGCCCCCAGCAAGGAGTGACAATCCCGTCAGGTGAGGATTGAGTTACCAATAAACTATCAGCCGTGCAAATCCATATCAATAAAGTAGCCTGTTTTTTTTTTTTTTCTATTTCTGTCTGTCGTCTGTCTTCTTTTTATAACGGGAATCAAGTCTAATTTGCGTGTAAATGTAAAGATTTTCAACGGATGATTGTGGATGCTCTCTTACAAAACTAGCGAGACTTGAAGGATTCTGCCACTATCAAAAATTGATATCAAAAGACAAATAAAATCATTCATGAGGATAAAATGTGTGTGTGTGTGTGTGTGTGTGTGTGTGTGTGTGTGTGTGTGTGTGTGTGTGTGCAATACTCCCTGACGCTTCGCTTCACTGCCACAGGTCTTCGCCGATGAAGCAGTGTCAGCCGGGCACTCCTGATGGACAGTCGGGATTGGCGAGCCGCCCCGTGGTGTCCTTTGCACCCCTCACGCCCTCACACGTCAGGGGTGGGCCTTCAGGAGTAGCTACAAGCACTTTCAACAATAACAACAACTACAGCAACATGAACAACAATAACATCTTCAACAGTGGGGAGGACGCGCCGCACCCCGCCACCACCACCACCACTTCTACCGCCTCCTCCAGACTTATTCCGCCCCTGCGAGACCACAACACCGTCACCTTCTCCCCCACCACCACCACCGCCCCCTCCACCATGAACACCTACAATAACAACAACAACAGCAACCACAACAACAACACCATCGCCCTCACGCTGCACATCACGGGCACCACCAACACGTCCTCTCCGTCACGCACCAGGTAACGCTTCTCTTTGATGCCACAAAGCAATCAGGAACAAAAAATAGCACCTTGCTGAAAGAAATATGACGATTTATGACTCCTGCACTTTGATAAACATAAAGGTCAAGAAATAGTGATTTGTTTCTGACACTAATAAGTCCATTTCTTTACTTTCAATTTTTAGCTTTCATTTTTTACCAATATCAATAACATTTTTTCCTGGTATAAGAACGAATAGCAAGGAACTATTTTTCATCTTTTAATCCACCTACTTGTATTATGGATCTGTAATTTCACTAAGGCTGATTCAGATAAGGTAAAATGAACCACAGTCATTCCAATGCTTGACTGTGACTCGTGACCTTCGCAGACCCGTGGAGAAGAGCCGCAAATCTCCCGCCAGTCTGTGGGGAGTCCCTCTGAAACCACGGGGCCACGGGCTGTGCATCCAGGGGCAGGGACAGGCGCACTGGGATGACGACGACCACTTGATATCAGACGGACCTTCCTCCTTCCTCTCCAGCGGCCGCTACCACACAGACCACGGCCGCTCCTCAGACGCGCCACGCCCCATAGACGCTAGTCGCCATCCCTACACCATCAGTCTGGACCGCACGAAGGAACTGGTGGCCCGGGACTCCTCCAGCCTGAGGGACGCGGCGGCCAGGGACGGATTCGGGAGAGAGTTTACAAGAGACCCACTGAGGGAAATCAAAGACAACCCAAGGGAGAGGGAGAGGAGACCCAGGCTGGAGATCACTGGCTGGGCGAGGCCGAGGCTCCTCAATAATGACCTGTCGCTGCCTAACGTACCAGGAGGTGAGTGTACTAGTACTACTATTATTATTACCATTGCTGTTACTGCTGCTAAAGCACCCGCCGTTTTCTGTGCCTTCCTCAGTCACATTCAATACAAGCAAGTCTTGTTTCCCTACATCCTTCAACTTTCACTTAGGTCTTCCTCTTTTCCTCTTGCTGGATAGAGTTATCTTTATAATCAACTACCACTACTACTATTACTGTATGCTGCTTCTACTACTTCTGCTACTACTCCTCCTACTACTACCGCCACCACTGCTACTACCATCACTGATACTAAAATTATATCCTAGTCTACCCATTTATCAATCATATTCCTTCGTTCCTTACAGTGTTTCACGTCTCCTCTCTGTCTTTCAGTTCCCTCCCCGTTGGTGAACAGCGGCCAGGTCAGCCCCAAGAAGTACACGATTGAGGGTGGAGTGGGCAAGCGGTCTCGGCGGGGCGGCCTCACCATGCCCGCCCTCAGCTCGGTGCAGCGTGGCTCGCCCAATTCCCTTAGCCGCTCGGTGGGTGGAGCGACGCGGCGGGAGGCGCAGGAGGGGGAGGAGTGGAGGAGCGGGGATATAGTGAGGGAGGAGTGGAGAAGCGGGGAGGTAGTGAGAGAGGAGTGGCTGCCTGGAGGGGATGATGAGGAGGGAGAGTGAAGGACAGAATGTTCAATACCAAGATTATCTCTAATTTTCAACACCTGCTTCACTGAGGATGCTTTTGTTATGCAAGTCCCTTCAGACAGTCAGGTTTGTTGGCAATAACATGTGTAACGCTAAGGCTCAATTGGCATAGGGCCGGAGAGGTATTGGTAGTGAGAAATGCTTGGAACTAGATCTTATACCAATCCCTCTCTCTTTTCCCTCTCCCGCAGGTTGACTCCACCCCTCCCTCCTCTCCCCTCGCCAACCTGCCATACGTGTGACACTTGGCCAGCCGTCAGGATCCGGCGCGTGGCAACTATTAAGGGAAAGGACGAAAGGACAAGGAAAAGGTTGAACTTGTAAAGTGAAACTTTTCTTTCCGTTCATTTCCAGAGGATCCTGATGCTTGAGCGACTCGTCTTTCCGTCGCGTCGCTCGGAGAGGTGAAAGAGATCTCTTAGTAATGACAAAAAGAAAGGACACTGATACGCTACAAGCAAAGGAAGAAGCGGCTCATTAATCCTTTCAAACACGAGTCAGTCTGGTGTGTTGTGCTGAAGCGTGAGGCGTTGCAGAAACACAATTAAAGAACAATAGACACAATACTTCTCTGAAACATTCTGAAATATGTGAAGCGTCTGGTGAGGAAGAGAAATCCTGAAAATGCAGTTTCTCTGTGTGTAATTTCGGAGAGGCTGTGATGTGAAGTGCTCGTACGATGGCGAGATGAGAGGTGAGCGTCAATCTCCCTGGCTACGTTGGCATCAGTCGTGTATCCTGCTTCGCTGACTGGCAGACAAACAGCTAACATTCGTGCGCTAGCAATATTCACCACCGCGTAACAGCAGCTCGGCGCCAGTACCTTGCTTCTGCTGCCATGCGTCTCTCAGCTGGCCGCCCAGTGAATCCCGCAATGATAAAGTAGAAAAATTAATGAATGACTAAACTCCAGCAAAGTCATAATCTGGAAGTGTCCGAGCTTCATCTAGGTTCCGCAAGCGTTGATCCCTCTCAGTCATAATCGGAACAAATATAAAAAGCAAATTTTACCACAGGAGACCACATACACTAGATCTACTAGATCTAGATCTACACAACATACACTAAAACTGCACTGGAGGTACACTGCCACTCACTGAACACGAACCTTGTGCACTGGTTACATCGAGAATGTGCGGTGACTCAAGGTGCAGAAAGACACTTACTTTTAACCTTCTTTGGCATGACTGATGATGTGTTACTGATATATGTAATGAATAATAATAATAATAATAATAATAATAATAATAATAATAATAAAAATAATAATATCAAGTCCTACCCATAGATTGACTGAATGTTCTGAGGGCAGTGTGCCTCCAGGTTGGTAGCCAAAGGTTTTCTTCTTAACACCAGATTGCCCATTTGTATTCGTGTGTGATTGCAATGTGTGTCATCTCACTTACACTGTTTGACTCCGTCCAGGATACAGATTCCATCCGTCTCGGTGGCGCAGCGCCGCTGGTCCGCAGTACAAACTTTTGAGCAACACTCTCTGTTGATGTCTGGGCGGCAAGTCACTGTGTCACCGCTCGTCCATCATTCCCGACCCGTACCGGTCCCTTCACTCGCCAGACTACCAATTAAAACTCAAGCGTCTACAGTGCCTGGCTTCCCGGCCGCCTCATATTCCCGTGAGTCAGTGAGGCAGACGCGTGTCCTGCTTCACGCCATGAACAGCACGGCGAAGAAAATTTGATTCATGAGAAGCTTCGAAGAGGAGTGCAAAACACATATACATCATGTAACTTTTTATGGCTGAAATTTCCCCACCTGTGAACAACAGTAATTTTTAAAATTCCCTGTACAGCAAACTGCTTCTAGTTTTATATGGTGATGAGTGTATCATGTGATAATGTCAAATAACCCTATAATTATAAGATGATGCTGGTTTCATTCTCCTCAGCACACAGTTCACTTGCTTTAGTCTCTTTGTATCTGTGACCTTTTGGGTTTCTACACGCCTGATTGTTTACCAGCGGCAATGACGGCTGAGGCCACAGACCTCCAGTAGGCAGTAGTGCAGCTCGGGAAACTAAATTCAAATGATTCAAATGAAAAAAAAGTTATACTAAGAGTATGATTAGCGTCTTGTTTCTCGAAGGACCAGGGTAAGGACAAGCAAGGTATACATCCAGTACAGTTTATTATAACGAAAGATTACTAGATGAGCAATATACTGACCAGTCCTCAAAATATTGAGAATTTGTTTGAGAGAAATTTACCTGTTGGTGAGTGGGGGATGTGGTGGTGCAGAGGCCGAGGGAGCGAGGGAGGCGAGGAGGGCTTGGACGAGCGAGCACGGCGGGGCACAAGTTCACAGTTGCAAGCCTCTGACAGCCTCTTATTCACTCTGGTCCTCCTCCTTCTCTTGGTCCCTGGGGTACACTGCAGTGCTATTTCACTCATTTCTGAGTAAAGCCCGTCTTCAAAAAACCCTCTGCATTCCCACCACGACTATTCTTAAAGATCACAGAGATGATTAGTTAGTTTCTTAAAAGCGTTTCTTCTGTTAATAGTGCAGAAACCTTGTTAATCTGTCTGTACAACCATACAAAAACAAGCTCAAAAACTCGTGTAACTTTTGGAAGTAGTGGAGGTGCGGCGCAGAGGTGTTTCATTATGATCGTAAATTTTGTGAGGACATCGCGGTCCTTTCCTGGCAGGGCTGGTGAGGCCTCGGAGCCGGCGGAAAGATCCACCGGCCTTGTGTGTAAACTTAGCGAACAGGACGACACTACGCCATAAATAAGCCTAGAAAAATATAAGCTTAGTCTAGGAATGATATACATTTATATGAAAGAAATATCTGAGGTGAGAATGTTTATACCTGTGTCTTGTAAACGTGGTAATGAGTTAGTTAGAAGGCAATGTAACTGTAAATACTTTTTTTTTCTCTAGAAGTATAAAATTATGTAGCATTTTAAGTGGAACTCTAGGATCCATATAGAAAATCACTATCTTTATTCCTTTACACCCTTCACCTTAACTCTAGTACAGGCGTCCCTTAGTCCTGCCTCACGCCTCGCCCTCAGCACCACAGCCACCGCATGTTGGTGGAGTGGAAGCAGAGGAGCAGCAACGGCGCCATCACTCCTTGATCCCAATAACAGGTACTAGTCAGAAAACTCCCAGAAGAGGAGCATATACTTATTTTTTCATATCCCATCTACGAAGAGAGTGAGAGGCGACAACTTGCTTCTTCCTGGAGGCTGAAGGTGAGGCTGAGGGAGAGGTGGTGAGGCGCTACGCTGGGCCAGGAATATACCAGGAATCTCTCTCTCTCTCTCTCTCACACACACACACACACACACACACACACACACACACACACACACACACACACACACACGACCACCAGCGCTTCTCTATCATCAGTAATTTAAAAGACAAGAGCACCAATAGACGTCGCAGGACAACGACGAAGGGCAGACCACTGCTCACTGACTCTCCTTCTCCCGATGGCTGTGGGTGTGTCGCGCGGCCCACCTGTCCATACTCCTCTAAGGTATTACATGTACATTTATATATATTCATGCGAGACGTCAAAAAGAACACTTAGATCGTAAAATATCTGAGAAATGTGGATCTTTGATGACTCTACGACAAGACTATGTTGGTTGGTCACTCTGATTCCCTCGTGACACTGTGACTTCATTGAGAATTTTCATATCAGCACTTTGACATATCAGAGTTTTGTTCATGTTTCGGGTGACTTCTCACTTTTTAGTATGCTTTTATTTATTTATTTTTTTTCTTTCTGTCTTCACTCAATCAAGTTTCAGTCTCTATTGTTAGGTTATAGCTCACAAAATATTTCGGCCGACTTCTCTGCTCTTATCTGATCTTTCTTTCTTTATTAGCTCTCATTTAATCAAGTTTCAGTCACCCTTTATTCAGCACTAACATGTAAGATTCTATAGTAGTTCACATTAAATTTTAGGTAATTGTTCTGCTTTCATCTTTTATTTCATTGATTTTTTTTTTTCCAGTCTGCACACAGTGAAATTTCAGGTCATTCCTTCTCGCATTTCAACACAAATTCTTTCTTTGGTCCCAACTTTCATGACTCACTCCCAAACGTATGAACATAATAGTGCCTCACTACGGCGAAAGTTGCCAGCTCACCAATCTCATTTGTCTCATTATACTCGAAAGTCTGCACAAACCAGCTGCACTTTTTTTCTTATTCGCTCGTACTTATAAAGTTCCAACACCAAATGTTTCTCAAAGATCATTTCAGTTTACTAGACAAGGAACCACTTTCTTCAATCTCTTCGGCTGAGATTACTCGTCCCACAGTAAGACACTCGCGGGAATCACTTGTTTCTTTACTCTCTTCGCCTTACTCACTATGAATATTGTGTTACGTTGCCTCGAGGTTCATGTGAAAGGAAGGGCACGGCCAGGGGCGAGTTAGCAAACCAGCTGATGCTTTCCCAAGTCACTACCCAAATTTGAAGAGTCCGAGATATTCTAAGTGACTGAATATCGCAAAGTGTTTGGCAGCGGTAATAAAATATGAGGAATTCACTGTGTTCACTTGACATCGAAACCGACGACAGTGACAAGGAAAGAAACAAGCAAGAGGACGAAGAAGGAAGAGACATGTGATGAAGACCTTGTAGCGGATGAGATGTGTATCCCTTGAAGGAACTGGTGACTCCCATCCCCTCGTATTTCATTAGTCATCTCTTCTTCTTCCTCCAGAAGAGTTAAGTCTGGCCGGTTTTCTTCCCGCGGTCCTTCCTCCTTCACGATACTCACGATCTCATACTGGTACGTGTTCCCGTCAGCGCCGTGAATCGTGTACTGTGGAATCTCTGTCTCGTTCATACCAGCACGAATAGCGATCAGAATAGTGAGGTTCTTTTGTCCCATTTCGATGATCGATGATTCCGTGGTGGGCTGGGTGGTGGTGGAGAACGAAGGTGTGGTCGTGGATGGTGCTGGTTGGTCTGTGGTTGAAGTAGACAGAATAGTGGAGGTCGTCGTTTCCTGTGTTGTTGTTGGTGTTGCTGCCTCGGGTTTGTCTGTGGTGGCTACGATGGGGGTGGTAGTGGTAGGCATGGAAGGAGAGGTGGTTAAGGCGGTGGCGGTAGTGGTGGTAGTGGATGTTGCAGTGGTGGTATCACTTTCCACCGCAATAACAGGATTGGGGGAGGTCATATCGCCAGGAAGAGAACCTTCTTCGGGAGTCATATCACCTTCAGGAGCTACATTTCCACTGGGTGTTGTGGGCAGAGAGATGTTCTCCAGGTGCGTGGCCTCAGGTGTTGGCGTGAGGTCAGGAATGGACAATGGAGTGGCAGTTGCGCCCTCAGTGGCAGGAACATCAGGCAGCAATGACTCTTGTGTGGTGGTGGTGTTGCTGCTGGTAGTGGTGATGGTGGTGAGAGAGCTGACTGTGGTGGTGGTGTCATCCGGCAGGAGAGGAAGCGTCACGTTAATCACCGTGGCCTCTGTTCCTGTAGTCTCCTCGCTCGTGGAGACCATCTGGACAGTTACCGGTCCCTCGCTGGCAACGAGAATAACGTTATCTTCCTCAGAAACCATGGAGTCGTCTTGTTCAGTGCTCGCCTCCACTGGTCCCTCTGTCGTCGTGTTTGGTTGGGGAAGGAAGGCCACGGTGGCGTTCTTCTTCTCACTGGCGTCGCTTTCCTCAGAGGATATTATCTCTTTGCTGTTCACCTCCTGAATCAAGACATCGGGCTTCTGGAGGGTCGTTTCGTTGGTGGCCTGCGTGAAGCCTTCCTCCTCGCCGCCATGTCCTGTATCGCTCACATTCCCGGAGTCGTGTGGTGAGAGGTTGTCTATCTCAATATCGGGGATGTAACTCTCCTCGTCATCGTATTCCTCGCTGCTGGAAAGGTTGAGGCCTGATTCTGGTTGAAGTAAGGAAGGTTTCTCCTCATTTTCCATCTTCTTCACCTCCTCTTCCTCCACCAAGACTTCCACGTTGACACTGTCCCCGCTTTGGGTCTTATTTGCCACATCATTGTCTTCATCCAACGACTTCGTGTCACTGAATTCAATAAAGTCGATGTCAATTTCATTTCCTCCAACGTCTGTCATGTTGGCCTCAATGATGCTCACGAATGGCGTCTTGGGCGTCGTGGTGGTGCTGGTGGTGGTAAGGGTAGTGGTAGTAGTAGTAGTGGTGGTGGTGGTGGTGGTTTGGGGAGAGGTTTTCACATCAGGCATAAAATCGTCATCCTCTATACTGTTGTCGTAATCAAACTCCGGTTCTGGTTTCTGTGTTGTGGAGGTTGTCTCAGTGTGTGCTTGACTGCGGTCTGTCGTTGTGCTGTGTTCCTCTCCTAGAGTGTGAGTGTTTATTAGCTGAGTGTCCACATTCCTACACAGATCTCCATCCTCTTCGTTGCATTCCGTCTCTTCATTATGGAACATCTGTTGATTTATATCCACGTGTTGGTCTGCATCGCTGAGATCTTCCTCTGAGTCAAACCTGAACTTGGGAGCTTTGGCTGGTTGGGTCGGGGCGAGGCTGCAGGACTCGGGTAACTCGTCTCTACCGCTCTCGCAGTCACGCACGCCGTCACACAGGTATTCTCGAAGGATGCACTTGCTGGTGTCGCATCGAAATTCCTCATTTGTACAATTAACTTTTTTCGGAGCTTCTCTCTCCTCGCAGGGGGAAGGACTCTCGTTTGTGGAGTTAAAGACCAAGTTGTTCTTGAATGTATTGAAGGCAGAACAGAATGTGGCATCCTCGTCCTCGGCGGCGGGACAGTCCGACACTCCGTCACACAACCAGTCGTGCGGCACGCAGCGACTGCCGCCCAGGCACTGGAGTTCCCCAGGCTTGCACGTCACTGACCCGCACAGGGCAACTGACTCATCCCATCTGGAAACACACGTTCGTAAGCACGTTAATCGTTCTGCTCTTCATGTAAAAGGTATCATCTTTTTTAAAAGAAATAAGGGAAAAAACAGAAGAAGGCATTGTTTGATTAAGTCAACTCATATCCTGTGAGTGTTAACTCACCCATCTCTGCAGTGATCAACGCCATCACACGTGGCGTTTCGCTGCAGGCACGGGCCGCCCCAAGGGCACTGTAGTTCCCCTTCCTCACAGGAGGGGCAGGCGTACTCGTCGTCACCACCTGGTTGAAAATTTATTACATTTCTGCCCCGACTTTAATTTCCTGTATGCGCGAAAATAATGTAAACGAATTGAACTTTTCAGGACGGTATCAAAGCCTTTTTAATTTGGTCTCACCTTTACAGTCTGGCTGGCCGTCACAACGCCACGCCCAGGGGATACACACGTCTTCCCAGCACTGGAAGCCGTCACAGAGGGTCGTGTCACAGCCTAACTCGTCTACACCATCTGATAGGGAGACAAGACACATCAGACACAGCACAGTGACCTAAAGACCTTCCCCCACTGTCAAAAACACACAAAGAGGATGTGTCTAGCTGACTGGTGCCAGGGTCTCACCAGGGCAGTCCGGAGCGCTGTCACAAATCCAGTACGGGGAGACGCAGCGCTCTGAGCCCGGACACCGCACCTGAAGGCTCGAGTAGCACTCCGATACCCCGTCCGTCGTGAGTCCCCCGCCCGCTGGAAAAGTGGGTCAGTTAGGAAAGCAATGATTTTATAGTGTAATTGTGGACGTGTTTTGGACTGTCTTCTTAAGGGACTGCCATCATTCGTGGATCCTTTTCATCTACCTTTGTTGTCCTTGTCCAAAGCATCACTTACGTCAACAGAGTGAATGATATTTCCACTCTATATTCATGGTTGAATGAAGACTGAATCATGAAAAGTTTTAGCTTCTTTTCCACTGTATTTTCGTATTGTAATTCATAAGCGTGACTATTAACACTGGATGCTATACATCTACTTGGTATTTCATAATGTCAAGTGAAGTTAATGGATCATCTATCATTCATGAACAACTGAGCAATACACCCCAATTAATTATCACTGTCAATCACTCACTCTGCTAACCACTCGACGCTGTTAACCTTCTTCAGTGGCCTTTTTTCTTTAAATCAGTAGGCCTTTTTTTTTATCAGTTTCATTGCCCTTGGCCTGAACCTCTTACTTGAATATAAAAAAAAACCCACTAGTTTCCTATCAGCCCAATCAATCAATCACCGTTCACCTCTCCCGCCCACCGCTCCTGCCAACCACACCACACAGCTGGCTCACCTTTTCCTCGCCCTTCTGTTTCCCACACTTTCCTCTCTCTTTCTCCCACAGTATGTTAATCCCTTGCTTTCTCTCTCAATTCCCAGCGATTACCCTTTGTCACGCTCGATGATGAGTTGTAGTGATGAATGTAAAGGCTTGAAAAATTATATCAATACGTTATTCACGACTGACTTCCTCATTTGTGTTGAAGAGGTAAAATTTCCAATGAGCCCTTTTAATTGATCCAATTGAAGCATCGAATCAAACAAAAAATAAATAAAAAGATGAGCAGTAGAATAATGAATACTTAGAGCCAGCTTGACACATAATTAGACTAATTTCTATGCATGAGGAATTTACTAGATCAATTCTGCGAACGCCATTACCACCACCATTACGTTATTAAGACCCAGAGTCATCCTTACGTGCTTAATCATTAACCTATATTGAAATTGAACACAAATTGCCTGCGTTATCAACCTTCCAATCATTGACTGTTATTGGGGAATGAAGTGTGTGAGATATTTCTGAGGCTTTGAATCCTTTGATTGTCTCTTTCTGTATTCTAGACTGCACATAAGCGTCTGAATTACATTAAAGAGTGCAAGATTTCCCTTCTTTCTCAATCGTCTAGTCATCTACTCCACTTGGAGTCTTAGCAGTGTAAGCTCCAGGCGTCTGAGTTGAAAGAATAAGGAATGAAAGCTCACTCCAATGGCACGCGTCCTGACTACTTAGATTTTAGTTAAGATAATTCTTATCTCCACTGAGACCAGTGATTAAATCTTCCCGGTTTTACATTTTTTTTATAACCACCTATGTTTTTTTTTTATCTTTCTTTGTACTGCAGTCTGTTAAGTAATAGTCTAACAGTGCTTTAAACATTAGGAAAATCAAGAATGTAACAGCAAAAGAACTAACACTTTGCATGTCATGACCAGTAACTACGATTACAATTGTGCTAGGTTAAGATAGGTTACGTTAACTTATGTATACGTAGAAAAAAAATTTAACCTAACATAACACAAAACGAATAACTACATGAAATACCACGACGTGAACACCACTCCTCTCACTTTCCTTTCCATCATTCCGTCTCTGTTGTGATTAATGTGCCCTGAAGTCGAAGAGAAACTAGTGAACCTTAGAAGACGCACTTGAGGCGCTTGTCACTCACCCACGTGCAGCGCCCCGGCGTCCAAACTGAAAGTGAGAGAGACGCCAGGTTCCCCGTCCGGCAGAATAGCATCCAGAGTCGCCTTGTACACAGAGTCCAGTTCCAAGGCCCCCACCGCCGCCTCGCAGTCCTGTGGGAGCAGTGCTGGTGAGAGGTGGCGGTGTGTGAAGGGGTGAGTGGCTGAGGTAGGTGGATAGGAAGGAAGGCAGTTGGGTTGGTGATAGATAGGTATGAAGACAGGCAGAATGAATATATAAACACAGATGTATAGTAAATAGATAGGTGGATGTATAGATGGATATATATGAGTGGATAAGTAGACTGATAAAAAGAAGGATAGATAGATAATTAGATAAATACGGACCTTAAAGATACAATCAACCGAAACAATAAGATAAAACTACACAATCCAAATGAAAAGAAGAAAAATTACTTAAAGAAATCTCAGCCGTTACAGTTATTATATGAGCGTAGTGACTTAAATCGTTACGTATTGAAGCCTAACACCAAGACAAACAAGATCACTGTGACGTGGAAGAAGAGAGAGAGAGAGAGAGAGAGAGAGAGAGAGAGAGAGAGAGACAGCTTTACACTTCCCATAAAACAAGTACAGTACGTAATGCAACACCCGCGCTGCTTTTTTCACACCGCGGGAACTGATGGTGACTCAGAGTGTGATAGAGAGAGATTAACTTCATTGTCACCGAGAGAGAGAGAGAGAGAGAGAGAGAGAGAGAGAGAGAGAGAGAGAGAGAGAGAGAGGGAGGGAGAAGAAGGGAAAGGGGTAAGGATGTGGGCGAGCTTGCCTGGGAGTGTGGTGAAGCCTCGATGATGATCTGAGTAACAAGTTTCTTCTGGTCCCACACACGCAGGCGGTACCCAGTCGGCTGCACTATCTCGCCATCTGTGTTGCCTGCCAGAGGACACAGAGAAGCTACTAATACTAGAAAACAAAGGATACATTATATAACTATATATATACAGCAAAATACTTAGATAGCGACAAAAGGAACATTATTATTACCAGGAAAACAAGAGAATTACGACACAATATATGCAGGACATTGAGCTCTGAATTTTACGTGAAGATGATAAAACCAATGGACGTCTCACCTTTCAGGAACGGCGTGGAAGACCAGCGAAGGGTGACGGAGACAGTGATGGCGTCCAGATCTGCCGTGCTGCTGCGTGGGCGGTTAGGGTGAGCTCGCTGGCCAAGACTCAGACCTGTAGAAGAACCAGTATCATTAGGTGCCATCTTCAAGCCACAAATACAGTCTTTACATATCATTGTGTAGATCAGGGGTTCTCAACCTTTTTATCGTTAAGAACCCCCTGAGTTATAAGACCATCTACCAGTACCCCCAGTATTGTCACATGGAACATGGAACTCAATATGCAATGGCACTGCAAAGGATTTTATTAGATCAGCCATCTAAGTACCCCTGGAAATCTTCTTATGAACCCCCTGTGGTTTCGCGCTGTCAGGATGGCCACTGTCCATGAGCTAACATCATTAGGTCTCTATGACGCTGAAGACGTCTATGCAGAACGGTTTGGTTGGCAATAGACAATCTCATTATCAGACTTTGATTTCTAAGTTATGAAAATAATCTCATTTACGGGGCTTCATAGGTTCATGGTGTCTTGTAGTCTACTTACTAACCTAGAAGGAAAGAAAATATCAAACTAACTTCGAGCTATCAATTGAGGAAGAAGTAATCTTTGTCGTAGATACATGTTTAGAAATACTTTACCTATCTTGATATCTCCTTATGTGACAAAAGAATATCCAAAAATATACGATATGCAGTTGACCATCTTTTCTATGAAATATTACGATATCTGTTGAATCTGGCAACTTCAACGGGAGTTTGGGTCCTCTCCTAGTGTTTCCTTATGATTGGAACATTGATATTTACACGTCATTGTGATCAGGGAAATAAAGAAAACTAAGTTTGCTTTTTTCTAAGAGCATGAAATAGAAAAATTTATGTTTACAAGTGGCAGTTTATGTATAAGACACGCAAACCTGTGTGCACTCATCCACTCTATCCAGAAGCTTAACTAATTTTCAAAAGTTCCCCAATAGCTACACAACTACCATTGGTCTACTGTTTCTATCCAGTTACCTACAAACACGTACACATTCAAGGCAGCAACATGCAAAGTACACTAAATACTCCGGAGCAAAGCTGCCTCACCTTGTTTCATTAATCAGCTAACTCTTGCACACTTTCACACCAAAGCTATTTTTCATTTACCATCGACGATTTTATATTCGAATCAAAATTAAAACGACGATTGAGAACTTTCGGCCTAAAGATGTTTGAGGGCCGTGACGGCCTTGGGCGCCGCACGGGGGAAGGAGGTGGCCGTCGGGTCCGGCCTGGGGCCCAAGGCAGGAACTGGCTGCAGGTCCTGCTTTTCCTTGGTGGCCTCAAGCTTCACTACTAGTCGTCCACTTGCAGCGCATCACACTAGGCAAGGGTCGCCATAAGCAAGAGATCAATGTCTACCACTCACCGGATGGTACCGTGAGGGGCCCTAAAGGGGTGATAAGGGCTCCTTGCATAGAATATGATGGTGAGTGGTGTGTACGGGACCTCTGCTTATAATGACACCGGGCTGAACAACTCGCCATGAACGAGGGCACGCTGTGCGCCATGAGCCAGGCACTGACAGTACCAGTGGTCCTTTACGTTAGGTTAGGTTAGGTTAGGTTAGATTAGGTTAGGTTAGGTTAGGTTAGGTAAAAAGGACTCACTTCATGACAGCGTTTGGGGAGTGGTGTGTGGCGGGTCATTGCTCATGGCGACCTGTGTGAGGCATTGCAAGGTTGCATCGTCACTGCTCTCATAACCACGGGACTGGGGTTGACCCTTTCTGGGTAAAAAGTTTCGTCCCAGTACCTGTGTAGGTAATAATACTTTGGATCGTTTCGCCATCGCCATCGCCGCACCGTTAGCCTCGATAAACGGATCGTTATCCTCAACAAACACATCTGTACCGTGGACACTGGAATCGCAACCTGTCGTGGAATCCCATTGTTAGCGTGGACTCATTTTCCTTCGCGGCTTCAAGCTCACTGATTGTTGTCAACTTGCAGCGCCTCATACTAGGCAAGGCGTCGCCTTAAGCAGGGTGCCGTGTCTACCGTCCATCAGATGATGCCGTGAGGGGCCTTTAAGGGGTGATAAGGGCTCCTTGCATAGAGTCTGGTGGTGAGTGGTGTGTACAGGACCTCTGCTTATAATGACATCGGGCTGAACAACTCGCCATGAACGAGGGCACGCTGTGCGCCATGAGCCAGGCACTGACCGTACCAGTGGTCCTTTACGGGGTGAAAAGGACTCACTGACAGTGTTTGGGGAGTGGAGTGTGGCGGGTTATGCTCATGGCTACCCGTGTGAGGCGCAGTAAGGTGGCAGCGTCACTCTCCTCGCACTCACGGGTCTGGGGTGAACTCTTACGGGGTGAAAGGGTTCGCCCCAGTACCTGTGTAGGCAAGTGAACTTCAATTGCGTCGCAGTGAGGTGGCAGCGCCACTCTCCTCGCACCTAAGGGTGTGGGATGGACCCTTACGGGGTGAAAGGGTTCATCCCAGCACCTGTGTAGGCAAGTGGACTTCAATTGCAGCGCAGGAAGGTGGCAGCGTCACTTTACTCGCACTCAAGGGTGTTGGGTGGATCCTTACGGGTGAAAGGGTTCGTCCCAGTACCTGTGTAGGCAAGTGGACTTCAATATTGTGTCTTGAAATCGCATCGTGAGGACTGGAACCGCATCGACATCGTGGAAACCCGCATCGTTCCCGTGGAAACTGGAATTGCATCTTGATCGTGGAAACTCGCATTATTATCTTGGAAACTGGAAGGGCATCTTTATCATGGAAAGGCATCGTCATTTTGGAAACTTGCATCGCTATCGAGGAAACTGGAATGCCATTGTTATCTTGGAAACTCGGAGCGCTATCGAGGAATCTGGAATCAAATCTTATCGTACACACTGTTATCGTGGAAGCTCTCGTGATCGTCGTTCGTTTCGTTATCTCTGAATTACTTAATTAGTCTTGGTATTATTATTAGCCTCCGTAATAATAGAGATGTTGGTCATTTTATCTTATCTCTTTACTGTATTTTTTTCAGGGTACAGTTTAGTGTTCTTCAACCTTTTCTAAATTCGTGCACCTTTTCGAGAAGCAAGGAGGACTATAAAAGAAATGCATCAATATTCGTAATTTTCCCTACTTTAAGACTGAAAATCGATAGATAACATTATTGAATATCTACCTGAAGCTACAGTTTTTTAGTCCTAAACAGTCGCTATATAGAGCGAAATGTACTATAACAAAATGCCACATCTCAAACACATTAGGCCCGTGTTCCGTCGGAGTGTAATATATTACTATTGTGAATAAATCGCAATACTTTGATTAATATCAATAGGAGAGGACCCAAACTGTCACAATTTCAGTGTTCGCAGGAGAGAGTCAGTATCGTCTCGCGGTACAGAGTAATCGTCTCTAAACACTGTATTACGATGTATCTATTGATTTGCCAGGGTTTTACTCCTACCAGTATTTTTCTGTTCTTATTCTACCATGGTATTTCTTTATAGTTACTTGAGTTTATACGACTGACATCATAATATAGAGCAAAACATAATTGTCTGGTGTACCAAGATCTTTCATTTCTAGAGACTTAATTAAATACAGCACGGAACCTTAACACACATTTCACCTCGCTTCTGCACAGGTTAATTCTTCTTCTTCTCAACCTTTTTAATGTGATGTACCCCTCGAAGTCTTTCAGTATTGATCACGTACCCTTACCCACAATGCAGCGTCAGGAAGGGTAACAATAAATGCATGGTTTATTGACTTAGTTTATTAAGTTTAAATTGTGTTATATATGTGGAGCAGACACAATTTTTAATTAATATTAGTATGTTTCTATGAGGTAGTGTCGATAGGAACTGGTACCTCACAGGGAGACACTATATGTGACTAACATGCAATGCATTTACCAAAAGGAACTATATCAGACAATTTTCGATCATTATGGCAGTGAACTAGTGTTGCTTGCAGCTAGTTGCAACTTGTAACTAGTAACAGTGATAAATAAGTCACTGTGTGTGTGTGAATAACATATAAAATAAGAAATCGGAGCAAATATTATAGGTTTGCAAGGTTGTGTGGCAACTGTAATCCAAGAGAGCTTCCTCTCAAGTGATATAACTCCAAGAGTTTCCTTGTTAACGTTGTTAACGTGTCCTGGTTCTAGTGAAGGACACATTGTATACTACAAACGAATTTGCTGCTATTTAAAACTGAAGCATTTTGAGAAACCCGCCACGTACCCCAAAAATTCCTCTCACGTACCCCTGGGGGTACGCGTACCCCAGGTTGAGAACCCCTGGTGTAGATGTTTACAAAGAGAAGTCTTGTAAAACTAAACACTGTAATTCTCTACATTTGGTTGTCTTATTCCTTCTTTTTTAACAGGCTATAGTGGAGGTTACTGGAGTTTTTAGGTTGTTTTTTTATGATTGTGATTATAGTTCAACAAAAATCACGTATCACCAATGAAATAAACAACCACAGAAACCTGCCTAGTCATCTTTGTGATTTTTGAAAGAAGTCCTGACAGGAGAACAAAGCTTTTAGTCATATGAGCTTTCCAAATACTACTCTTCGTTTTGCCTAACTACTATATGCACATCACAGAGAGAAAAAGTCACACTCACTGCTGCCTGCGTCATTGTTGCTTTCAGACACCACCATAGAGACAGTACTATACACAAACTATAATCCCTTAACTCATATTTCAGGAGAGTACAGAGGCATGACTATATTATGGCAAAGAGAGCAACCTAAACTCTTAGACGCCGCGCTTCAGCCACACCAAAGAGGCAGCGGCGGTGTACCTGTGAGGAGAGTCGGGGAGGTGACGGTGAAGTTGAGCAGCGTGTAGGGCCAGTGGTGGGGCCCGACCAGAGCCATCAGCCTTCCCTCGTAGGTCATGTTACTCCGCAGACCCTCGAACTGCGAACGGGAAGCGGGAGGAAGAGACAGTGAGGCAAGTGGAATGTGGGAACAACGAGATGGGAAGTGAAAGGAAAAAGAGTGAAGAGGGAAACGATGTCGATGTGGGAACAGTGAAGGAGGAGGGAAAAGGAGGAGGGAAAAAGAACGAGCGGGGATGAGGGAAGAGAGCAAAGGTGGCGATACGAAAGGGAGAAGAAAGTGAGGAGGGAAATCATGGTAAGTGGTTTCCTACGTCTTTCATCTTTACCATCCAACATCCTTTACTTTGGGGGAAAAAAATGGTGTAGTGGCTTATAACAAAGAAACCTCGAAGAATAAACAAATATGATGCAGTTTGCTTGACCTTTGTGTCCTTTCTGTAATGGTCAAAGGCAACACACTAAGACAAATACTCAGTAACGCATAAATAAAAAAAAGCATTACATTTCACCTTGGCTACATGTTACTTAAAACCTGAGAGATGTGCACTGCCGGATCTTATAAGCCAAAGACTGAGGTTTCCGTTAGGCCTCCCTCAGCAAGACCTAGATACTGTGTTGGTGTGAAAGGGATATAGGGAGAGTTTGTTAGAGTAGGTGTGGCAAGTGGGCGGCGTCTCACTCACACAGGTCACTCAAGCAGGAAAAACGCAATGCACGGACGTTATCATCCCATTAGAGTTATTGGATTCGCGTAAAGGAAATCGGTGTCTCTCACTCTGCAATCACAGGAAAGTGGCGTCTGTGCAAACACTGTTACGGGGGGAAGTGCAGCTTGCGAGCATTACGTGTCATCTCTATAAGTGGTGAGTGGGTGAGGATGGGAGGGTGAGGATGAGAGTCATTCCACCTCGTCACCAACAATGAATATCCTACTGGTTCTCTTCTGGTCCACTACGCTGATTACTTCGCTGAACACAAGAACATAAAAGAATATAAAGGAAGCTGCAAGAACTCGTCAGGCCTACACGTGGCAGTCATTCTTTTGTATTTCTACCTATCATCCTTATCAACAAATTTTTCTAATCTCCTTTTAAAGATCGCTAATGACTCAGCACAAACAACCTGACAACTGATTTTACTCCATCCACCGACCACTCTATTTGATAACAAGTTCTATCCTCTCTTTTTTCTACAGCTTTAACGTAATCAGCACAAAAGTGAGCGTGAGAACATAAGGCAAGCTGCAAGAAGACGGAAAGCCAACAGGTGACAGGCTAAAGAACTCACACGTCGCTCTCAAATCACTCAGTCCTTTCACCGAGATACGCAACAATTCAAGGCACTAAAAAAGGAAAGCATAGAATTTGTACAGTTTACACAACAAAAAGAAGAGATTTTGGAATTTCTAGCCAGTAAAATAGATGCAGATGGCTGTAGAACCAGTGAAGATGACTGAAGAGGGACTAATCATAGAGGAAAGATGTGTGAAATAGTAATGAAAAGATTAGTTAAGGCCCCGTGACTCACCTGGTGGCGGAGGGTGGCGGCGTGGAACATGGTGGTGGTAAGGAAGGGGCGGCTCTGGTGTGGTTGGGTGAGGGAGAGGCTGTAGGCGGTGACGGCGCCGTTGATGGAGAGGGAGAAACGCGCTGGCCATTCCAAGGATAAAGACGTGCCTGGGGAAGGAAGACCAAACTGTATTTTCTCATTCGGGTTCCTCAGAATTCGTTAAGAAGAGAGGCACGTGTTTTTCCGTTTCCTTTTACTTAGTTTGTTTGCCGAGATAAATTAATTCAGGCGTCTTCCTTTTACGTAATGCTGTTGTTAGGTGATCTTAAGTAATTCAACAAAGGTAAAGCAAGAGAGAGAGAGAGAGAGAGAGAGAGAGAGAGAGAGAGAGAGAGAGAGAGAGAGAGAGAGAGAGAGAGAGAGAGAGAGAGAGAGAGAGAAAATCAATCGAGACAAATAGATGGATAGACAAACAGGCAGATAGATAGGTACACATTTCTCTTACACCTGCTCATCAATTTGCGAAAAAAAAACACACAAAAAATTGAACTCCAAAAGAACACCAGCCATAAAAAAACGTAAGAATGTGTGTAAAAATAAGAGCATCAACAACAACAACTACAACAACAACAACAACAACAACAACAACAACAACAACAACAACAACAACAACAATAAAAAGTTAAGAAAAAAAAGCCGGTTTATAATACAGACTCGCGTCCCTAAAACCCGAGGCTGAGACACAGACAGCCAGACAGGAGCGTGGGCGGGGAAAGAGAGAAAGAGAGAAAGAGAGGGTGGTATAGAGCAGCGGCGGCGGTGGCGGTGAAGCTAGTGGTAGTGGTGGTGGTGGTGGTGGTGGTGATGGTGGTGGTGGATCTTTACGAGACAGGACTTTGTGGCACTTGGCTGCAAAGAGGAGGCGGAATTTTGCATGCTGGGCTAGCAAAGTGCATAGTGCGTGTCTTTCCTGCACCAGCACGTGGAGGGAGCCAAGGAAGGAGAGACGGAGAGGTAAGAGGAGAGAGAGAGAGAGAGAGAGAGAGAGAGAGAGAGAGAGAGAGAGAGAGAGAGAGAGAGAGAGAGAGAGAGAGAGAGAGAGAGAGAGAGAGAGAGAGAGAGAGAGAGAGAGAGAGAGAGAGAGAGAGAGAGAGAGAGAGAGAGAGAGAGAGAGATCCCTCCAGCCCCGCAACGCCTCCTACACTCACCATGCCCCCCATGACGTCTGCCGGACCCATTACGCCACATCAAATGGGCCGGCTGCGTGATCTCAGGATCTCAGAGGCTCAAATGGGGGCGCCCAGGATTCGCTGCGAGTACTGCCAAAGACCTGGACACTTGACAGAAAGGTGCCGAACTCGTGCTGCTGACCGACGGCAGGAGGAAATGTTTCGACGCTAGGAAGAGATGTTTCAGCGCCAGGAAGAAAGGCTAAGGAGGGTCATGGCGAATGGCTTGGGCCGGCAGCAGCAACATCAACCCCCGCAGACCTTCCCAGCCCCTCCCCAGCCTTCACTCTGGCAACATCCCCAGCCGCAGCAGACTTTTCAGCCCTTTCTCTACCCTGTCAAGCCCCAACTTGGCAACCACAGTCTGGGCAGCCCTTCAGCTGGAATGCGTCCGCCTAACAGGCCAGCCCCTAACACGTCCTGTCCTTCTACCACCTCTCGCAGCCACACCTACACGGCCCGCCGAGGGAAAGGACGCAGCAGCAGCTGCCTCACTGTGGTGACGGCCAATGTGAGGGACTTAGGACAAATGTTGGTGACCTCACACACAATTTCGCCCTGCGACATAGGGCTGACGTTGTAGCAGTGACAGAAACGTGGCTCACTGGAGAGGTAGAACCAACGTTTGGTAAGGTCCCTGGGTACTCCCACTGGATAAGGAAGGACAGGGAGAACAGAGCAGGCGGAGGGTGGCAGCTTGCTTTAGGGACGGCCTCCAAACCCAGGAACTTGAGGTGACGGTTCCTCTTCAAACGGAAGCACTGTTCTTCAGGGTGGTACTGGAAGACAACAGAGGTCTCCTCCTCTGTATCATGTACCGCCCCCAGGCAAGGACGGCACCCTGGACTTCCTGACGGAGGAACTCGACACCCTTCTTCTACGCCATCAATGCTCCCACGTGATGGTAGTGGGAGACCTAAACTGCCACCTAGAGCAGAACGCTTATGACGACCTCTTGGAGGTGCAGGGCCTAACAAATCATGTTACCTTCCCCACGCATGTGCGAGGAGGGATGCTAGACCCTGTGCTGTCAGACCTCCCGAGACGAGCGTCCGCTGTCAGCAGCTGGGGCCTGTAGGCAGCTCGGATCATTACGCTGTCCTGGCCCGAGTCGAGCTGAACGCAACGCGAGAGGACGCTGTCCCACGCACCATCTGGCTCTGGGGGAGGGCTGACTGGCCGACCATGAGGCGTGCCCTGGAGGAGATAAACTGGGAGAAACCTTGGTGGGTGATGCCGAGGAGCAGGCACGAGCACTCACTACTAAGCTCCTCATCCTCCAGCAGCAGTATGTCCCCAGCAGAGTGTATCTCTCCAGGCCTGACGATCCTGCTTGGTTTGGCTTCCGCTGCAAGGCCGCTGCTGAGGCCAAACACGCCGCCTGGCTGAGGTACAAGCGGCACCCGACGCAGAGGAACAAGGCACTACACAAGGCTGCCTGCAAACGGGTGGTAGCTGCCTGCAGATGGGCCAAACATAGAAAACAGGAGGATCTAAAACGGAAACTTTGTGGCCCAGGAGTAGGAGGCAAGACCTGGTGGAGCTTAGTCAAGGAGCGCCAAGGAGCTAAACACCAAGACGCCATCCCTCCACTCCTCAGGCCTGACGGTTCCACTGCCACAAGCAGCTGGGACAAGGCCTCACTCCTGGCTACAAGCTTCAGCAACAAGATGAGGTTGGAGACCCGGGAAGACAAGCGCCTCACCTGCCACTGGAGACTCAAAGCACCATCACCCTGGTCTCAGTGACAGCTGGACAAGTTGAGAGGCTCCTGAGAGCAGTGGAAGTGGGTAAAGCCACCGGCCCGGACGACGTCAGCCCACACCTCCTTAAGAACTGTGCTAAGGAGCTGTCAGGTCCTCTCTCCAACGTCTTTACGACCTGCCTGAGGGAAAAAAATGGCCCTCAATGTGGAAAGAGGCACGAGTCGTTCCGGTCCACAAGAAGAGCTCGCGGTCTGTACCCAGCAACTACAGGCCGATCTCCCTGCTCTCTGTGGTGGGCAAGGTGCTGGAGCGGATAGTGGCTGGAGCCATCTGTCAACATCTGAGTGAAAACCATCTCCTCTCAGAGAGACAGTTTGGCTTCAGGCCAGGCCGGTCCACCTCCGACCTACTCCTGCTCCTCACCAAAGACTGGCAAAACGCCCTGGACGAGGGCCTGGACACGCTTGTGGTAGCCCTGGATATAGCTGGAGCCTTTGATAGGGTCTGGCACGCGGGACTTCTTGAAAAGCTCCGTGCCAAGGGTATCCAGGAGACCTACTGCTACTGCTTGACGACTACCTACGTGGGAGGACTCTTCATGTGGTCGTCAATGGGAAATCGTCAGAGCCCTCGCCAGTTCAAGCCTCCGTTCCACAGGGTTCAGTGCTGGGCCCAATCCTGTGGAACATCTATATCGACGACCTGCTCCGAAAACTACCGACAGTGGAAGCATATGCGGACGACTGCACCCTCTCCCGGTCCTACTGCCGCCTTGATAGCCAGAGCGCTGTCCGGCAGCTAAACAAGCAGCTACGGCTGGTGGAGCAATGGGGAGAAACGTGGCAAGTCTCCTTTGCACCTGAGAAGACGCAGGCGATGGTCATCTCGCGGTCGCCAGGAGCCTCCAGAGCGGTCTCAGAGCAACTGTGCTTTGGAGGCAAGGCTCTGTCTCCAGGACCACATCAAGGTCTTAGGGGTGACGGTGGACCGCTGCCTGCGCTTCGACGGCCATGTAGGTGCAGTCACCCGACAGGCGTCTCTAAGAGTCTCTGCCCTGCGGAGGGTGGCGGGAACGCTTGACCCACACGGCATCATCACGCTATACAAGGCGCAGATACGTCCGTGCCTGGAGTACGGCTGCCTGTCGTGGATGTCAAGTGCCGCCACCCACATGCAGAGACTTGACAAGGTGCAGCGACGAGCTCTACGTCTGGCGGGATACGACGCACACCAGGACGACCTGCCGCCACACACCCCCGTCACGTCGTTGGAGCACCGGCGTGATGTGGCAGCGCTGGTGGTGTGCCACAAAACTCAGGTGCAAGGAGTACCGCACCTCCGACGCCTGGGACTTCCACCACGCGCTGCCCAGAGGCCCACGCGAGCTGCTGCCACCAGTGAGCAGACTGTGGAGGTGCCCTTCTCCAACACACGGCAGCACCAACGAACATACAGTGCCCGGACCTCAAGGATGTGGAATGCATTCACCACAACCACACCCCAGGTGGAGGACATGTCCACCCAGCAGGTCAAGGTGGCAGCACACAGGTGGCGTGGAACGCAGGACACTCCTCTGGTGCTAACGTGAAAGTTATTAATGTAAAAACAATATTTTTAATGTATATTAATTATTGATAGGCTTTTTAAATAATTCCATACCCAACGTGGAATTTTAAGCCGAATATGTAAATATATGTGATATGTTTAAATAAAAAAAAAAAAAAAAAAAAGAGAGAGAGAGAGAGAGAGAGAGAGAGAGAGAGAGAGAGAGAGAGAGAGAAAGGAAGGGATGCCAAGAAGAGAGGACGAGAGAAGTGGAAGGAAGATGTGAATAAATGATTGAGCCTTAATTTTTCTTTCTTTTTCCTCTTAGAGAGAGAGAGAGAGAGAGAGAGAGAGAGAGAGAGAGAGAGAGAGAGAGAGAGAGAGAGAGAGAGAGAGAGAGAGAGAGAGAGAGAGAGAGACAAACAGAAACAAACTCAAATATGACAAAACAAAAGAAACTCAAATATGAACACACACACACACACACACACACACACACACACACACACACACACACACACACACACACACACACACACACTGCACACACCAGTTCACACACACACACACACACACACACACACACACACACACACACACACACACACACACACACACACACAGAAAGGAAGAAAAGCATTACACAATAAGACCAATCAGGCAAGACAAAGCGGAGAGCAACGAGCGCTGACTATCACACCAACACTGAGCCACGGAACCAAGCGGCGGCGCTAGTGGTGGTGGTGATAGACTCAAGGCGGCTACTGACTGAGAGGATAAGAAGGTAAAAGGGGTCAGAGAAACACAGAGAGAAAGAAATAAGATGAAATGAGGCAAGCAGGATAAAATAGACAAAATAAGGAACTGTATAGGGATAGTTTTGAGGGCGTTAAGTGTATAGTATGTAAGAAAAGGGTATATACAAAAGGAGGAATGTAGGTTGGAAAGGGGAAATAGGAGTACGTGAGGAAAGGCATGGACGGAGCGGAAGGAGTCTGAAGGGGATTCAAGAGGATATGTAGATTAACGATGAGGGAGAGGAAACGACGAGAGGATGAATGGAAAGAAACGAAGGAAGGAAAAACAAGAAAGAAAACAAGCATACAAGCAAACCGGCAACGTTAGAATGAAGAATCGGAGGAGTAAAAGGAAATGGAAACAAATGGAAAGAAGGAATAACAAGAAAAGCAGATTAACGAAAATATAGAGAACAAAAGTCATTCACAAAGCAAAGAAGAAAAGGAGAGATACAAAAAACGGACAAACGAAGATATAGGAAAGAGAGAGAGAAAAAAAAGAGAGTGAGGGAGAAAGATGAGAAGATAAAGAAAAAGAAAAAAAAAGTTGAGATGTCCAGAGAGAGAGAGAGAGAGAGAGAGAGAGAGAGAGAGGGGGGGGAGGTGGAAGAAGAGTGAGGACTTCCAATAACTCACAGTAAGAAAGGTCATGTCTTGGCCCAAAGCGACATTGTTTTTGGGAGGAAGATGGACATTGGGAGGAAGATGGAGAGAGAAGAGAGAGAGAGAGAGAGAGAGAGAGAGAGAGAGAGAGAGAGAGAGAGAGAGAGAGAGAGAGAGAGAGAGAGAGAGAGAGAGAGAGAGAGAGAGAGAGAGAGAGAGAGAGAGAGAGAGAGAGAGAGAGAGAGAGAGAGAGAGAGAGAGAGAGAGAGAGAGAGAGAGAGAGAGAGAGAGAGAGAGAGAGAGAGAGAGAGAGAGAGAGAGAGAAGAGAGAGAGATAAAGTGTAGGAAGTATTGGAGGAGGCAGACTCAGTAATCGAAGGAAAGGAGAAGGAAAGGGAATAAGACAAAATAAATGACAAATAGAGCAATACGTAATGAGGAAGGAAGAAAGGAATGAAAAAAAACATGAAAGGAAATTAAGTACTTAGAAATTATGTACTGGAATAAACAGACAGAGGAGAAATGAAGGAAAAAAAAAGAAATAAAAAAAAACTGGAAGAAGAGAAGGAAACAAAATAAGAGATGAAAAAAAGAAAAGAAAAAAGAATGAATGAAAAAAGTGAATGTGATGAGAGAGAGAAAGAGAGAGAGAGAGAGACAGAGACAGAGAGAGAGAGAGAGAGAGAGAGAGAGAGAACTGAGTAAGGACTGAAGGAAAAAAAGAGAGAGGAAAAATAGGAGAAAAAAAAAGTATAGATAAAACAACGTAGGAGATGGAGGCTGAAGAAAAGATAGAAGAAAAGGGAGACAAGGAAGTAAGTAATGATTGTTAAGAGAGACAGACTGATGATTGGAGGCAAAGAGAAGAAAAAAAGAGAGAAAAAGCGATGAAGGAGTAAAGCTAAAGGTAAAACAGAAAAAAAAAGAAAAGAAAAAATTATGTTATAGAGAAAGAAGGAAAGAGGTAAAGAAGGAAGAGAAATTGAACAGATAAAAGGACACAATATATTACCAAGATGTAAACGAATTGAAAGAATGAAAGAAGAAGAAAGGAAAGAAAAACAATATAGCGTACAGGGAAGGAAAGAAAAGAAAGACTTAGGAGATGGAGGAATGAAGAGAGATATAGAGAGCTTAACAAAATAAAAGCTGAGAAAGAGAAGTAAGAGAAAACAAACCAAAAAAAATCAAAGAAAGGAAAGAAAAGATGAATGACGAAGGAAAAAAATAAAGAAGGGTAAGGGAGACGACGAAAAGTTGGTGAAAGAGCAAACAGAATAATAAAAGGAAGAGAGGGAGAGAGAAACAGGGAAAGCAATCAAGGGAACGAAAGAGACAACGAAGCATAACACAAAAATGAGAAAGGAAACATGGAGTGAGAAAGTGAGAAAATACAAAAATAGAAGAAAACAGAGAGAGAGAGAGAGAGAGAGAGAGAGAGAGAGAGAGAGAGAGAGAGAGAGAGAGAGAGAGAGAGAGAGAGAGAGAGAGAGAGAGAACGAGTGTTTTCTTCACATTTCTTTGCTCTTCCTTATTTTCCTCCTCATTAATTTCTTTCTCTCTCTCTCTCTCTCTCTCTCTCTCTCTCTCTCTCTCTCTCTCTCTCTCTAACTAACTAACTAACTCTGAGCAACTCTTCACCTACTATTGAGGTAATAAATTGCTGATTAGTGAGACAAGAGCCAAGCAACAGGTGCAAACAGGTGAGGAGATAATGACATGCCAGTGAGGAGCAAAACAAGACAGAAGCAGCAGGTAATTAAGTGGACGTGAAGTAATGAGCTGGGAGACGTGAGTAATTAAAGGCATGGTGTTGAAGGATGGTTTTGTTGAGGTGTCTGTGTATGTAGAAGGCTTACTGGCAGTGTGTTTGTCTTTTGATGTGTCATGGAGATTTGTTGTTGGTTTAGGATGCAGAAGAGTCGTGGGAAATGTTTGCTTCCTTAACCTGAAGCTGCTTAATTTAAAGTTACCACTCTCTCTTCACCCGCTTCATGAAATCTTTAATGCTATCACCGTCTCTCCTTCACGAAAACCTAAAGCTCTCTCCTTAAAGCTCTCTCCTTAAAGCTACCTCCCTCTCTCCACCCCTTCACGAAAAAAAAAAACATCGTCAAAGCAACTAAGGGATAAGAAAAACAAAAATAGATGAATTAAATTGAAAAAAAAGGAAGACAAATGAACACACAAGTAAATAAAATAGATTCAAATGTTAGTGGCCAATTTAGCTCT
Organism: Portunus trituberculatus; assembly: GCF_017591435.1. Taxonomy (NCBI): domain Eukaryota; kingdom Metazoa; phylum Arthropoda; class Malacostraca; order Decapoda; family Portunidae; genus Portunus; species Portunus trituberculatus. The sequence goes on along the minus strand of NC_059271.1, from coordinate 24,862,781 downwards.
TAAAAAAATATATAAGCTCAAGAAAATAATAAAGACAAAATATCCCAAATGAATACATAAATAAATAAACAAATATTGGCTAATTTTACTCCATATTCTAAGTGTATCATGTTCTCTCTCTCTCTCTCTCTCTCTCTCTCCTCTCATGAAATATTATAAACAGAATGGAAAAAAAAATCTATGGCATTGCTAGATAATGAAATATAAAAAATGTGAGAAAATCATGGAGAGAAGAGAGACAGAAAAATCAAAAGTCTAAAGAAGCATTTATTTCCAGACGAATAGAAATAAAGAAGGATAAGAGGAGAGAAAATGAGAAAAGAAAAAGTGCTCAAAAAGAAAAATGAAAAAAAAAAGATGAAATGACACAACGGAGGAAATGAATAGCAATGAAAGAAAAAGAAAACAAAACGAAAAGAAAAGAAGTGAAGGTGTGATAAAAGATAATGAAAAGATACGAAAAGACGAAAGTGAACAAGAGAAGGAAAAGAGGAAATGCATGAAGATAGAAAAGAAAAAAAGAAAGGAAAAATGACAAGAAGTAGCGATAAAGATAAGAAAGGAGTGACTAGTGGAGAGGATGAGATAAGGAAAACCGATAATGTGACAGGCAGGTGTTGGGAGGAAGAAAGGGAGAGAGGGAGGGGGAGAGGGCTGGAGGGAGAGATGGAGAGAGAGAGGGAGGGAGAGAGGAAGAGAAGGAAAACAGGTCAGCGTCTCAGCGAAGTTAGAAAAGGAAGAAAAGTGACAAATGAAATAGAAGAGAAAAAAACGAAGGAACGAATATGTGGAAGGAAAAGAAGAAACGGAGAATGAACAGTAAGATGAATAAGATGAAAAAAAAGAAGAAATAAGAAGAGAGTAAGTTTGATAATGTCGATAAAGGAGAGATAAGGAAGAGGGAGGAGGAAAAGGAGGAGGAGGAGAAGGAGAAAAGCGGAGTTCTGATGCGTAAGAAATCAGTGATGACAATGAAAGAAGTGCTGAGGGAGGCGGCCGAGAAGTGAATATCTAAAAGGAGAGAGAGGGAAAAAAATATACATTGAATTTTAGAAAGGCAGCGCCTGAAAAGAGGACGAGAATGAGAAGAAGAAGAGGAGATGGAGGAGATGGAAGAGGGGAATGAGGAAGAGGAAGAAGGATAAGGAGAAGGAGGAGGAAGGAGGAGGAGGAGGAGAGAGGAGAAACGAGGAGGAGAAGGAGGAGGAAGGAGGAGGAGGAGGGAGGAGGAACGAGGAGGAGGAGAAGAAGGAAGGAGGAGGAGGAGGAAAACGAGGAAGAGGGAAAGGGAGGAAGAGGAGGAGGAGGAGAAGGAGGAGGAGGAGGAAAACGAGGAAGAGGGAAAAGGAGGAGGAGGAGGAGGAGGAGGAGAATAAGGAAGAGGAAGAAGGAGGAGGAGGAGGAGGAGGAGGAGGAAGAAGGAGGAGGAGGAGGAGGAGGAGGAGGAGGAGGAGGAGGAGGAGGAGGAGGAGGAGGAGAAGGAAAAGAAAAAGAAGAAGAAATTGCAAAAAGAAACACATGACAAAACAGAACGTAAAGGACATAAGTACAAGTTTGAAGAATTAAAAAAACAGTAAATAAAATAAAAAAAATAAATGGATAAGACAAATAAATAGAACAAACAAAGGAACAGATAACAGATAAAAAAAATGAAAATGGTAATGAAAAAATAATAATGATGATAATAAGAAGAAAAGAAAACGATAAAACGGATAAAAATTTCTATTCTCTTCAGCATCATCTTAAAAAAAAAAATATATATATATATATATATATATATATATATATATATATATATATATATATATATATATATATATATATATATATATGAATAAAAAGATAAAAATAACAATAACAATTTCACTTCATTCGAATAATTGTATCCTAAGTTCCATTTTCCTCTATAACATTCAGACTCCCTTCACTTTTTGAGCATACAGCACCTTGACAATACTGAAGAAGCCGTAGTAGTAGCAGTAGCAGTAGTAGTAGTAATAGTAGTAGTAATAGTAGTAGTAGTAGTAGTAGTAGTAGTAGTAGAAACAGTAGTAGTAGTGGTGGTATAGTAGATGCGACAAGAGGAGCTACTGGAACGGGTGGGGAAGACAGGAGACAGAAGACAGGAGACAGGGAGGCAGCCCATGACGTGACGAGTAAGAGTGTGGTGCAGTGTTTGAAGTGAGCTCCCAGAAGTTGGTGAAATCAGTTTATCACGGCGAGGCAGAGGAGCCCTATCAGTGACGCGTACGTGGTCTGGCTTACCTCACATAGCTAGCTGCCCTGCCCTGCCCTGCCTTCCCGTGTATTGCTTTCCCTCGGCGCTAAGGCAAACTTTAGATATTATGATAGTGAATGATTAGATGAATGAGTGATATAGAACAAGAAGAAGAAGAAGAATAACAACAACAACAACAATAGCAAGAACAAGAACAAGAAGAACAAGAACAAGAAGAGGAAAAAAAGATGATGATGATGATGAAGAAGAAGAAAAAGAAGAAGGAAAAGAGAAAAGAAAATAAAAGAAAGATAAACAACAACAACAACAATAACAACAACAACAACAGGAACAAGAGAAGAAGAAGAAGAAGAAGAAGAGTAAGACAAAAATAAATGAAAAAAATAGAAAAGGAGATAAAGAAAGACAAAATCAACAAAATAAAACCTTAAGAATGATAAAAAAAAAAAACAACAACGAGGCAACGCACATAGAAAGTTAGGAAAAGAGGATTATGATAATAACAATGATAACAATAATGTACAAATAGGAAAAAAAAACAGCAATAGGGAGGGAAACAATGGATGGACAACAAAAAGAGACAAAAAACTAAAAAAAAAAAAAAAATATGATGATTATGTACGACTAATTAAACTAATGATACATAAATTAAATGCCATTACGAAATCGCTAAAACATACACGAATTAATTAAAAAAAACTAAAGCTTATTTATGTGAGGGGCCGGAAAACTGATAAACGAACACGATAAATGAACTAAAACAGGAGAGAAAAAAAATTGCAATCAATATGAAAGTGATGATGAAATAGATCATGAAAATAAAGATGAGAAAGCACCATGAAAAAATAGAAAGAGATACTGATTAGTGAAGCAAAATTGAGTATATTATTAGACTACATGAATACTCTCTCTCTCTCTCTCTCTCTCTCTCTCTCTCTCTCTCTGTGTGTGTGTGTGTGTGTGTGTGTGTGTGTGTGTGTGTGTGTGTCTGTCAATCCGTCCGTCCGTCTCTCTCTCTCTCTCTCTCTCTCTCTGTGTGTGTGTGTGTGTGTGTGTGTGTGTGTGTGTGTGTGTGTGTGTGTGTGTGTGTGTGTGTGTGTGTGTGTGTGTGTGTGTGTGTGTGTGTGTGTGTGTGTGTGTGTGTGTGTGTGTGTGTGTGTGTGTGTGTGTGTGTGTGTGTGTGTGTCAATGTGTGTGTGTGTCTGTCTCTCTCTCCGTCCGTCTCTCTCTCTCTCTCTCTCTCTCTCTCTCTCTCTCTCTCTCTCTCTCTCTCTCTCTCTCTCTCTCTCTCTCTCTCTCTCTCTCTCAAAAACAAGAGAATCAGCACTCTCATCAACACATTATTAATTTCAAGCACCAATCAACACGTGTTTTTCTCACCAATCATTGCTTTGATATCTGATCGTACCCACTGCATTACCTGTACATACGTCACACCACTCACCCTCTCTACGTATAATATAACCTCACTAACCACGGCACAGTTTTGTATTGCTTCACTCGTCTCTGTAATGCCAATAATCGAAAGGAAAAAGAGAGAAAGGAAGGCTGCAAGATTTCTGGCTTTCTTTGTTTCGTTCTTGCGTTATTTGCGTTAATGATTGCGTGAAAAAAGTAATATGGCAAGGCAAAAGATAGATTCAAGAATTCTGCATTTTTTTTATTTTGGTTTTGTGAAGTTTCTGTAAGTGATAGTAAGAGTGTATGGGGAAAGACTATGGAATCCTGTCTTTTTACATATATATATCTTTTAAAGGAGTGGCATGAGTTTGTTTAATTGATTGATTCATTGATATACAGATCGATAGATAGGTATGTAGGAATATGGGTAAATAGACAGATAGATACAGAAATAAATAGAGATATATAAATTTATTGACTGATCGATTAATTATAACTCTGAGGAAAAAAAATCGAGCAAAGGAAAGATTCAAATTCCCTTCCTACTATTTCGTATCATCTGGCAGACGAAACTCAATATTACTCCATTTAAGAGGCAGATTTGAAGACATTTATCCCTTTCTTTTGGCTATTTTTTTTTTTTTTTTTTTTTGCTTTTGGCCGTCTTTCCTCTCTTACATAACAAAAAAAGTATGAATGACTAACTGACTTAATGACTGACTGTTTTGAGAGTGTGCTTGAGCGAATGAGTGAATAAGAAAGTGAAGGAGATATAATACAAAGCCTTCGGAAAGTATTACAAAAATCACTACTAGAGAAATGCTATGATATTCCCTCCTTCCCTCCTTCCTCATGCCTCCACCCACCCACACACCCACACACCGACACACACAATGGGACGAGATGAGCTGCAGACGTGACGTAATGAGAGACAAAGAGAGAAAGGGATTCTTAGACATCAAGAGGGAGATTGGGTGGGTATAGGTGTGGGCGGCAAGGCGAGGGCTGGAATGACGAGTTATGGAGATGAGGAAGGTTGGACAGGGACACAAGAGAGTGATGGAAGAGCGATGAGAGAGTGAAGAAGATGGAGTGATGTGGAGCAAGTGATATAAAGGAGCTGATGAGTAGATATGTAACAGGAAGAAAAGGAGGGAAGACAGAGGTGTGATGGGAAATTTCACTATGACTTTAGATGTGGGAGAGAGGACCAGGTGTGTTGTGCGGCGCGAATGTAGGAGTAGCAGGTGTTTGAGGCGCGTGTACAGGTGTGGGAATGATGGACGAGGGAAAGACCAGGGGAGAGAAAACTTTGAGGGTGTAACGTCAAAAAGAAAAAAAACGGAATCGAAAAATAGAAGAGTAAAAAGATTGAAACATTACAGCGAAGAAGAAATAAAGGAAGGAAATAAATCAAGTGTGAAAGGACGAATGGAAGGTAAGGATAACAAACAGAAGGAAAGACAGTGCCAGATGTGCGTGGGAGGGAAGGAAGAGAAGAAAGGGAAGGAGGAAGGAAGGGAGGGAGGGAGGGAAGGAGAAGCAGATGTGGGTGGATTAAATAGTAAGGGATGGAGAAGGGAAGGAGAGAGAGGAGGCATCAGGTGTAGGAAACCAAGAAAATACCTCGTGTAGCCTCGTCCATCTTCATTACTAGGGAGGCGTGAGAAGAATGAAGACCAAGAAAGAGAGAGAGAGAGAGAGAGAGAGAGAGAGAGAGAGAGAGAGAGAGAGAGAGAGAGAGAGAGAGAGAGAGAGAGAGACTTTGTTGTTACTCCTACTCTGCAAAGAAAACGTAAGCGAGGAAGAGAAAATGTGGACTGCACGCAACTGGAAAGAAAATTGTAAGATCAAAATGAAATTATCTGATATTTTATTCACAAATACCGAAAGAGAGAGAGAGAGAGAGAGAGAGAGAGAGAGAATGGTGTCTATTACTATCATGGGAACTATATACCTCTATAGTAAAATTTATCCTTCCCATTCTCCCATCTCCCCCTTCTTCTCTCCTCTCGCCTCCTATCAGTGCCCCGCCCTTTTCTCCCCTATCATTCCGCTCCCTCCCTTCCCTCCCCCTCTCACTCTCCCTCTCTCTTCCGTTGCCCTTCAAACGACGCTGGGAGAACAAGAAACGATTATTCTGTTAATATTGGGGTGACCAAGAGGGGAATGGAGACGGGAAGTGGTTACGACATTGACTTCATTACTGTGTTAGAGAGAGAGAGAGAGAGAGAGAGAGAGAGAGAGAGAGAGAGAGAGAGAGAGAGAGAGAGAGAGAGAGACACGCCTCCACCCACACAAGCACACACAATCACTGGAGGGGACAAAAGTGGCTCTAGACACAGAGAAAAAAAGAAGAGAGAAAGAAAAGAAAGAAAATGAAAATGTATCACGGAAAACCCCTCCTGAAGTTCCTCAAGCACTTGTCTTCCTAGAATTTTTTGCTCCTCCTTCAAACTCTCTGCAATGGCGAGTCGCGCGAGATCTCACTCAACAAGTTTGGACACGTAAATGTTTTCCCCCTTTTCTTCACCAACAGTTTTCATTATTTTTTCCTTTTTTTTCGAAGTGTCACGCGAGATGTAACTCACTTTTTTTTTCCTTATATATATTTTTTCATTTCTTTCTATTGTGTGCTAAGATGAAACTTCTGCTTGATTTTCTATATATTTTCCTTCATCTAGAGTTTCATCATTTTTTTCTTTTATCGCCTACGTGTGTTCTCTTTTTTATAAGTAGTCTGCCTCCCTGAAGTCAATGCAGCCAGTAACAGTGCCAAGTGAAGCCAGATATTAGTCACATGTCACCAATAATGCCACGAGTCAGCAACAGTGCCACATCAGTCAGCAACAGTGCCAAACGTGCCGTGTGAAGGAAGGAAGGCCTATAAGGGTCCCCTACTGCTAACTGTGACCAGTACCCTATCACCCCTTCCTCCCCTTCCCTCCCCTCCATTCCCCTTCTGGCCGCTCCCTTTCCCCTTCCTCTCTCACACAGGAACTCTCACTTCCCATCCTCTCCCCGTGTATGTCTTCCTTTTAGTACTCCTTCTCTCATGACTTCTTTTCCTCCTCCTCCTCCACCTACTCTTCCTCCTCCTTTTCCTCCTTTTCTTCTTCCTCCTCTCATTCAGCTCAGGTACAACCTCTAACGTTCCTGAGATTATTAATGAAAGACTTAGAGTATCGTCTATTTTCTTTCCTCCATCAGGTAAAGTAACAAGACCAGTGAGCGAAGGTAAAGGAGCTGGTGTAGGATTGTTCTGTATTTCTATTGTTGTTGGCATTTGACTTTACCTTGGCTCAATGGTGGGAAGATATAGAAAATTATTATGTGTTGATTTGATTTCTTATAGCAGTAGTCAATATTAATGTTTTCTTAATGCAGACAATTAAGTTTGGCTTGTTCTCGTACTGTTAATAAACATGAACCTATTTATGATGTTCAGGAAACTTTAATTACATCTTCTTCTTTCTATAATGTAAGTTTATACATATAGTACTTTTTGAATGATATTACAAACAACAGTATACCACCAACATCACCACAGCTACCACCACCACCACCACTACCACCTCCACCACCACCACTATCATTACCACCACTATCACCACATCTACCACCACCATCACTACCACCACCATCACCACAACTACCACCACCACCACCACTACCACCACCACCACCACCACCACCACCACCATCACGACCACCCACGCACTCCCGCACTTCTCACGTGGCCCTCGAGGACGACACGACACGCGGGTGATGGAGGGAGAGGGGGTGAAGGGAAGGGGGAGTAGGGACGTGGAGTAGTGCAGACGGAAGTAACAGCGATCACCCACATCCCTCTCAGTTACTCTCCGGCACTCCCACCGGACACTCCCATAGACTCCTTCACCCTCACTCCCTACACGCGTTATAGGTGGTTATCCTCGGTACCTGGGAGGCGAATGACCTGTGTGAGTTTTAGGTATTTCTAAGTCATTTGATTTTTAGGGTTGTTATTCACTGGATAGGTATTTCTAAGTCATTTGATTTTAGGGTTGTTATTCATTTTTTTCCTACATGAACAATTGAGGAGGTTTCAAGACAGTTTTCCTTTACTTTTTGGCAGTGGTTTCTCATTCTGAAGACTGGCACCTGAGCGGGTTCTTTTTTGCTAATTTTGTTGTCCTATTCCGGTGCAACTCCCATGTAAAAAAGAGATCAAAATATGAAAGTGACATGATTTTTCTATGGCAGCAGATATGAATCACTAGCTTGGCTCTCAACAGTGATTTTTCCTTTTACAATAGAGCTTAAATCGGTCCTTCATCCCGTAAATTCCTGAAAAAAACCCATATTATTAAAAAGAAGAAAACAACATTTATTTGGAGGGGTAAGAGAAGGAGGATGAACAATATTGCGCGATCAACCAATCATTAAAAATCACTCCTCAGTGTAATATCGAACTGTATTATATGGAAAACGGCATATTGAGCGCGTTCTTCTCCAATGTTTTGCTTATATGTACAAAAAACATCAATCAACAACCTGGAAGAATCGTAATAGAAAAGAAGGATGATCTGAATATCGAACTATCTTGTATAGAGAACGGCGTACTGAGCGGCTTTTTCTCCCATGTTTTGTTTATACATACGAAAAACATCAATCGACAATTTGGAAGACTCGTAATAGAAGGGGATGTAATGGAAAGGAGGATATGAGGAGGACAAGACTAGTGGGGTGACAAGATGAGACAAGTACTCATACATCACTGGACAGCAATGAGGTGACAGCTTGTGTTGGTGAAAGTAAAAGTATTCAAATGATCCATCAATCAGTCAATCAGTCAATCAGTCAATCAGTCAATTAGTCAAACAATGAATCACATATCCTTATCTTTTAAACCTTATTCTTCGCCTTCATTCACATTCTCTCTCTCTCTCTCTCTCTCTCTCTCTCTCTCTCTCTCTCTCTCTCTCTCTCTCTCTCTCTCTCTCTCTCTCTCTCTCTCTCTCTCTACACTTTAACTTTTCTCCCTCATTAAGATTCATTATCAAACCATTCAGTGGAAAAAATAAATAATTCAGGGAAATATAAAAGCGGAAAGCTAATCTCACGTCATCATGTAAACTTAAAATATTCATGTCGAGATTAATAACTTTGGCGAGTTTCTTTTTCTTTTCCTTTTTTTTCGTCTTTCAGTAAAAAAAAGGAAAACAGAGAATGTCACTTTAGGGAATCTTCATCCAATGCTCTCTCTCTCTCTCTCTCTCTCTCTCTCTCTCTCTCTCTCTCTCTCTCTCTCTCTCTCTCTCTCTCTCTCTCTCTCTCTCTCTCTCTCTCTCTCTCTCTCTCTCTCTCTCTCTCCTCTCTCTCTCTCTTATTTTTTCCTCTCTTTTCTTATTTCTATTTTTTGCTTTCATAGTTTCTTTTCTTTCTTTGTGTGTGTGTGTGTGTGTGTGTGTGTGTGTGTGTGTGTGTGTGTGTGTGTGTGTGTGTGTGTGTGTGTGTGTGTGTGTGTGTGTGTGTGTGTGTGTGTGTGTGTGTGTGTGTGGTATGTCAACTTGCCTGTATTACATATATTTCTGTCTGTCTGTCTTTTTGTCTATATATGTATGTATATACGTATGGATGTGCTAATCTCTTTATCTATATGCCTACACAGCTATCAATTATTTCAGTGTCAGTCAATACCTGTCTCTCTCATTCAATCAGTCAGCTCTCTCTCTCTCTCTCTCTCTCTCTCTCTCTCTCTCTCTCTCTCTCTCTCTCTCTCTCTCTCTTTGCAATCTCGTCACTTGGTTTTGCTCTTTTTCTGTGTCAGTTGTCGTTTCAGTGTGCTAACTTTACATTCCTGCTTGTTTCTTTTCTCTCTTTCCTCTATTTTATTTTCTATCTATATCCAGTTTTATATTCTGCATAACGCTTTTTTTTTTTTTTTTTTTTTTTAGACAGCCTCCACTCAAGCATCTCGTAAGCAACTATTAAACACTTACATACAGGAATGAAAACACTACTTAACTACGCTAATGAACGTAGGATATAATGCAACACGAAATACAACACACACACACACACACACACCAGTAGGCATTAATACTTTCCTACCAAGTATATTTCACACAAAACACATAGTCGTACACATCAACTAACACACCATACTATGATTTCTTCCTTTACCCTTAATAAAAAGAAAGAAATATCTGACGCAACCTTTACGCATAGTATTGAATAACATCTCTTCAGAAAATTAAGACTTTTACATTTTATAGAACCTTTACTGTTAGATCCAATCGGTAAAAACGTTCAAAAATACTTAATAGAACTAACAGTGTCGTAATCCAGCAGTCAAAGAGTTAAATCCAGCAGTTTGTACAGGTATGCTAACAGTGTGAAGGTAGTGACTGATGGACGGGGGCTTTATGAGTAACGAGAGAGACTTTACTAGGATGAGTGAGTCGGAAGGAGCAGCAGGAGGTAGGAAGGAGTGGTACAGGAGTAATGAAAGTAGAGTAATAGAGACGTGAGAGTGAGAATGAGATGAACTACATGGTGAAAATAAAAGGGGGATATAGAAAAAGTTGAGTTTGTGAAGGAATGAAGGTATGCGAAGGAAAGGAAAGGAAAAAACGGAAAGATAATTAGAGAAAGATACAGAAAGAAAAAAGGGAAAGACAAAAGAAAAAACAGATAAAGAGAGGAAAATAAAAAAAGAAAAGAAAATCATATAAAAAACGAAGAAAAAAGAAAAAAGACAAGAAAGACAAGAAGAAAAAATGTACGAAGTATTTCAAAATGAACGCAAAAGGGAAGAAAATGAATGCAGGCCAGTCCACGTGTTTAATTAGCCAACAGCTGGCCACGCGTGGGAGGTGAGGCACAAAACGACTATTTCCTCTCCATGACGCAACACTGCACCACCATTGCTCGCACACTCACTCTCTTTTCTTTCGCCATCTACCTGCAGGCACCACGACCACTACCACCACCACCACCACCACCACCACCGCCACCGTAAACCTTCTGAAGCACTTATAAGCTTCAACTCCACTACATTCAAAGGGTTTTAATTAAAGTTACATTAGTTTTTAGTTAGGTTTAGTTTGGTTCTAGTGACAGACTAATAAGTTTTTGTGTGACTGACCGCTTAAAAACTTTTGAGAAACAAGCTAAACATCTTTATAGCCTTTGACAATAGTCGCGGCGTGGTGTGTCAGAAATGTGTTTCAGAATATGAGTCTTTAAATTATTGACGTCTTTATTCCTTTACTGCATGTGTCTCGTTTTATTCCTCACTTTTATTGCTGCCTTAGAAAAGTAAAGGAAACATTTGCCATTCTTACAAATGCTTTTCTTGTCTCCTTAAATCGCAGTGGGGAGCTCTAAAGCTCTAAAGAACGTACATCACAAAGAGTAATTAATGGCGAGGATAGAATGGTGGTCATAAATATATATCCACCAGCTTTATGATGACCGTCACCTAGGAAGCACCTCAGATGGAGAAGAATAAAGAACAGATTATCAAGTAAACATTATTTTTCTTCCTTTTTTTCTAATAATTTATGGCGGATAAATAATTGCACAAGTTCCTGAATAATTGGTTCAATTTTTTTGCACGACTTCCTCTATTAGTGGGTGATTTAGAAAGACTGCAACATTAAAGAATAGAATTTACTCACTAACTAAAAAGAATAACAATAATCGAGAATGTCTGAATGAGTGATATAAAAGACTGGAACATTAAAGAACAGACTTCATTCACTATCTAAAAGGAACAGAAAATAATCGAGAATGTCTGAATGAATATCTCAATTATTTTATTTATTTATTTATTATTATTTTTTTAGTACACCACTCTTACACACCTTCAAATATTTACCTACATGGCGTTTCTGAACAACTGCTATATTTATCTAAGGCTCCTTCAATGTAGTGGGTTATTTAAAGAACCCAGACCACACCTTAAGTCTACTCAACTGTGTGTCTCCGGTCAGGTCAGTGAAGGTCTTACTCACGCCATTTCGCTGCCTACTCACTGCCACGTCAACTCCCACACCAACAGTCACCCTCCGTCCCTGTACATCCCCCCCACCTAGGCAACAAGGATCAGGTGTGCTGTGTGGTTTATTATTTAATTGGATCACCTGTGTCATGCCTCTCGCCCCCTGACGTCATCCACTGCAGCCTCTGACACTAGTATGATGGTTAACCCTTTCAGTACTGGGACACATTCTTACCTTGTGATTTGTGTACGATTAGGCCATTTTATTGACAACATGAAAGGTCTATGGAGGTCAGAAGATTAATGGCCACAGTCTTCACTATTCTAATCCCTCCCATAAGTTTCTGAAGCTGTATAGAATCACTAAATACTAAGCAGAATGAAAATGGAAACGCGTCCTGGTACTGAAGGAGTTAAGGAAGGAAGAGCAAAGATGTATATTTATGGGGCTTACTAAAAGAAACAAATCAAGGCCGTGTGAAGTAAAGTGAGTGATATGAAACTAGAAAAACTGCCACATGACTCCTGTGAATATGTAGGGAAGTTTTCTTTTTCTTTTTTTCCTCCTATTAGACAGGACAGGTAAAGTAAGAAACAGGTAACTGTGAGGTTAGTGTCGGTATCCTTGGAGGTTAACCGAGTGATTTACAGCATGGGAATTTTTCAGACAAGATTACGTTACACCTACCTACCTGCCTGCCTTACGTACCTACCTACCTACCTACACACACACACACACACACACACACACACACACACACATAGACAGTCACACTAAGAGGATTACTTTACACAGCTGAGTCGCAAAAATAAAGTGTCAACAACAGTAAAACTACCTCACTATTTTACACACACACACACACACACACACACACACACACACACACACACACACACACACACACACACACACACACACACACACACACACACACACGTATACAAAATTGCGCAAGTTTATTATTATTTTGTTTTAATTTTTTTCTCTCGTTTTCTTTGCTGCTAAACTTGAACTACCTACGTTTCTGTCTTATCTTTGTATTTCTTTCATGTTGTTGTGTTTACTGCTTCTTGCTCCTCTTGTTGTTGTTGTTGTTGTTGTTGGTGGTGGTGGTGGTGGTGGTGGTAGCGGTGGTGATGGCATTGTTGTTGTTGTTGTTGTTGTTGTTGTTGTTGTTGTTGTTGTTGTTCTTGTTCTTTTCATTTTGTTCTTTGTTCTTCGCATTCTTGTTTCTCTTGTCTTTGTTATTGTTTTCTTCTTTTTTTTCATTTTCGTCCTCCTCTTCCTCTTTCTCCTCCTCCTTCTACTCCTCCTCCTTCCCTCCTCCTCCTCCTCCTTCTCCTTCCCCTCCTCCTCCTCCTCCTCCTCCTCCTCCTCCTCTTCCTCCTTCTCCTCCTCCTCTTCTTCTTCTTCCTCCTCCTCCTTCCACTCATAAAACATAATTGCGACAAGTCTTTCCAATACTCAAGTTACGTGAGTGTTCCATCTTTCTTTACATCTTCACCCCATCCATCTCTCTCTCTCTCTCTCTCTCTCTCTCTCTCTCTCTCTCTCTCTCTCTCTCTCTCTCAATGCCTCCGAGTATGGATAACTTGTTTACTTTGTTTTTTTTTTCTTTCTTTCTTTCTTTCTTTCTTTGAACCAGAAACTTTCCTCCAACTCATTTTTTTTCTTCCCACAACTTGAGAGAGAGAGAGAGAGAGAGAGAGAGAGAGAGAGAGAGATATCCAAACATGTAATAGGTCTCACGTGAAGCACGGAGGGAGAAGAACAGGTAACTTCCCCCTCTCCATCCCCTCCAGCTCCCTCTCCATTCCCTCCTGCTCCTTCTCCATTCCCTCTCCATTCCCCTCCCGCTCCCTCTCCATCCCGCTCCCTCTCTCCATCCCCGCTCCCTCTTCCTCTCCACTCAAATATGACCTTTCGGGACTCCGTCGTTTACTCATGAGACGTTTTCTTAATATTTTGTTTTTATTGTTTTGTTATTGTTGTGTGTGTGTGTGTGTGTGTGTGTGTGTGTGTGTGTGTGTGTGTGTGTGTGTGTGTGTGTGTGTGTGTGTGTGTAAATCTTTATTAGATAGATAAAAAGAGAAAAAAAACGTCAGAAATATACGGCAACAACAGCAACAACAACAACAACAGCAACAACAACAAAACAACAACAACAAAACAACAACAACAACAACAACAACAACAACAACAACAACAACAACAACAACAACAACAACAACAACAACAACAACAACAACAACAACAACAACAACAACAACAACAACAACAACAACAACAACAACAACAACAACAACAAAACTTCCCACATCCAGAAATCAAGATCAAATAAGAAATATGTACAGAAAATAAAAAAAAAAATAAATAGATAAATAAATAAATAAATATATATATGCAAATTGGCAGATGAATGAAATCAAATAAACTCAGCAATTAATTAGGTTTTTAAGTGTCGACTCGAGCCATTAACCCTTTAAATACCATGACATGCTTTCATATTAATTCTGCTTATTATTTGGTGATCTTATACAGCTTCAGACACTCATAAGGAAGATTAAAATAGTGAAGACTGTAACCATTAATCTCTGACCTCCATAGACGCTTCCTAATGTTAATCAAATGGTCTAATCGTACACTAATCTCAAGGTAGAATGTGTCCCAGCACTGAAGGGGTTAATAAGAGAAAGATTGAATGTAGAACTGTAAGAAAAAAAAAAGAGAACGAAATTATGAAAAGTTGGATGCATAACTGTAAGAAAAGAAACAATGAACAGAAAAATGAATAAAAAATAGGGTAAGTGTCTTTCGTATATCGACTCACACGTGTAAACCTGATAATTCTTTGTTTTTTGCAGTTTTTTTTTATTTCTTCACGTTATCTTACCAGTCTTCTTCATGTGACCTTATTCCCACTATGTAGTAAGGTCAGGAGCTCGAGTTAACACCTTCCGTCTCTTTCTATTCATTACACCCTCTTCTTGTGGTCTAAATTTATTCATGTGACACTTTACCACGTCTTTCCATCTTATTCTCTATCTACCCACAGTCCTACCCGTCACTGATTTCACCATTGCCTTCTTCACTGGTTCTTCCTTATTTCTCCTCTTCAAACGTCAAAACTGTCTCAACCTTGCTTCTCTCGCCTTCTCTTACCAGTGTTATCTTACTAGTCATTCTTCTACTACTCATCCTGTCCCTGCATTCCTGTGTGTTTGCTTTGATATATCCTAACTGCTTCCTTTGCTACGCCACGCCAGTTATCAGCTC
>NC_059271.1:24840374-24842874 GCF_017591435.1 Portunus trituberculatus | reverse complement strand
ATGTAACGTTTCCATAGTACAATACAACCGGTTTTTTTTCTATTTTCTCTAGCTCATAACAAAAAATATATTACAGGAGGATACACCACCCCAAACATTTCTCTTTCCAATGCAACACACTTCCCACTTACTTTCTCTGTAGCGCCATCTATTCTCTACGGACAGAAACACAATCCTTCTCTTTCTTCACCAAAATACCAAGAGAATATGAAATACAGCACCACCTATTTTTCTACAACTAATTCATACATATATACAGAGCGTATCTACTACTTGATCGCGTCCTCTATACGTAGCTTTGGCAATGGGAGGCTGGAAATAATGTGCAGAGTAGAGGCTGAGTCTTATGAGGGGTGTATCTTCTGCAACTGTGATAAAGATAGGATGGAGATGACGTGAAGAGGAAGGACTGAATTTGTAACTGTAAGAAAGGTACGAGGTAATGAAGAGAAGAAAGATTAGAAGTATGAATGAAAGATAATCTAAAGACAGCTGATAGAATGTAAGTTAGGTCTATTACTGTAAGAAAGGAAGGTAAGAGGCAGTGAACAGAAGGGAACTTAGATGTCTAAAAAAAAAAAAAAAAAAGAATAACAAAGATTGGAGGTAATGAAAAGAACATTTGGAGCACAATTAACCTCTTCAGTACCAAGACGCGTTTCTATATTCATTCTCGTTAGTATTTAGTGATTTTATACAGATTCAGAAACTTATGTGGGGATTAAAATAGTGAAGACTGTGACCATTAATCTTTTGACCTCCATAGACCCTTCCTAATATCAATAAAATGGTCTAATCGTACACTAATCTCAAGGTAAAAATGTGTCCCAGCACTGAAGAGGTTAACAAAGAAAGGTTGAATGTAGAAATGCAAGAAAAAGATAGAAAAGAGAAAGAAATGATGGAAAATTGGATACATGACTGTAAGAAAGACTGAAAAAAACAACCAGCAGGAAAGAATAAAGAAAAGAAACACGGGCTTATTTTTTCGTCGGTTTCCTCTTCATGATCTTGGTGAGAGTCTGCAGGGCGCTATACAGTCTCCCGGTCACGTAAGACAGAGCTGCGTCAGTGCCGGGTCAGGTCATCAAGTCCTCACGTCTCTCCCAGGAAAGTTTAGCAATAATCCACTCTGTATTAATCGAGTCAGCTAAGGTAGACCGCCCTGTGCCTCATAGAAATTCTGGCTCTAGATTCTCAAGTCTCTCGTGAAAATTTAACGATAATCCAGTGTTATTTCGACCAGTTAATCTTAGACTCTGCACCTTATTTGAATTGTGCTATATGGATGTAAAGTTCAAAAAGTGACAACTAGCATTGTACGAGTTGTATTTTTGTTTATCTATTTACTATTTCTATTTCTACTAAGGTCTGGATCTTCTGTAACTGCAATAAGGTTGAAAAATATGTATGACGAAAGGCGCTGGATCATGTTCAGTTCTCTTCTCTCTTCTAGGAAAGTTTAATAGCAATCGAGTGTGTTTTCATTTTAATCAGTTAATATTAGGCCCTATACCTTATATAAATTGCGGGAAACTGATAATGTTGGCAGGTGTCATGTCTGGTTCTCTCGTCTCCTCCAGAAGGTTTAGCAATAATCCACTCGGTTTGATTTTAGTCAAGATAAAAGTGTGAGTTACATGAACTGTTGAAAATTTAATACGTTTAACGCTGAATTGTGCTTAGTGATATTTTCGAAATGCATGAATGATGAAATAAATTAGTATTGTAAAAGATACTGAGTTATATCTGATCCTGTCGTATAAAAAAAATCAGTTTGCATTTTAATTAATAGAGACGAAATACCCTGCGCCTTATATAAACTGAAAATAGACTTACATTACGCTGCAATGAACACAACAACTTAAGAAAACGAGGAGAGATGCAAGAAGACATTTCATTATTCCTACACGTGCTGAGTGATAAGTAAGAACGATGCCTAAGAAATAGTGTATTTTAGCAAATGAAAACATGGACGAGTGAATGCCACTCCGAGATACCTAAGTGTGTGAGAGCGCTTTTTGTTCACCATTCTCTTTCTTTACAGTCGTGGTTGAAGACTTTAAAAATGGTTCATGGCGAGTGAAAACAAGCAACACTAAATGCCACTCGCGAACAGCTGCACAAAGGGAAGTTGAAAACGGCAAAGGTCAGAGATGAAGGGCACTGAGAGGCCTTTTTCATTGCGTTCTTTCACTGGTGCGTGTTGATGGAAGGAAGGAACGCGACGTGATGACGCAAATGGTAGTCAAGTGTGGACAAAAGTTGTGAATGGCGCGAGGCAAAGCAAAGAGAACGAGGTAAATTCAATTTCCACAGAACAACTAGCGCTGTACGAGTTGTATTTTTGTTTATCTATTTAACAAGAGAGGCTAGAGACAATTAACCTTTTCAGTACCATGACAAGTTTTCACATCCACTCTACTTACTATTTGATGATTTTATAGTTTCAGAAACTTCTATGGGGATTGAAATAGTGAAGACTCTGGCTATTAATCTT
>NC_059271.1:24822874-24832874 GCF_017591435.1 Portunus trituberculatus | reverse complement strand
CTTTCTTCCATTGCCCTTTCGTTCTCTTTCAATACTAGCCACTGCCACCACTCCCTCTCACCCTCTCTGTGTCAATGCCATCTAGCGGCGACTTGAAGTAACACTACATTCTCCTCCTCCCGAAAGGCCACGAGTTCAAAATATTCTCACGTCTACTCTTTTCGAAGCAGATTCACCGCCCGACAGTCTGGCAGACCCTATTAAGCTTACAGAGGCCAATGTTTCAAGGGGCAGGGAGAGATCAACAAGGAAATCCTCTAAGTCTTGTGAAGGGAAGATACGACCCAAGGAAAGGTCATCAGGAGCCAGAGGGAAAGAGAAAGAGAGGAAGAGACCCAGGTGAAATTTGCTTAAACGACGAAGGAAGGATAGAAAGTGGAAGGAAAGTCGCTGATTTTTGCAGTTCACTTAATAGGAAAGGGAAGATGAGATGGGATGGAAGGAAGGAAAGATGGAAGGATGAATGGAAAAGAGAGAGAGAGAGAGAGAGAGAGAGAGAGAGAGAGAGAGAGAGAGAGAGAGAGAGAGAGAGAGAGAGAACAAAGAGAACAGAGAGAACAGAAAGAACAGAGACAGAACAGACACAGACGGACAGACAAACAAAGACATCCGACGAAGAACAAAGAGAAAGAAACAAAGAATAAACACAGAAACAGAATGAAACTAAACACACACGCAAAAAAAAAAAACAGACGCAAACAAACACACACACAAAAAAAAACACATAGACACACACACACACACACACACACACACACACACACACACACAGCTATAGAGAGACAGACAGAGAGAGAGAGACAGACAGGAGCAAATTGCATCCACGACTAACTACTGAGCCAATATCAAACCCCTGAGGACCAGGTTGCCAGGAGGGAAGCGACATCAAGTACGTGATAAGCTGGAGAGTGACGAGGGAGGCGGAGAGCGAGGCGGAGACAGAGAAGGGAAAGGAGCTGACAAGTTCACAAGAGTTGACGAGAATTGGTGCTACTGTGAGGAGAGTATTGCATAGGGGAGAAGAAATGCCTTAACGTATAAAAGACTGAAAAGTGAAAGAGAAAGAAGAGGAAGGAGAGAGAAGCTGACAAGTTCATGAGACTTAGAGAAAAGTTTGTGCTGCTTTTAGAAAAGTGAGAAGAGCAGAGTAAGACTATTGAAAATGAAGAGAAATAGAAAGAAGATGATGAAGAAGAAGAAGAAGAAGAAGAAGAAGAAGAAGAAAAGAAGGAAAGGAAGAAGTGAACAGTTGACGGGAGTTGAAAGAAAGAGAAGAATAGCAGAGGGAAAGAAAACGGAACAAAGGAGACGAGAAAAGAAAATATAATACCGAATGAAAGTACAAAAAAAAAGAGAAAAAGAAAGAAAGAGGACGAAGAAGAAGAAGGAGAGGAAGCAAAAAGTTGAAGAGAATTGAAAGAAAGAAAGAAAGAGTGTAACAGAGCGAAAAAAAAAAACAGAACAAACAAGACAAGTAAAAAAAAAACAACAATCTTCAAAAAAACAATTATAAAAAGTAGATGAAGGAGACTGAGCGAACAGTTGAAAGAGAAGAAATATCACAGGTGGAAAAAGAAACCATGACAGACAAGGCTAGAGAAAAAAAAAATGGAAGAGTATTTTTAAGCTACGAAGTGAGGATGGGAAGAAAAAAGTTGATGCTTGGGAGAGGATTGAAGGAAGATGAAGGAAGGTAATTCAACTAAGGTAACAGGAGAGGAAAGAGAGGTGCGTGAAGTAATTGCCAGAAGGAAGGGAGAGAAAGTAGGGGGGGGGAGAGTGATTTAACTAAGGAAAGAAGGGAGGGAAAAATGTGTGAAATTTGTGTGAAAAGGAATGAAGGAGGAGAAGGCTGATGAGCAGGCGAGGGATGGAAGATATAAGGAGGAAATTAAGAAGGAAGATAAGAAGGAAATAAGGAAGTTAGAAAGGAAGGAATAAAAGGAGGAAAACAGGAAGAAAGGAAGGATATAAGAAAGAATGGAAGAAAGCAGGAAGATAAGGAAATAAGGAAGGAAGTTAGAAAAGAAGAAAGAAAGGAATAAAAGAAGGAAAACAGGAAGAAAGGAAAGATATAAGGAAGGATGGAAGAAAGCCAAAGAGAACGAGCAAATAAACAAAGAAGCAAACCAGAAAGAAAGGAAAGAACAAAGGAGGGAAGAAAATGAAAGGAGAGTAACAGCATTCATTACGACAATAGAAAAAAAGGAGAGAAAAAAATAAACAGCGATGCAAGAAATGACCAAAAAAAAAAAAATAAGGAAGAATGAAAAAAAACACACGAAAAACAGAAAAAGAAGAAAATATACAAACCCAGACTCTACTTTGGTTGAAAAAGGAAAAGGAGGATGACTACAAGCTAAAGAAATGTGAAGTGAAAACGAAAGAAAAGGTGGAAGAAGGGAAGTGGCAGTGAGAGAGAGGAAGAGATGGGAGGGAAGATGCAGGAGGAAGAGAAGAAAGTGGAGAGTAAGAGGTTGTATAGCTGGTGTTACTCAGCCTACCACGGAGTATGGAGAGAAGGACATGAGAGAGAGAACAAGAGAGAGTGTGGTAGCGTGTGAGTGTGTGAGTGGAGCAGCAGGAGGTGGTGGAGGAAGGGAGGGAGAAAGTGGACGTGTGTCAGAGTGAAAAAAAGACGAACAGGGAACAGAGAACAAGAGGAGGAGGAGGAGGAGGAGGAGGAGGAGGAGGAGGAGGAAGAAGAAGAGGAGGAGGAGAAAGAAAAGAAGGATAAGAAGAAGAAGTAGGATTAAAAAAAAAAGGATGACGACGGAAAAGGAAAAAAAAGAAAAAAACAAACAGAAAAGCTAAAAAGAAAAAAAACAAAAACAAAAACAAGAACAAAAACTAAAAACAAGACCTGACAAATGCGATAAAAGAATAAAGAAAAAAAAAGAAGAAAGACGAAAGAAAGAAGATATAAAGAAGAGAAAAGAGAGAGAGAGAGAGAGAGAGAGAGAGAGAGAGAGAGAGAGAGAGAGAGAGAGAGAGAGTAGTGGCATCAGGTAAGTACTTCCTAATCTCCTCTTACAGTGGCGAGAAGCAGCGAGCGAGGCAGAGGGAGGCGAGGCGGACCGTGCAAGGGAAACTTTACACATCTTCCCCTCAGCTAAGCCGCCTCCTTCCCTCCGTCAGTAGCTTCAAGAGTTCACATCAGCACTTTCAATATTGCAGCGGTTACTATTGCGAGACTCAGAACGTGGTGTGATATAAGTTGTAGTGGAATTGGGTTGGGGATAATTTGATGGTTTGTTAATGGTTAGTGTTGGATGGTGGTTGTTAGATCCCTTAGTTGTCTTTCTTCGTCTTCTTTTTCTTTTTTCCTACTTGTTCTCCTTTACTAATGGTCAGTGTTGGATAAAGGCTGTTAGATCCCTTAGTTGTCTTTCTTCGTCTTCTTTTTTTCTTTCTATTCCAACCTGTTCTCCTTTTTCTTCCTCCTCACCTTCTTCCATTTTTTTTAGTATTATTACCATCATTTTTACTATTATTATTATCATCATCTTTTCACTATTATCATTAACACTATCATCATCAGCATTCCTCTTCCTCCTATCTTTCATCCTCCTATTCTCTCTTCTTTCTCTTCGTCTTGCTCATCCTCATCATCTTCCTCTCCTTTCTCTTCGTCACCACCACCACCACTACCACCACCACCACCAGTAGCACCCTTACCACCACCACCATCATCGAGAAGGAAGGGAGAAGATAGTTTACAACTGAAGAACCGTCTTTTCGCCAAGTTACACAGTACGGGATGGCGACAGACTTATCTTACAAGCTATGGAGGAGATAAGGGTCTCAGCTGAACGCTCCCCTCGCCCCCAGCCTTGCCTGAGCGACGGAGGGAGGAGAGAAGGAAAGGAAAGGAAGGAGGAAGGAAAGTAGATGGAAGAGGAGGAGCGGGAAGGGAAGGTAAGAAGGAAAGAAGAAAGGTAGAGGTAAGAATTAGGTAAATGTGGGAGAGTAGAATAATTATCGTGGACAGAAATAAAAGAGAGAGAGAGAGAGAGAGAGAGAGAGAGAGAGAGAGAGAGAGAGAGAGAGAGAGAGAGAGAGAGAGAGAGTCATTCCTTCATTCAGTCAGTCAGTCAATCAGTCAGTCACTCACTCACTCACTCATTCAGTCATAAAGTGATTTCGTTAGCCTAGTAGTTACTTATTTGATTAGTTAGTTAGTTAGTTACTCAATTAGTCAATTAATCAGATAGTCAGCCAGTCAGCCAGTCAGCAAGTCAGTCAGTCAGCCAGTCCGCCAATCAGCCAATAAATCAAGAAAATGAAAAAAAAAAAATAAAACGAACAAGATCATAAAAAAACAATGCATATATATTTCTTTAACTCAGCCTTGAGAAAAAGAAGAAAAGAGAAATGTGGAAAGAAAAGGAAAAAGGAAAAGGAGAAAGGAGGAAGAATGGAGGAAGAGGTAAAGAAGGCAGAGAAATAGAAGACGAGAGGTAATCAGCATATGGAGGAAGAAATAAAAAGAACATTAGGAAGGATGAATGGAGGAAAGGACGGAAAAAGGAGAGCAAGGAAGAAGGAAACAGGGAGGAAAGAAAGAAAAAACCAAAGAAAAAAAAAAAAAGAGAAAGATGAAAGGAGAGAAGAAACAAGGAAAAAGGAGAGGATAAAAAGGAAGAAAGAAACACTGGAATGTAGTAACGAAAGATAGAAAAAGAAGATAGAAATGAAAAAAAAGGAAAAAAAAAGGAGACCAGGAAAAAAAAGAGCAAGCAATCAAACAGGAAATAAATAAAATAATGAAATAATAAAGGAGTGAATGATGGAGGGAGTAAAGGAAAGGAGGAAGAGAGGAAGGAAGAAGGACAGAAAGAAGAGATGAAAGGAAGAGAGTCATGCAATAAATAGAGGAATTGTGAGGGCGTTGCAACTATTTGAAGGAATCTAGCTTAAACTGCAAGCCACTTTTAATACATTTTACTGAGCCCTCGTACGTGTGTGTGTGTGTGTGTGTGTGTGTGTGTGTGTGTGTAAAGTGAAAGTAGTGCGACTAAATGACAGGAATTCCGAGCCAGATAAGCCAAAATAAATTTAATTCCAATTGAAATTTACCGCAGGAAGTATTTAAATTGGGGGGATAAAGTTTCAATGGATTTAATATCGGACTTGCGAATTTCAGCATCATATTCAGAATTCTGACCGCATATAGAGAATCAATCTTAACATGGCTGAACTCAAATCGTGTATGTATTTAAACTATTCACCGCAGCATGTAACAATTCACGACACCAAACGCACTGTACAAAGCCTCTACATTTAACCACAAGAAGGAAAGGAGTTAAATTAATAGATTTTCTGATTTCTAGCAAACCTCACGCATGGAGGCGGCTGTAGAAAGTGGAGGAACTTCTGAGTGGTTTGCGATAAAGGAAAGATGTATCAAATACCAGTGAAAGTGTTGATAAATCAGTGATGTAGACAGTTGGTCTTCTATATTAGAGATATATAATAAGGCTAACATTTTTGTACTACCATGAGAGTTATCCAGTGTCCTAATTCACTCTCTCATCATGTGGATTTAACAGATCAGTGATATACACCGCTGACCTACGTAAAAGATAAAAACTTAGCGTTATTTTATGCTTAACAGTCTAACTTTTATTACTACAACAGGAATTAACAAATCAATATTCAGGAGTCGAGAACATAATACTCTCCTATCCTCTGCGTTTTAAACTTTCAAATATCTTACTGGGCTAGCGAAGGAAAACTACCTGAAGGAAATTTCATTGGGAAGAAGTTAATCTATCAAACAAAGGTTGTCAGCTGCGGATTCAAGACCAAATATCTGTCAAGACTGCCTTTAAAAGTGTCTATGGTGTTGGAGTCTATTAGGTTTCCAGGAAGCCCATGCCATTGATTTAACCCCTTCGATACTGTGACACATTTTTACCTTGAGATTTGTGTACGATTAGATCATTTATTGTCATTAGGAAGGATCTATGGAGGTCAGAAGATTATGGCAATAGTCTTCACTATTTCAACCCCACACATGAGTTACTGAAGCTGTATAATCACCAAATAGTAAACAGAATGAACATGGAAACGCGTTCTGGTACTGAAGGGGTTAACTGCACCGACTGGCACTGAGAGAGGACGCAGGACGTAGCAAGAGAGACGTGTATTACAGTAGTTTACTTGACTTTTAATCACTACTTTACCTTCATTTCCCCATTCCCTGCCACTGGTAAACTCTCTAAATTTCTATCCGTTTCTCTTTGAGCCATTCCTAAGACTCAATTTATTTCATGAGAGAAACAGTGCGAATTAAACTGCTCTCCATTTCGAATTCTCTTCAGTTTATTTATGTTTTTTTTTTTCTTGTTTTGTGTGTAAAGAGAGAGAGAGAGAGAGAGAGAGAGAGAGAGAGAGAGAGAAAGGAAGAGAGCGTAAAATTACCTGGATTTTTCTCTCCCTCGCTCCATTCTTTTTTTTTTACACTTTACGCTAGGAAACACACACACATACACACACACACACACACACACACACACACACACACACACACACACACACACACACACACACACACACACACACACACACACAAAACTTCCCCCCCTCACAAATAAACATAAAACTCACTAATATTAATGTACAAAACTCGAGAACAGTTCATATATATACCTCACCCTCCCACCGCCCCTTCCCCTCCCACAACCAAAAGAGACTGTCCTGAACCGCTCTCGTCCTGAACACCTTTTCTCTAATCCACACCAGCCCGACCCTCAGATTCCCAGTAAGTCCTTTCTTCGCCCTCGCCTTCGTCTTCGTCTTCAGAGCCTCCCTGTCATTAGTTAGGTGAGGGTGTCGCTGGTCTGGACTGCTGTGTAGAGAGAGAGAGAGAGAGAGAGAGAGAGAGAGAGAGAGAGAGAGAGAAAATTTGAGGCCTCCTTCACTCAACCAGATGAAATTCTCTCTCTCTCTCTCTCTCTCTCTCTCTCTCTCTCTCTCTCTCTCTCTCTCTCTCTCTCTCTCTCTCTCTCTCTCTCTCTCTCTCTCTCTACTATGTAAATATTAATAAAAAGAAATATACAAGGACATGTATTTCCATTTTCACACGAAAGTTGAAGAACACACACACACACACACACACACACACACACACACACACACACACACACACACACACACACACACACACACACACACACACACACACACATAGTTGGCAAGAGTCCAGGCAAGCATTAGCAGGGAAAAGGCAGAGAAGGAAATTTGTCTCCGTTGTCATATGTTCATTGTGTAGTGTTTTTATTTCTCCTTTTCCTCCTCCGGCCTCCACTCTCTCTCTCTCTCTCTCTCTCTCTCTCTCTCTCTCTCTCTCTCTCTCTCTCTCTCTCTCTCTCTGCATATACGTATTTGATCTCACAAAAAGAGTAAGATTGCTTTTCTTTTTCATCCTTTACTCTTTAAAACTAATCTTCTCAATTTTCTCTCCCTCCTTTTTTTTCTATTTTTTCCGCTTTTTCTTCTTCTATTTTCATTCACTACCTCCTCTTACTCTTACTCTTTGATATCATGCTTCTCCTTTTTGTCTCACTCTCTTTCCTGTTCCCTTCCTTTCCTTTTTCCTTTATGCACCCTCTTTCGTGAAATATATATTCATTCTCTCTCTCTCTCTCTCTCTCTCTCTCTCTCTCTCTCTCTCTCTCTCTCTCTCTCTCTCTCTCTCTCTCTCTCTCTCTCTCTCTCTCTCTCTCTCGTACTAGTCTTCTACTCCTCTTTTTCTTTCTCTCTTTCCGCATAACTCTGCTCTTTTATCTCTTTTATGTCTTTTATCTCTTTTTCTCTCTTCCCTTCCATGCATTTCCATCCATAGCTCTTTTTTTTTCCACTTCCTCCACGTCCTCATGTCATTTCCCTTCATAACATGGAAATCGGGCGGGGAAAATATTGAAGGGGAAAAAGATACTATGCTTGAATATCATTGGAGCGAAAATCTTGTAGCATTTGAACGCAGAGTGGAGGAATGCTCGTGTTGGAGAAGGAAGCGAGGGGGAAGTGTGATGTGCTGCTAATGGCGCTTGTGTTGGAGTGGTGGTGGTGGTGGTAGTGATGTAGAGGTAGTAGTAATAGTGGTGTTGTTTCAAGGTACTTTTTTATTTTCCTTAAACGTATCAGTTCCTTTTTTTTTTTTTTTTTTTGCTGTCTAGTAGAAAATAAGTAGTAGAAGGTGGTGGTGGTGGTGGTGAAGGTAGTAGTTGTAGTTGTAGTTGTTGTTGTAGTTGTAGTAGTAGTAGTAGTTGTTGTTGTAGTTGTAGTTGTAGTTGTAGTAGTAGTAGTAGTAGTGGTAGCAATTACATGATCGTTTCTGTTCCTACCCAATGCATTGAAAATTTGATAATGACGGTCCTACGCAAGCAGACACACACACACACACACACACACACACACACACACACACACACACACACACACACACACACACACACACACACACACACACACACACACACACACACACACACACACACACACACATCGAAAAAAAAAAAAAAACGAAACACATGAGTCTGCCGTCACAAAGCTTGGAGTTCCCTGTTTCTCCTTTTTTGCTCAAACAACACCAGCCGTTGGGATTTACATAATGAAATCCTACACAAGAAGTTTCACCAGGCCGGCAGTCTTATTACTCGAGTTGCACCGCGCCCCGCAGCTCCACTAATACTCCGAGTTTTGTAAGAGAAAACACATGTAACTGCGCACTCGCCCTAAAAGTACACGGTTTTTTCTTCTTTTTTATGCTAAATATCTGCATGTTTTTTATATATTTTTTTCGTGTTTTAGTGTGAATTTAACCCTATCATTACCATACCGTGTTTTCGTATTCATTCTGGTTACTATTTAGCGATTTCATAAAGCTAAAGAAACTAATGTGGGGATTAGAAATAGTGAAGACTCAGACCACTAATCTTTTGCCCTCCATAGATCCCTCGTAATGCAAATAAAATCGTCTAATGATACCCAAAAACTCAGGGTAAAAATGCGTCTCAGTATTGAAGGGGTTAATCTAACTTTCATTCCTAGTTACAAGTATGGTAATAATTGATGCCTTTCACCGTGTAGACCTGAGTGTTTTTGCAGCTTCCTTTTTTCATGTTTTTTTTATGCTCTTTACCTAACCTTTAACACACTTATCACAGCTCTTTCAACCCATCCAGTACTGCAGTCAGCTCCCAGAACTTCATCAAAACACACATTAGCTAGTCATAACAGAGTGAATAGAATATAATCAAACTAAATGAGTAAGAAAGTAATAAAAAATAACTCTGGTAAGAAAAATATCACCCATAACTTAATACAATTCTCTAATAACACCTAAAATATAAATAAATGTAATGCAATAGGAATGTTCCTCCAAGCACAACTACGTGTAGGTTTACTGGATTCTTACAGTTTTCGTATAATGTTCTAATGTTCTTATGAAATGGAAATTGTTGTCGTGAAGAGTAAGCAAGAGTTCATTCACACCTTTCCTGGAGAGAGAGAGAGAGAGAGAGAGAGAGAGAGAGAGCAGTAAGGCCCACGAGTGCTTTATAGTTAGAGCTCCTTAACCTCTACACTTCTCTTTCGGGGCAATGCTCAGCCTCAGTGAAGGAGGATTGAATCGCTTGTGTGTCTCGTGTTTAACGGATTTGTGGAGTTTAATTCGACTGGAGGAAGATTTACGTGAAGTGGTGAGCTTCTCTGTTTCATTGGAGAAATAGGAGAAGGGTGCTGAGTATCTGATATTGTGTGTGTGTGTGTGTGTGTGTGTGTGTGTGTGTGTGTGTGTGTGTGTGTGTGTGTGTGTGTGTGTGTGTGTGTGTGTGTGTGTGTGTGTGTGTGTGTGTGTGTGTGTGTGTGTGTGAAGTGTTAAGTTATTTCTGTAATCTCTTTTGGTAATGGTGAAGTGTGTTTGATCTTATCCCATTTTTTTTAGTGTAAATGTGTATTTTAGGTGTGTGTGTGTGTGTGTGTGTGTGTGTGT
>NC_059271.1:24812874-24817874 GCF_017591435.1 Portunus trituberculatus | reverse complement strand
ATGTAGTGAGGAAGAGATTAAAAAGACGATGAAGAAAAGATGATGGACGGACGAAAGCAACTAAGGCTGAAAGACGACGATTAATGAAAGCAACGAAGAAGAAAGCTGGTAAGACGAGACAAAGCCTGCAGCAATGTAATCAGAAAGAGATCAGGAAGACATAAGGAAAAGAAGTAAGAAATATACGAACAAACCAAAGGAAACAACAGAGAGAAGATAAGGAGGAAAAAAATCGCAAATAACGTTGATGATAAGACATAAAAGGAAAAGAATAACATATGCAATAAAAGAAAAGGAAAACTAGAGATAAAAGATGGAACAGAGAAAAATAATACTTACAATAACACTGATAACTTCAAGAACATTCCGCTAACAAAAATGCAAAAACGAAAAAGAATATAAATTAAACTCGTGAACGAACAAAAGAAAAAAACATATTACGAAAACACTGATAGAATGAAACAAAATATAAAAAAAAACTTCCTTTCGCAAGCTTATAAAAAAAAAAAAACACTATGAACGATAAAAACAAAGCAAAAAAAAGTGTAAAACGAAACGTGTAAAGAAAATAAACAAACCTTGATTGAAACAACTAAAACCGATGAGGAAGCAAAACAAGACTAGTAACTATTGAAATCAAACAAGGGCTGTCTTCTTTCACCAGGCAATGAGGAACGCATGCCACGAATAATACTCCTTCAGATCAATGTGTCATCAGAAGGAAGAAAACAACTACTACAACTGCTACTTCTGCTACTTCTACTACCACTCGTACTCACCATCCAGCCAGATCCAACGGAGGGGATCCTGTGGGCGACGTGTGAGCTGTCCTTCCTCCTGCGCTCCTCCCACTGCAAGGGACAACGACTCCTCAACCTGTAGTGGAAGAGACAGATGGTGAGGGATGGATTGCAAGAAATGGAAAGTAAATAGAAGGGAGGGGAGGGAGAAGTGATGGTTAGGAAGTGTAAGGGAAGAGGAAATTTGAAGAAAGGAGAGAAAGATGGTACGAGAGAGAGAGAGAGAGAGAGAGAGAGAGAGAGAGAGAGAGAGAGAGAGAGAGAGAGAGAGAGAGAGAGAGAGTCATGGTTAAGGAGGGATTGTAAGAAGAAAGAGGACATTGAAAGAGTAAGAGGAAGCGAGGTGATTATCAGGATAGAGTGTGTGAAGGGCACGAAGGAATGGATAGAAAAGGAATTAAAAAGGGAAGTGGATAAGAAATGGTTAAAAAACTAATAAACGGAGGAGATGGAAGAAAAGCGGGGAGGAATAGGAGAAGACGGATATATTAAGAGAGAAAAGTAAGAAACAAAAGTTGAAGTATTAACTGGAAAAAAAAGAAAAATTGAGGAGGGAAGGATAGATGAAGAAGAAAAGGAAACGAGGATATGAAGGAGGGAAGAAATAAGAAAAGAAGAAATTGTGAAACAGAGATAGAGGAAAGAAGGAAAAGAGAACTTAATGGAGATACAAAGAGATATGAGAAGGAAAGGAGAATTTGAGAGAAGGACAGAAAAAGCAAAAAGGATGACCTGCGGGAGGAAGTGGAGAGAGGAAAGGAGAAACTGTGGGAGGAAGTGGAGGAGGAAGTGCGAGAAGGAAGGAGAAATTAAAGAGGAGGGAAGGAGGACAGAAAAAATAGATCTGAGTTAAGAGGAAGGGATGATGGAGGAAGGAAATGAGTTAAGGAGAGCAGCTGCTAACGAGCGAGAGAGAGAGAGAGAGAGAGAGAGAGAGAGAGAGAGAGAGAGAGAGAGAGAGAGAGAGAGAGAGAGACTACTTAATATTAATGGAGTTAGCCTGAGCGTGCTGGGACAAAAGCTGTGATAGTCCCCGCCTTGCCTTCTGCTTCCTAACACTGGCCAGGGTCTGTGCCTCTCCCCTCACACCGCACATTCACTCACACCTTTACTCACACTCCCTCTCTCTTTCCCTCACTCCTTCCCCCACAACCTCACCAAGCTGCCTTGTGTGGTTTCAATGCTTGTATATTTTATCTTTCCTTTTTATAGTTTCATCATATTCCTATTTTTTTTTTTTTTTTCAGTCAGGCACGTTGCTAAGTATACATTTCAGGAACTGTCTCACTCTGGTTAACTTTCCTTTATCTAGTGTTCATGTTATTACGTTGTCTATACTCGGACTCCAGTGAGCAGTGATGGTGGTGTTCAGAAAGGCCGCACGTGTCAACCACTTCATTTATACCAAGATCTAAGCGAGGTCTGTCCACACTGGCCACTCTCGTCCGTTTTCTCCTAATTCGTGAGTTCATTTACCTATTCGTCACTACAGCCATATTCTGAGTTTCATAAAATCCACATGCTATTATCATTATTTAGTACAGAGTAAATGCAGATATTTCATTTGTGGATGAATAGCTAAAGATTAACTATAGTAATATGCCTTAAACCTTAATAACCATCTGATGGAATCCAAAGTCAAACTGAACTGGTGTAATGTTTCAGTTTATTACTCTTAAACATGTCTTTGTCACCTAACAACAATTTTACTTACTAGTTAATAGCTCAGGTAAAAAATAAATTCCCAAACAAACAAGACAAGTTATTGGGGAGTTTAGGAAGAAGATTACACAGATTGGCGGATGAGGTTAACAGGTAAAACAAGACAAATTGAAGGTGAAGTTAAATGGTAAAATAAGACAAATTTTTCCAAGTGAAGTTCACAGATAAAATAAGGCAAATTTGCAGTGAAGTTAACAAGTAAAACAAGACAAACTTGCAAATGAAGTTAGCTGGTAAAAATAAGACAAATTTGAAGGTGAAGTTAACAGGTACGACTAGAAAAATTTGAAGGTGCGGTTAACAGTTATGACTAGAAAATTTTTACGGATGAGGTTATGAAAGCTACACAAATTTGCGGATAAGATAAAGAAGTAAAGTAAAGACAGGCATATATGTACTGTACGTATACACAGGAACCACGTGGAGACTAAATCAGTTATTACAACCTTCTCTATCTTGAAGCTATCGAAAAGGTCCGCTAGACTCGATTCCGCCTCTTGGTGTGAGTGGTGCCTTTGAGAACACCACACCAGACTTGGCGCAGACTGTTTTTGTTAAGCGCGAGGAGGAGGTGCAGCGGTCAGAGGGGTTAAGACAAGGTCGCTGTACGAGCATAGTAGTCCCCCTTCTGAGTGAGCCTCGATAATTGCATCACTCAGGAAGGGACTACTCACCACACTCACTGCTTCCCTTATTACCCTGACAGTGGACGATTCAGGGATGTTATAGTGGTACATATAGGCAAACGGACTCTCTCTCTCTCTCTCTCTCTCTCTCTCTCTCTCTCTCTCTCTCTCTCTCTCTCTCTCTCTCTCCATACCTGCAGCAGCAAAAGAAATGAAATAAACGTGGTTCAGGTCAGCTTAGTACGGATGGATGGCAGTTTAAGCTTCCGCCTACAAATTAGTCTTCAGTGTGTGTGTGTGTGTGTGTGTGTGTGTGTGTGTGTGTGTGTGTGTGTTTCACTGTTTGATCTGCTGCAGTCTCTGACGAGACAGCCAGACGTTATCCTACGGAACGAGCTCAGAGTTCCTTATTTCCGATCTTCGGATAGGCCTGATACCAGGCACACACCACACACCGGGACAACAAGGTCACAACTCCTCGATTTACATCCCGTACCTACTCACTGCTAGGTGAACAGGGGCTACACGTGAAAGGAGACACACCCAAATATCTCCACCCGGCCGGGGACTCGAACACCGGTCCTCTGGCTTGTGAAGCCAGTGCTCTAACCACTGAGCTACCGGGCGTGTGTGTGTGTGTGTGTGTGTGTGTGTGTGTGTGTGTGTGTGTGTGTGTGTGTGTCGTTACGAATTTCTTCTTATTATTATCAGGTCAATAAGAGGAAGGAATGAAGAAAGAAAGGTAGAAATGAAAGAAGAAAAGAAAAGAAGGAAGGAAAGAAATAAAAAGGAATAAAAGGAAAAATTCAGGAAAAAGAAAATAATCAAAGAAAGAATGGATGAAGGAATAAATGAAACGGAAAAGAAAGAAGGAAAGATAGAAAGAAAATATTCCTTTACTTAAGCTACATAAACAACAACGTATGGATAAATAAAGTGTGTATGTATGTATGTATGTATGTATGTGTTGTGTACTACAATATAAACCCATGCATTTTTTTTTCCTTCAATGTTGCGACTATTTTGAGCTTGCACTGTAATGTATTGTAATATATCATTGTCTTTTTTTTTTAAGTAATGAATGAAAAAAATATCCCTAAATAATACCCTCTCTTCAAACTCCATTTTCTGTTGTGATGTATTCAAGAAAAAGACAGAACTTAACCAACGGAACATTAGAAACCCCTACTTTTATTTTTTCCTATTAAGAATGTAAATCACTTGGTCCTCCTCTTATATCTTGCCTCTAATCACCGTATTCTGAAAATAATCTCCCTACTCACCCAACAAAAAAAGACGCCCAGAGCACATTATAAATTCCGTGCAACTTCCTTTTTACTGAAACTTATGGAGACAGAAGAAAAAGTTACGTCTCACCCTCGCATCTTTTGTTACTTTTATCTTCTCAAGTTTGTTTCGGGTTGGTTATATTTAAGTGTGTCCTGAGTCTGTGTTTAGATATATATTTGTTACCTTAAAATCTTCGTTAGTGTATATTCAATCAGGTTTTTTTTTAATATATATACCTTAAGCTTGTCTTCGGCCTATATAGATTATCAAATTTTTACAAACTACTCCAATCAGTTTTTTTTTTTTCTCTCTCTTGGCGGTGGGGCTGTTACCTACAGTGTTATATTAAATCACTTTTTTTCCTCAATTACTCTTAGCTTGCTTTTTTTCCTAAGAGACTCAGCATGTCCTCAGCTTAGAATCACTGCACTTAGAAGACAATCCTAGAAACAAACCACAAAATCACACATCCTTACGCATTTTCTTCATTTTGATCACCACAACTAACATAAATACTCTACACCAAGAACAAACACCAAGACAAACATTCCATACCCACCCT
>NC_059271.1:24800374-24807874 GCF_017591435.1 Portunus trituberculatus | reverse complement strand
GTGTATATATTAGTATTCTTTGGGCACAAGAGTATGAGGTCAAAATAAATAAGAGAGGAATGCTGATAAACTGTAACTACCCATTATAAGGAAGACTTTTACCTGTGAAAATAAAAACATAAATAAATAAAACAAAACAACATATATTGGTCTTTTATTTATTTATTTTATTTATTTATTTTTTTTTTTTTTGGCGCCGTAAACGAAAACATATTCAATGAAAATTAGTGGAGGAGACAGGTGGAGATGGAGAAAAAGATGAAAAGAAGAGAAAAAGATAACCTTGTATATTGAAAAAGTGAGCAGAAAAGAACGAGAGTGGGCAGCAAACATTGGGTAGTGAGGTGGAAGGAAAGAAATCATACTACTACTGCTGTTGTTGCTGTTGTTGTTACTTGTGTTGTTGTTATTGTTGGTGGTACTGCTGCTTCTTCTGTTGCTGTTCTTACTACTGTTGATATTATTGTTGTTGCTGCAGCTGTTATTTCTTTACTACTATTGATGTTGTTACTGTTATTGCTGTTGTTGTTGTTACTATCACTTTTATTATTGTTACTACTATTGTTGTTGCTGCTGTTGCCGTTGTTGTTGTTGCTGTTTTTGAAGACCTAAGAGAAAGTTTGTAGATGCTGTGAAAGAAATCATGTCTGTAAAGGGTGTAATTGAAGAAGGCGCAGAAGAATGAATGATAGAGAAACACTGATCAGATGTGGTGACTCTTGAGCGGAACAACAGAAGGAAGAAGAAAAAATGTGATTGTCGTAGTTCATGTTACCTATTATCAGTACTTATCTTTATCGCAAGAGACAGAAATAGCACCACCGTATACCGTCCATTTAAGGACGCGTGTCCTTATCCTTTATGCTTGTTATTTGGTGATTTCATAAAGCTTCGGAAACTTATGTGGGAGGATTAAACTAGTGAAGACTGTGGCCATTAATTTTCTGGCCTCCATAGAAATTTCCTCATGTCAATAAGATGGTCTAATTGTACATAAATCTCAAGGTAAAAATGTGTCCCAGTATTGAAAGGATTAAACTCGAAACACCTTCACTCCAATGCTATTCACGTTACTATTCTTGTTATTCGTGACGTCTTTCATCACCGCGCACACAAAACAGGACGGACAGGAATAGAAATCCGATACTCGTACTCTCATCGCACTCTGCCATGCCTTCCTCTCCTTACTGGATCAGCTCTCACGTTATCCGGCTTATCTTGATCCTCGCGATAATGAACGAATGACACTTAACCTAGCGTAAGCTAACCTAATCTAACCTTTATCTTAATCCTCGCAATAATGGACTCTTAACCTAAATTCATCTAACCTGATTTAACCTAACTTGCCGGCTGTGACGTGGAGATGGTGGAGAGTATCTGAGTGGTGATGGGACGATGAGTGATGACTGAAAGAGGATTGGGTGGTGACTGAGTGTTGGGCAGTGACGAAGTGATGGGTGGTGATAGAGATGGAGGGCATGATGGGCGTTGGGTGATGAGCAGTGACGTGTGGGTGACGGGTGGTGAAAGGGGTGATGAGGACAATGAAGGATGATGGGTGTTTCCTTCTTTCCTCGAGGACGTTTAGGACATACAAGCAAACCAGTAACGAAGCAAAATAAACAAACACATAAACATCATCACCATCGTTATTATCATCACTAATTATCAATATTTCGTGTAGACAGGTCACCATTACTACTGGCCGATGAAAAAACGAGAGACGATGAGAAAAGAAATGGGGTCCGAGGGGTCTCCAAGCGTACGGGTTCAAATCCTGTCCACGGTCCGAGTGCAGGTTGGGCTTCCTCACTCCGGGCAACGGTTTCTTAGCGGGTGGGCTTTGAGATAAGAGGTACCGTAAAAAGTATCCCCTTTACCCCATAAATTTCCGTGAAAAGCCCACATGGTATAAACAAAACAAAAAAAAGTAAAAGGAAAAATTGTCTAACCATTATCCTAACTTCCTTTTTAGCAATGATCACTATAATATATTTTTCGTATACATTGCTTTTCTTTTCTCCTTATGTAGTTCTTACTGTTTTTGAAGACCTAAGAGAGAGCCTGTGGATGCTGTGAAAGAAATCATGTCTGTAAAGTGTGTGACTGAGGAAGGCATAGAAGACCGAGAAAGAGAAAGACTCGAGAAACATGGATCAGATGTGGCGACTCTTAAGCGGAGCAACAGAATTAAGGAAGAAGAAAAACATGTGATTGTTGGAATATAAGAAAACTACAGGAAGCCAGCCATCAAACATAACAAGTGGCGGTCCCTATACAAAACACTCCTATCCACATCTACCGATCATTCATACTCACTAAATTATCTAACTTTCTTTAAAACCTCCCTGTTGACTCTGCGCTAACAGATAAACCGATTACCGAGTCTTCTCCAGTCACCTGCAACTCTATCACTCACAATAAAAGCTTTGTTGTGCCAAGATTATCTAAATACGATAGCGCCACTTTTTTGTTGCCTTTTTTTCTGAGACGGCGCCACCTCATTTTATTTCTCACCTCGCTCTTTTTACTGTTTTTTTTTTTTTTTTCATTTGTACTAAGTCTCATTTTTTTTCTTTTCACTCAGTTATTCCTTTTTATCACTCACGTATCATATCACTATTTCGATAACTCCCTTGATTATCTTTATCATTCTTATCTTTAATTTCGTTCTCACGTATCTCGGATGTCATAGCTACATATGGTATCCAGACGAGCCATATCATGCCACGCCACGCCCCGCAACGCCCCGCAATGCCCCGCAACGCTACGGTGCTCCAGTGTGCCAGCGCCCTCAGGCAAATCAATCAGATGCGGGACGTCCTTGATTTCTTAACCCACAAGCAGCCGGAGGGAGAAATACGACTGGGTACGATGGGGAAGCTTAAAGGAGACGTCAAACTCTGGCTGACGTCACGTACCACCACCACCACCACTCCTGTTATCTATCATGTCCTACTATCACCACCAATCTGCAGTTCCTCTTTACTTACGCAACGTCGCCACTACTACTACTACTACTACTACTACTACTACTACTACTACTACTACTACTACAATCATCATCACCACCACCATAAAACTGCTGACAAAATATCACCCACTTCTGTATTTTTACATGCATCAACACCAACGCCACCACCTGTACTACCACAACTACTACCATGCTCCCCACGTCACCTGTGTCCATGCCTACCCTTCCACCACCACCACCACCACCACCACCAGTGCCCTCCAGCCTCGTAAGTATAAGATAACCATTTTACGGTTTACAGCTTGAGGACAGAAATAAAAGAGAGAGAGAGAGAGAGAGAGAGAGAGAGAGAGAGAGAGAGAGAGAGAGAGAGAGAGAGAAAGGTCCCTTGTCATCCTCCCCATTGACTCGCGCCCTAAAAAAAGCAAGGTCAAGTCGGGAAGAGGGAGAGGAGGATGAGGAAGAGGAGATAGAGAGAGGGAACAAAAAGGGAGGGTCAAAGGAGGGTAGGCCGTAACGAAGAGTAAAAACCAGGCAGCCAGTCAACCAGATCGATTCCACCAGCAATCAGGGACTGCCACACGTCACCCTCAGACACAAAGGAGGTACAGAGAGGCACAGAAAGGCAGAGACCCGAGCTTTTTCCGTGTCGTGGTGTCATCTTTAGTGCCGACGAACAACGGTGTGTGATGTGATGTACAGGCAGGGGGAGACTGGGAAACTGGGAGGCTGGGTGGCTGGGAAGCTGGGAGGCTGGATAGGAGTGTGGGAGGAAGGCTGGGTTAGTGGGTGGGTAGGATGTATGTGTGGGTGGGAGGCTGGGTGACGAGGGACTTTTGGGTGGGTAGGTGGGAGGAAAGAGAAAAGGGTGAGGAAAAAAGATGTGTTCGTTTGTTGTTGTTTTATTTTATTTTTGTTGTTGTTGTTGTTGTTGTTGTTGTTGTTGTTTGTGTATTTTTGTTAATGATGGTATGGCTTGCTGCTGTGAGTTATTTGTTCTTGTTGTGTGTGTGTGTGTGTGTGTGTGTGTGTGTATGTGTTTCTTGTTGTGATACATTGCAAAAAAAAGTGTTTGTACAAGGAGGAGAGAAAGACAAAAACAAAAACAAGAGTAAGTAAATCCAGTAGTAATAGCAGGAGAACAAGAACAAGTAGTAGTAGTAGTAGTAGTAGTAGTAGTAGTAGTAGTAGTAGTAGCGAAGAGGAGAAAAATACAAAAGCAAAAACAAAAATAAGTAAAAGCGTAAACAGCAACCAACAGCAGGAGAACAACAAGAAAAAATAGTAGCAGCAGCAACAGTAGCAGCAGTAGTAGTAATAGTAGTAGCAGAAGGAGGAACAATAGCAGTAGTAGCATCAACAGCAACATCAATAGACAACAGCAACAATATCAATACTACACATACTTCCATCAAAACCCTTTATCCTTTTCACACTGAATAAACAAATACATTCTTTTCTAACACGTATGGTGGTCTGATGGCTGAAAGAGCAATAAAAAGAGAGCGAGGAGACGAGGAGGAGACGCAAAGGAAAACAGGAAGAGATGTTCAATGCTTACATCAAAAATCCTTATTCCTTCCCACACTGAACGAGTTACAAGAGCATTCCTTTCTGACGTGCATGGCTGAATTCTGGATGGGGAGCAGCGAGAAGAGAACCAGGAGAGTGAGAGACAGATGACGACGAGATGAAACTAGTGATGAAGAGAGGATGGGGAGAGGTAGGCGAGAGGGAGATGAGTGAGAGATAGTGACGCTGATCCGAGAGAAGAGGGCGACAAGAAGGCGACGAGAGGGAAGCGAAAAGGAGACGAGAGGGAGAGATAGTGACGCTAAGCCGGGAGGAAAGAGCGACGAGAGGGAGATGAGAGAAAGATAGTGACGCTGGGCAGAAGAGAAGCGTGCCAGGAGAGGGGAGAGAGAGAGAGAGAGAGAGAGAGAGAGAGAGAGAGAGAGAGAGAGAACCAGGATAGCGAGACAAGAGGAGTCAGTAACGCTGGCCTGAGTTCACTGGACGCCCCTCGAGACACCCACGCGGCGCCCGGTCGATGGCGGGTCTCGTGCCAGGTGGTCGAGGGGCGTGACGTAGCTCTGGGAGGGCCTGGCGAGGATGCCGGCTCCTCGCACATCCTTCAGGACCCTCCCCCCCCTTCAGGATACTCCCCCCGGGCTTCAGTATGCTAAGTAGGATTCTGAGTACGTTGTAAGGACTCCGTGGCATCTCTCCTGAGTTATTCATGCCCTGTGTGTTGGTAGCGAGGGCCTGCAGCGTGAGTTATAGGAAGTGGGGGGGGGAAGGGAGGGCTGGTGGTTGTGTCTGGTACTTTATCATTCCTTTGTTGGGTGTTGCGGTTTATGCAGGATTATGATTGGTGTGTGTGTGCGTGTGTGTGTGTGTGTGTGTGTGTGTGTGTGTGTGTGTGTGAGGCTATACGGTAAATCTGGAGCGAATTAAAAAAGCTACGCCGTGCATTTGTGTATTTACGTGTTGTATGTTTCAGCCACCGACGACTCAGCACCTCATAAACCCTCTGGTCAATTAATCAACCACGGGTATCTCTGCTTAAAAAAACGGAGAAGCAAAGGCAGGATTCATGAGTGTTTCAATAGATACTCTCCGTGTCTGCTTCGAGTCCTGTGCGTCCTTCAGTTTCCTACCATGTAAAGTTAAAATCCTATGCACGTTCCCTTAGATTTTCAAGAGTTCTGTAAAGTTCCTGAGTGTTTCTCTAAGACATGGAGGCCTTTTGGTATCTTGAAGGATTGATGTGTATGAGATGGTGAGTCAGATCTCTCTCTCTCTCTCTCTCTCTCTCTCTCTCTCTCTCTCTCTCTCTCTCTCTCTCTCTCTCTCTCTCTCTCTCTCTCTCTCTCTCTCTCTCTCTCTCTCTCTCTCTCTCTCTCTCTCTCTCTCTCTCTCTCTCTCTCTCTCTCTCTCTCTCTCTCTCTCTCTCTCTCTCTCTCTCTCTCTCTCTCTCTCTCTCTCTCTCTCTCTCTCTCTCTCTCTCTCTCTCTCTCATCACAATTTTCCCTCCCATCTCATGCCTAAGTTTGTTTCCATTTTTCTGGTCTTTATCAACTTCTTCCAACTCCTCTTCACCCTCCCCTACCCTTCTCTCTCACTCTCTCACACTCTCACTCCTTCTCTCTCTCTCTCTCTCTCACTCTCTCTCTCTCTCTCTCTCTCTCTCTCTCTCTCTCTCTCTCTCTCTCTCTCTCTCTCTCTCTCTCTCTCTCTCTCTCCATTATGTTCTGAGGAGGCGGCCACAAAAGGTCATGAGCCGAGTCACGGGGGAGATGGACCAAGTGGGGTAGGTCGCGGCAGGCAAGATAAGCCCCATGAGAACACCGAACTCGAGTCAGCCAGTGAATAAAAGAACGAAGGAAAGGAGAGTTGGACAGAGAATGAGTGCGGAAGAGAAAGAGGATGAGTGGGAGAAAGTGGGGAATGGTAGGAGAGAATAGAGAGTGATGGTGGTGAAAGGTGAATGTGGAAGGAGAGGATGAGGAAGGAGAGGTGATGGAGAGAGAGATTGATTGGTAAGAAGGGAATAGGGTGAGATTTCTGTAGGGAGTGATTGGGAAAGGAAGGAGATAAATTCAAGGGAGAATGGGAAACGTTAATAGAGATTTGGGAGTTTTCAGGAAGAGTGGGAAATGAATGACAGAGATTTCAAGAGAAGGAATAAGAAGAGATTACCGATGGAGTGTGGAAGAGAAGGAACGGAACTGAAAGAAGGTTAGACAGGTTACAGGGAAGGTGGAAAAGGAGAAGGAAAACTGGAAGAGAAAAAATAGAGGAAAGATAGAGAGAGGGAAGAAAACTGAAAGGAAATAAAAGAAAAAACGAGATGATATATTATAAAAAAAAAATGATATAGAAAGAGTGAAAAATAGGAGAAAAGCTTAGAAAAACAAAAGAGAAAAAGAGAACTGAGAGATAGAAAAAAATGGTTCAAAAGGAGAAAAAGCGGAAGACTGAGAAAGAAAAAGAAAAGAAGAAAGAGAAAGAAAGATAATTAAGAGAATGAAAACAGGAAGACTAAGAGAGAGAGAGAGAGAGAGAGAGAGAGAGAGAGAGAGAGAGAGAGTGGAAAATGAGATGGTATTAGAAAGAAGTGGAGGGAAGAGACGAGAGACAGGTGACAAGATAGGACACTTGTCACTTGCCTACTGACCTGGATAATTTGACAGGTAAGTATGTAGGCAGGCAGGTAGGTGTGTCTGAAAATAGGCACAAAGCACAGGAGGGGCTGGAGAGAAGAGGGAAAAAGGACAGGAACAAGGAGAAAGAAGATGAGGGGAGGAAATGACTCTTGTTACCTTCCTACTCACTTGCATAACTGGAGAGGTGCAGGTAGAGAGGAGGAGGAGGAGGAGGAGGAGGACGAGGAGGAGGAGGAGGTAGAGGAGGAAGAGAAAAGAGGATAAGAAGGAAGAGGAGGAGGAAGAGGAGGATGTAGGCAAGAAAAGTGGAAGAGGGTGAGGAGAAAGACAAGGAGAAAATATGTTAAGCTTCGTATA
>NC_059271.1:24670374-24797874 GCF_017591435.1 Portunus trituberculatus | reverse complement strand
CACACACACACACACACACACACACACACACATTGGGTTCGACATGCGGTCAGTCTAATTCGTGACACTGTTTACTGAAAATTACAAGGAAAAACAAAACCTCGCTTTCACCAAACATCCCTAAACTTTTCCTCCCCGTCAGCCCGCACACCAGCGAGACCATTATTACCTTCATCACCAATAAAACAAACACGCCTGAGTCTTTATCACCCTAAACCTCATAAAAGAAAAACACGAAAAACACGGAAAAACTAAAATTTCCAAGTAACACCACTAAACTCTTCCTCTTCATCCCTGCTGCGAAACTATCGTATTTACCACCGCCCAAAAAAACAGATCAATTACAGACTCTAAAGTAGAAGAAATATGTAGACACACAAAGCACAATGAAGGACTCCAACCTGAGGCCTGGAGGTGACTGGGCAGAGCAGGTGAAGGAGCAGCAGGAGCAGGAGCGTCGCTAGGCAGGATTTCGACATGGTGGTGGAGGCGCCGCAGGACTCACCAGTGACAGTATCAGTAGGCACGGGAAGGATGGAGCACGGTAAGGAGGAGGAGAATAAACGAAGGAATGAACGAAGGATATTTCACAACAGTCACGTCATTAGCTCTGCGTTGGGAGACTGAACACCAATGCCTCATAGTGCACAGGCTCCCTTGGTCGTGCCCTGCGGCGTCTCACACTCCTGGTGGTCGTGGCAGTCGTAGTGGCAGTGGTCGTGTTAACTGTCAGAATACTCCGTCTCGTTCTTCATTCACTAATTTCCCAGGAGTTTGCTTTTACTACGCCGCTGGATGTCACACCTCGGCACGCGGCGGCTGTTCACTTCACCACACGGCGGGGCGCGGGTACATGCGCGGGCCAGCTACGAGGGTGTAGGAGAGAGACAGTACTGCTCGCTAGCACCACACGGGGAGACGCACGCTAGCGGGAGGGAGGCAGAGAGGGCGTGCTGCCGCGGCTAGCACTGGGAGGAGTGTGAGGAGCGAGGAGTGTGTGTGTGTGTGTGTGTGT
Source organism: Portunus trituberculatus (assembly GCF_017591435.1). Taxonomy (NCBI): domain Eukaryota; kingdom Metazoa; phylum Arthropoda; class Malacostraca; order Decapoda; family Portunidae; genus Portunus; species Portunus trituberculatus. Next base: position 24,796,859 of record NC_059271.1, on the reverse strand, counting down.
GTGTGTGTGGCTATCCTGGGACTCTTGCCGCCTCCTCTTCCTCCTCCTCTATTCCCTTGTCTATAATATCCTTCCCACATAAGTTCTTCCGTTCCATATTCTATGCCGTTTCTCCTCTCTCTCTCTCTCTCTCTCTCTCTCTCTCTCTCTCTCTCTCTCTCTCTCTCTCTCTTCTTTTCCCATTTCCTTCTCGGTTACTCATCACATTTCACTTTATTACACTTTTATTGCATCCACGCCGCACTACCACTCCCAAAGAAGCTTTATCTTTTTTTCTCTAGTATTATTCTTTTTTTCCCTCGAATCTACAAGATTCACCAACGTTTTAAGCTTACTCATACTCCCCTCACTCAATCCTGCACCAAAACACGATTTAGAAAAGAATAGAAAGAAAGGGGAAAAAAACGATGTTTCTCTTTGTATCCCCTGGAGTCCAGAGCCTTGATAACATTGCAGCACCTCGCCTATGGTTCTTTCAGCAACTTTCCAGCGAGTCACGTAACACAGCAGCTTTCAGTGGTGGCAAGCAGTGTGTGTGCTGATATACGTTACTGCACTTGTGGTAAATCGACTTTTTTTTCAGTTTCCTTAAAATGCAAGATCTTTATCGCATTCCATCGTTGCCCATAGCCATCTCACCAACTTTCTGGATTGTCACGTAACGCGGCAGCTTCAAGTTCCTCCACTAGTGACAAGAAGCGTGTGTGCTTATTCATGTCACCTACATATTCAGTACCGCCTACAGTGCACTACACCCATCCCAACATCTTTCCAGCGAATCATGGAACACAGTAGCTTCTAGTGGGGACGGTGACAACAAGCGTGTGCTGACCTACGCCACTACCATGTACTAAATCAACGTTTACCTCATGCTCATGCTCCCAGACATCCAACATCCTGACAACGTAACCAGCATCGTGTACAACCGTTCCAGCAAATATCCAGTGAGGCATGGAACAGAGTAGCCTCCACCAGTAACAAAGAGCATCCTAAGTCAGAATTTTCGTCAGTTTTTCTAACCCCACAGCATCTCTAGCATCTCTATCATATCCCAGCAACGTCCCAGCTAGTCATGGAGCACTACAGCCTCCAGCGCCTCTAGTGGTGACAAGGAGAGTGAACTGACCTACGTTTCTGTGCTTATACGGAGTCACACAGCAAATTGCGGCTCGTTTCCCAGTTGAGCAGTTGAGGCGCCCACCAGGACAACAACAACGGCCGATAATCAATACTCGTGAGAACTGAGGCCGCGGAATAGGAAGGACGAGGAGCTGGAGCGAGGAGGCGTATAGGACAGGAAAGGACAAAGGGAAGGAAGAGAATTAGAAGAGTGATTAAAAGAAGTGTCATAGCAAGAACTGCTATAAAGAAAACGAGGAATAGGAAAGACGAGGAGCAGGAGCGAGGAGGCGTATTGGACAGGGAAGGAAAGGCGAAGGAAGAGAAGTAGAAAAGTGATTAGAAGAGGCGTGACAACAAGAACTAGTACAAAGAGAATAAGAAATAGAAGGGGGCGTATAGGATAGGGGGAGGAGATCAAAGACAAGGAAGAGGAACAGGAGTGAAAATTAAAACTAGTTTATAGGCAACAATGAGGAAGAAAATCAAGAGGAAGAGGAAGATAAGTCTAAGGGAAAGAAAAGAAAAAAGGCTAGAAAGAAAAATCGAACGAGGAATATGACGAAGACGACGATTAGAATGAATATCAAGGTGACGAAGAAAAAAAAAGGAAGTTAAAAGAGGAGGAGGAGGAGGAGGAGGAGGAGGAGGAGGAGGAGGAGGAGAAGGAAAAAAAGGGAAGAAGAAGAACAACAACAACAACAACAAAAGAAGTAAAATGAAGAAGCTACGAGTTTGAGAAAGAGAAACCTCACAATAAAAACGAAAAAAAGATGAAAAAACAACAACACAAACCTGAAAGAAAACAACAAAATTACAACAAACAACAACAGGAACTACAAAAAACACCCTTCGCTTCAAAAAAAAAAAAAACTCACGTAACAGTATGGCAAAGAACAAGACAGGAATGCAAAGGACAAGGACAGCTCAGGAAAGGACGTAACAGCAAAGAACGGGAGCGTGTCACGTAGTATGATGCCCCAGAGTCCTGTGAGACGCGAGGAGCAGACGTAGACAGCCTTGGAGACGCCTTCTGTATCGCGTTCCTCGTTAGCTTCCTTTGTGACAGCCAGACGCGGCTTCATTGTCATTCCGTGGGCCCTTCTGCGCCGCCGCCCTCGCCACCCTAGCATCCCACGCCGCTGCCACCTCCGCCGCCGCCAGGGATACTCTCAACTTGATCTAGGATAAATAAGGGAATTCAATACTGTGTCTATCGTTTAGTCTATCTCTTTATCTATCTCTCTATCTCATATGGATTTGATTTTTAGTCTAGATTTGTTAATGTGTCTATCGATTTATCTATTTTTGTGTCTTTTTTTCATGTATGTATCTATCTATTTGTCTATCTATTTATTTATTCAACGTTCTATCTGTTGGGTGTCTTCTTAGTTCAATCCTACACGAAGCTCTTGGTAAAATTCAACTTTTCAATTCATCTATTTTTTATTACGTTTTTTTTTTTTCTGTTTCATTGTCATTTTCAGTTATTAAGTTCAAGCAGGAAAAGTAAATATTCTCTCTCTCTCTCTCTCTCTCTCTCTCTCTCTCTCTCTCTCTCTCTCTCTCTCTCTCTCTCTCTCTCTCTCTCTCTCTCTCTCTCTCTCTCTCTCTCTCTCTCTCTCTCTCTCTCTCTCTCTCTCTCTCTCGGACAAATGTGGAGGCTCGTCTTTAACAATATTTTTTGCTCCTAACCTTTAGCGAGTCTTTAGTTTCAAGTGCGATTTTCTTAAAAGGAAATGTCAACTCTGTCTCTCTAAACACTTATTCTTCCTTCCCTTTATGGGCCAACAAAGGAAGATTATGCCTGTTAGTAGTAGTAGTAGTAGTAGTAGTAGTAGTAGTAGTAGTAGTAGTAGTAGTAGTTGTTGTTGTTGTTGTTGTTGTTGTTGTTGTTGTTGTTGTTGTTGTTGTTGTTGTTGTAGTAGTAGTAGTAGTAGTAGTAGTAGTAGTAGTAGTAGTAGTAGTAGTAGTAGTAGTAGTAGCAGTAGTAGGTGTTAGTAGTAGGTGTTAGTAGTAGTAGTAGTAGTAGTAGTAGTAGTAGTAGTAGTAATTGTTGTTTTTGTTGTTGTTGTGTTATTATTATCATTAACACTATCATTATTATCATCATTTTAATTGCTATTCATATAACTTCTATTCTCATCACGTTCATCATCCTTTCACATCATCATCAATTCATTTTCACCATTACCACTATGTACACTTACCATTTTCACCATCATTGCAACTGCCATTCGTGTCATTGTTCTCATCATCACCACCACCACCATCATGTTCTTCACTATTTCACTTTCACTATCACCATCATTAGCATCTTCACCATCACTATAATCACTGTTCGTGTCACTTTTATTACCATGACAATCTTCACCATTTTAGGAAGCTCATCCAGTCATTTTCACCAAGGACAACACTGTTCTTGCATCATTTTTCTCTCTTCCCTTTACACAACGGCAAAATTAAGTGCTTTGCCATACCATCTTCCTCCTCTTCTTCTTCTTCTTCTTCTTCTTCTTCTTCTTCTTCTTCTTCTTCTTCTTCTTCTTCTTCTTCTTCTTCTTCTTCTTCTTCTTCTTCTTCTTCTTCTTCTTCTTCTTCTTCTTCTTCTTCTTCTTCTTCTTCTTTTAGCACCTTTGGGATACAATAAATGTTTTCCTCATAACAGTATTATTTTCTTTTTCTTATCTTTTCTTTTTATGCATTTATGTTTTTTACTTTCTTTGTACATTTCTAAGGTGATAACACATATTCTATTTTTTCTTTTCTTTTTTTCCTTCGTGGTATCTTAGTAACGTCAACTCTAACATAAGCAGGTGATGGATAAACGGTTAGCGACAATTGCTGGCAAATGATAACGTTGTGTTCTTGATCTTGAATAACTAACCCTGTGGAAGAATTAAAAAAAAAAAAGAGAGAGATTATCTAGTGTTATCAGAAATAAGCGCATGGAAAGAGCGAAAATTTGATAAAGAAAGGAAGAAGAGAAACTGCAGAGACGAGAATGAATTGAGCAGTTTATTTCTAAAACAGGAATATGTATTATTTGTATGTGTGTGAATAAGCAAACACAGTGAAAGGGAAGAGAATAGAAAGTAAATGGGTGGAAGGAAGGAGAGCGTAATAAGAGAGAGAGAGAGAGAGAACATTTACGTGAAAGTCAAGGAGAAACAAATGAACGAAATATTCTAAAGTAGGAATTCTTTTTGTGTGTGTTCAAATAAAGGACATAGGGAGCGAGCAAGAAGGTAAGAAAATGCAAGGATGATGTAGAGAATGAAAAGTAAAAATGACAAAGGAAGAGAATAAATTTTCAATACGACATTTTGTTAAAAGAAGAAAAAAAAAGGATGGTTTAAAGAGTAACACCATGTAAAAAGAAAAAAAAGCATGAAAAGTATGGAAGATGAAATTGGAAAGGAAAAAAAAATAGCCACGTGATAAATAATTCAAACGAACCTTTAGTCTATCAATCTCTCTCTCTCCTTCCTTCTTTCTATTCCTCTTTCTTTGCTTTAGTACCTTCATTACACATATCACTAGTTCCACCTAATCAATACATCATACAACCATTTTTTTTTTTTTCAGATTTGATAATAACGCAACATAAGCAAACATGAAATAACCTAATTTAAAAAAACCTAACCTAACCCAACCTGACCAAACCAAACCTAAGCTAACCAAACCAAACAAAAGCTATCTTACTCTAACCTAACCTAACCTAACTTAACCCACCGTAATTTAGACTAGACAAAACCTACGTAACATAACAATGCATAATATAAACTAATTGAAAAGAAAAACAACCTAACTTAACCAAACTAAACCTAACTTACCCTAACCTAACCCAACCTAACTTAACCTAACCCAACGTAATTAAAACCAAGCATAACCTACGCAACATAACCAAGCATAATATAACCTAATTTAAAAAGAAAACCCAACCTAAGCTAACCTAACCTAACCAAACCAAATCAAACCTAACTTACCCTAACCTAACCTAACCTAACCTAACTTAACGCAACGTAATTCAAACGAAGCACAACCTACACATTTTATTTTTTTTTCCTTCTGTAGTCACTAGCGCCATTTGTCTCCGCGATAAGAGGGTGAGGATGCCTTGGCCAGGAGACACACCATAAATCACATGTGTCAATGTTATGTTTTGCCCCAAGCCTCCCCAGATGACAGAACAGTAATGATCTTTTAGTGTTATCAATTTCATCTCTCTCTCTCTCTCTCTCTCTCTCTCTCTCTCTCTCTCTCTCTCTCTCTCTCTCTCTCTCTCTACTATGATCCTCTCCAACGCTAATAAACAGATTCAGACACTAATTAATCCCATTCTTCACTCCTCATCTTCCTCTTTCTCCCAAACATTCCTTACTCTCTCTCTCTCTCTCTCTCTCTCTCTCTCTCTCTCTCTCTCTCTCTCTCTCTCTCTCTCTTTCTCTCATCGATAAATCTCCTGCTTTATGTTTGATACCTCCACTCATCTCCTTTTATCTCCATATTCGTGTTCTCTTTAGCGTCATCTTCATTCCATTCAGAGATTAAAACCTTCAACACTCTTCCTCCTCCTCCTCCTCCTCCTCCTCCTCCTCCTCCTCCTCCTCCTCCTCCTCCTCCTCCTCCTCCTCCTCCATCACCTCCCCTCCAGGCTGTCTGTCCCTCTCCACCCCTATGTTTGGACTTTCATTCACTCACTGTTGGCATTGTAATTGAATCTCCCCTCCTCTCTCTCTCTCTCTCTCTCTCTCTCTCTCTCTCTCTCTCTCTCTCTCTCTCTCTCTCTCTCTCTCTCTCTCTCTCTCTCTCTATCTATCTATCTATCTATCTATCTATCTATCTGTGTGTGTGTGTGTGTGTGTGTGTGTGTGTGTGTGTGTGTGTGTGTGTGTGTGTGTGTGTGTGTGCACTGATGGCGTTTAAGATGTCATGCGTAACAGCAGGATACACACGCACACACACACACACACACACACACACACACACACACACACACACACCGGAAATAGTGCGTTAGTGTGGATGACGGCCCACCCACCTCATGTTCTCTCTCTCTCTCTCTCTCTCTCTCTCTCTCTCTCTCTCTCTCTCTCTCTCTCTCTCTCTCTCTCTCTCTCTCTCTCTCTCTCTCTCTCTCGTACCTTCCCACATCCTCAAATACCGGATCTTTCCACTCACTCATATACAAAGATCCTTCGCTTCCTTACTTCCTTTCACTCTCCCCACACTCCCCCACTCTCTCCCGACTCTCTCTCTCCCCTCATATCACCTCAGTACCCACTCAGTTACTCCTCCTTCCTTATCTCATCTCCTCAGCCCCTCCAACCGTCTCTCTCTCCCTCTCTCCCTCCCTGAAGTCTCATAACCCTTCACTTCCGCATGTCCCTTCACAGTGCTTGTCTTCATAGCTAATCTCTGCCTCCTTGTGTCCGTCTCCAGCCTCTCTGTCTCCCTCTTTTCCCTTGCCCAGAACAGGATATTAAATTTTGGTGATTAGAAAGGTCAATCTGCTGACGAGAGAGAGAGAGAGAGAGAGAGAGAGAGAGAGAGAGAGAGAGAGAGAGAGAGAGATTGAGGACGAGTCAGTGTCTTACTTTCCCTTTCCTTGATGTTCTAGTGTTGCTTATCTTCTTCTCCTCCTCCTCTCTCTCTCTCTCTCTCTCTCTCTCTCTCTCTCTCTCTCTCTCTCTCTCTCTCTCTCTCTCTCTCTCTCTCTCTCTCTCTCTCTCTCTTTCTCTTCTCTCTAAAACGTGAAATTTCATGAGTGGAAATCAATGAATACGAGAGAGAGAGAGAGAGAGAGAGAGAGAGAGAGAGAGAGAGAGAGAGAGAGAGAGAGAGAGAGAGAGAGCAATAGAATGTTAAGAGGGTTTCCTTTAAGCTAAATGAAAAGTAAGTATGTACTGTGATACTTGAGGAGAAGGAAGAGGAGGAGGAGGAGGAGGAGGAGGAGGAGGAGGAGGAGGAGGAGGAGGAGGAGGAGGAGGAGGAGGAGGAGGAGGAGGAGGAGGAGTGAGGAGAATTATAAAGGATGACGGAGAAATCATGAACATTTAATTACTGTGACGAGTAATTGGGAGTTAATTTGATCTAACTGTTAGGTAACGAGAAGAGGTGATGTAGAGGAAGAAGAAGAGGAGAAGGAGAAGGAGTAGGAAGAAGAAGAAGAGAAGGAGGAAGGAAGAGGGAAAAGAGAAGGAAGAAGTAAGCGGGCAGCAGGTGAAAGAGGCAAGGGAGGGAGACAAACTGACAGTGAATCCTCTCAATAAGTTACATCCTCTCGGACAACAAGCTCGTGACGAAGGCGCAGAGGAAGACCACTGTCGCTCCCTCCTGCCGGGACGCCCTCACCTACACACACACACACACACACACACACACACACACACACACACACACACACATACATATGCACCTGCGACTCCCTCCTGCCTTCTGTCCATCTCCCTTGTGCAAAAGTCATTGGTGTTCTATTCTCTTCTATTCCGTCCACCTCTCTAAGGCAAGGCTTAACCACTACTCTCAATCATTCATCCTTTCTCTGATAAAGTCATGAACTCTCCGCCTGCTTATGTATTTCCATCTACCTATAACCTGAACTAATTTAAGAGGGAGGTTTCAAGACACTTATCCCATTCTTTTGGCTAACTCTTTCGACACTGTCCGGGGCTGGCATATTAATGGGCTTTTATTTTTTTTTTATTATTTTTGTTGCCTTGGCCAGTTTTTCCCTCTTACAGAAAAAAATGGTGGTGGTGGTGGTGGTGGTGGTGGTGGTGGTTGACGAGGAACAAAGAGAACAAAAACAAGAATAAGATGATAAATCAGGAGACGAGCAACAAGAAAAGAGAAAAGGAAATTATCTCTCTCTCTCTCTCTCTCTCTCTCTCTCTCTCTCTCTCTCTCTCTCTCTCTCTCTCTCTCTCTCTCTCTCTCTCTCTCTCTCTCTCTCTCTCTCTCTCTCTCTCTCTCTCTCTCTCTCTCTCTCTCTCTCTCTCTCTCTCTCTCTCTCTCTCTCTTTGTTTCTTCTTCTTTTTTTTCTCTCTCTCTCTGATTTACTGATCAGAGGGAAAAGCGTAATAAAACGAAGGCAGACGATTGAAGGTTCCTTCTTCTATTCTTTTTTCTCCTCCTCCTACTACTCCTCTTCATTCATTTCCTTCTCTTTCTCCTCCTCCTCCTTTTTCTTCCTCTTCTTCTTCTTCTCCTTATCTTTCTTTTTTCTTCCTTCTTCCTCTTCTTCATCCTTCCCTTCCTCATTTAACTCTTTCTTCCTCTTCCTCCTCTTATTGCTCTTCCTCCTTTTCCACCTCTCGCTTTTCTTCTTCCTCATTCCCTCCCCACCTTCCCCCTCCTCTTGCTCCTTCTCATCCCCCCTCTTCATCCCTTCCTTTCTCTTCCTAACTTGCAGAACTTGCAATTCTAACATTACCACACAAACAGCTTCGTTAGACCCATCAGTGGTTTTGTAGTATTCGTTTTCTTTTCCTTTGAATTCTTTGGTGTTCCTCTTCCTCCTCCTTCTCCTTCTCCTTCTCCTTCTCCTTCTTCACTCATCCATGTTATCGCCTTTCGTTTACCATCACTATCTATGCAGTGTTAAAATGAAAGGGTATAAAGAATAAAATGATCTACCAGGGTGAAAAGGTGAGCTGGATTTGTTGTTGTTGTTTTAATAGAAGTGTTATCATCAGGCGATTTATTCTGTATCGAGTTAGGTAAACAAATAAACACACACACACACACACACACACACACACACACACACACACACACACACACACACACACACACACACACACACACACACACACACACACACACACACACACACACACACACACACACACACACACACACACACACACACACACACACACACACACACATACACACACACACACACACAAGTAGCAGGAATAACAAACAGATCCAGCCATCTTCCATAAGTAACAAAAATGGTACTAAGTCTACTGTAATCATATCTCCTTGAATGCACTTAAAAATCTCACCAGCTCCCACTGCAGTCTGTTACTAACCTCTTCAATACAGGGACACATTTTCACCTTGAGATTTGCGTACGATTAGACCATTTTCTTGACATCAGGAAGGGTCTATGGAGGTCAGAAGATTCATGGCGATAGACTTCACAATTTCAATCTCCTCATAAGTTTCTGAAGCTGTATAGAATCACCAAATAGTAAACAGAATGGATGTGGACACGCGTCATGGTACTGAATGGGTTAGATAAAACACTATAAAACGTGATATGTTTGGAAATATTCCCTGAACAACAAATTTACAGCTTTCCCACCACATCACCATTTCATCCCAAAGATAAGTCAATATGAAAAGCATAGACTGTTCTTATTTCTTCAGCTTTATCAGTTTCAAAAGTCACTCACCTCACAGCTTTATATCCCCTCCTGTCTGACTCACGGTACCTTTTCCTAGAATCCAACTGACGCTACGGAGGGGGCTACGGCTTTCCTTGATCTGCTGAGTGGCGCAACTGACGGAGACAAGCGGAAACAGGGCACATGAATCCACCCGAACTAATTGCCATAACATAACACGAAGTGGACCCATGGAAAGCGTGACTAAGTGATAGTGATGGAGTAAGGAAATAAAAGATAAGAGTTTTGACGATATAACAAATGACTTAATGAAGGAAATAGAAGCTTGGACAATACAGACAAAGAATTGAACAATAGATATAAAGGCTTACCGATAGATCTTGAGATTCGAAGTATGGAATGTAGAGGCTTAATAAGACAGTTTAATGGTTTAGCGACAGAGATTAGCATGACAGTATTAACGGGTTCAACGATAGAAATAAAGACCTTTTATTAATATCACATCATGTCATAGTAGGAAGAGAATCGCTGTACTTTCAAAAGATCTATATTTCGAATACTATAATTTTCTATAATTCCCGGAAGGAAATTTTTTATAATGAGGTTAATTGAATAATCTGAATAGAAATAATAAGAAAACTAACAGAAATTCGAGACGCAGAGAGAAAGAGAGAGAGAGAGAGATCAAAGTACACCCGCCACACCTCACAAGATACCACGCGTCACGTCCACAAGAAAAATCCTCGTCAACAGTTTGATTAAGTGTGACAGGAATCACCCTCAGGTATTTCATTACTGTACGTCAATACCTCAAGACTGTGTGAGTGACGTACCGAGGGAGTGAGAGAGGGAAGAAGTGAGGGAGAGTGAGGGAAGCAGGGAAGTGAGTGCGTGAATGGCCGAGTGACTACGAGCATGTATTCTGTTTATCATCAATCTCCCTATGATATTGTTGTCTTTTGTAATTAAGGAAGACATAATGCATTCCTTCATTTTTATTCCCATTTTCTTACTTTCACATTATTTTTTTACTTATTTCTGCGTATGTGTTATAATATGTACTGTCATGCCACATTTTCTATGACTCCTTGATGTTACATTTTCATTTATGTGCTATGTGCTATTTTCTGGCCCCCAATTATTTCCCTCAAAATTCTCGTACTTATGTACTTCTCTATACGAGTACAACATAATTTCACTGCCCCTTAAGATATGCTAGACGCCTTTGTTTTCTTCCACCTTCTCCTTTTCACTTGTTTGCTCCCTTACCTTCCCTTATACAATCCAATCCCTTCCTGTCTGGGGTTAGAAGAGTCAAGGTGAGACTGATTAAGCTTCTTTTGGCGGATGACTTTCGCTTCATTATGTTGACAGATTAATTCCCCTACTCTGTTTCATCAAGTCGGCGAGAAAAAGGGAGGGAATGGGAGGAGAGAGAGAGAGAGAGAGAGAGAGAGAGAGAGAGAGAGAGAGAGAGAGAGAGAGAGAGAGAGAGAGAGAGAGAGAGAGAGAGAGAGAGTTAACAATTTCTACATCACTTTAAATAGTTTTCGTTTCCTAGTTTCATTCGACAGCAGTTTCTTATCACCATATATCGACAGTCTTCTACTTTCTTTCTGAAGGACAATCATTATTCTAATAACTAACATTGTCCAACAAACTATAACACGCACTCACACCTGCACGAGTTAACACCAGCACGTCACAGTCCCCGCGCGGCTCCATAGACCAGCGGGCTCCTTACTTCATATCACTTGTTACATAACCAGTTAAGCGAGCGATAATAAGTCATATCTCCACGTAGCGCCTCCCTTTGATGCAGTTGAGACGGAAAGTGCGCCGAGTAACCAATCAGATACCTAGCCACTCAGCCACACAAACAGTCAATCAGCTAGCTTTTCTCACCCAGTAAGCCAATCACGGTTACCTGTGCTACGTCATACCCTTCACTTCATTCCTCCCATCAGTCCCTTCACGTGGTGCGGTGCGTTTGAGGGTCAAGGTTGTTTGTTTGTGTCTTGTATGTCAGTTAAATCACGTACACACATTCCTGACTGGTCCTATCTGTCTGGACATGTGAGTAGGGAGGAGTTCAACCCTATCAGTACTGGGACGTATTTTTACCATGAGTTTTGAGTATAATTTGACAATTTTTAGTTACCTTAGGAAGGGTCTATGGAGGTCAGAAGATTAATGGTAAGATTCTTCACTATTTGCATCCCCACATAAGTTTCTGAAGCTGCATAGAATCACCAAATAGTAACCTGAATGAATATGAAAACTTGTCATGGTACTGAAGGGGTTAAGGGTGTCATGGTCGCGTTATTGTGTTATGGTGACTATATCAAACGGTGAGGGAATGAAACATTATACATTATTGGGAATAATGATACCAACTCAAATATTCTTTTCCATTTTAAGTAGCTTACAAGTTTTACCATAACACCACCAATGTCTCGGATTAGGTCAAAGAAAAAAGAAACACACATTGTTAGAGAGAGAGAGAGAGAGAGAGAGAGAGAGAGAGAGAGAGAGAGAGAGAGAGAGAGAGAGAGAGAGAGAGAGAGAGAGAGAGAGAGAGAGAGAGAGAGAGAGAGAGAGAGAGAGAGAGAATGACTTAATATAATTTCCAATCTCTTCAGCTTTCTTTCCTTAAATTCCACTTTTTTATGTGTAGAGAAATGAAAATGTACATGCCTCTTTAGTTATTCAGAATCTAATATTATCTCTATTTGCCTAGGTAGGTGAGGCAAAAGGTAACTCGCGTCATAAAATTTCCATCGTAACGTTATTATCTGGAACTTACTATGGAACTATATGGTAAGGCCCAGTGACGCTGGAGGACGGGTGTTTGCAGTTCTAGTTTGCACCTCTCTCTCTCTCTCTCTCTCTCTCTCTCTCTCTCTCTCTCTCTCTCTCTCTCTCTCTCTCTCTCTCTCTCTCTCTCTCTCTAACAATGTTTTTTTCTCTTTTCTCTGACCTAATCTGAGACATTGGTAGTGTAATGGTAAAACTTGTAAGCTACTTAAAATCGATAAGAATATTTGTTGAGTTGGTATTATTACTCCCAATAATATATAATGTATGAGTCACAAGTGTTTCCTTCTACTCTACCTTATAAAATAGTAGTACCTTATAAAGGAGTAGTGTAATAGCAAGTTGTACTCTGCTCATACAAGGAAATTTTGTTGTATCAGTATCGCTGCAGTGCTCTGTGGTATAGGAAGATCAACCATCACCGTTCTTTCCTTCCACTCTACATGATAACAGCCAGGAAATTAACAACTGTAATTCATTGACTGTTCTGGCACTGAGGATGAACCTAGAAAGCTAAAATAAGGCCGCTCAGTACTGGCCAGCGTGTCTTTGGTGAGTCAGCGGCGGGGCGCAAGGCAAGGCAAGGCAAGGCATGCGTGGTGGTGGTCTAGCCGCTGTGATGAGGCAGAGCACGCTATGTGGAGCTAGTGCAACGTGATCAAAGGAAACTTGTTGCACTGTTAGCATGAGCTCGTGTACTGCGCCATGGTACACCTTTACTGTAGTACATGCCAACAGAATGCCATAAGCACGAGGGGTGTTGCGCTGAGGCTTTCCTACAGAAGAGGAAACTAGTTGTCTACTTTAACGCTCTGGTTGCTGTGACTCCATAAGCTTGATAATAGTGTCTGATACAGCAGCAAAGCAGGATGTTGAAGGACACTGGTGACAGTAGAAACCATCGAGTGATATGGTTAGTAAAATTACGTAGAAAGACTTAAATGATAGAGCATGTGTTATATTTCTGTAAAATTCATGTGGTTACGCATCTTCAGTTCCCACGCCAGGTCTGACCAAGAAAATATTATGCAGTACTGAACGGAATTATCACAAACAAACCAGCCTGGATGCTTATTTCAGATCCTCGAGTAATTTCATGTCAATACATCGCCTATAAGTTTCCTGATCTTGTCGTTACTATGATGAAAATAAAGGTAAAATATGTGGTAAAAGATGAAAGGAAGAACAAAGGGAACACAAATACGTCTAAAAATGTTACTAATATCATAACTAAGCTAGCCTGTTTGTTTTCTCTCATATCTTGTCCCAGTACTAAATGATGACAGCTGATGATACACACATCGTTATTCCCCTCATAGATTTTCATTTCCTTCCCATAAGAAATACGTAAATAGATAAATAAATGCATGAATAAAACTAAAACACAAAACAGACAACAGCGCGTCATTCCAACTGAGCACCACAGACCACAGACAAGATTGATAACACTACTACAAGTTACAAACATCAAGCCAACTTTTTACTTTAATGTTCATCTGTCTTGCTGGAGACCTCGATAATCCCACTTCTATGCATTCGTTTACCTCGCTCCATCCCCCCCGCAAGTACACACACACACACACACACACACACACACACACACACACACACACAGACACATACGAATGGCTCAGACTCTCACACAGACACGCGCAATGTGTTCCATCATTAATCGCTTTTAAAAATTATAACAGGTTTGTATTGAATTGTGTCTACTAGCAAGAGAATGGAGAAACAAATATAAAATGCAATGAAAAGGTGCTCTCTCTCTCTCTCTCTCTCTCTCTCTCTCTCTCTCTCTCTCTCTCTCTCTCTCTCTCTCTCTCTCTCTCTCTCTCTCTCTCTCTCTCTCTCTCTTTTCAGCCCCGTAATTACAATTCAAAAAGGTTACAGACAATCAGTCGGGTTCTCATAGATGTATTCTCTACTGGCAGAGAATAATCTTCCTAAACTACCAATAGAATCACAGAAATGTCATAAAAACTACAAGTATCTCCCATTACAGCTTACAGAAGTGATCGAAATAAGTATCTAAACTTTTAATGAATTCAGGTCTCAGCGTCACGTGTCTTAAGAAGAAACTTGTCTCTGCAAAGCTGGAATAATGCCTGGTATTCTTGTCAAGCTGTACACGCGATCATGTTCACGTGTCGGCAATTCTGACTAATACTCCAGCTCACTTACCCTTCCTCAATCCTCGACACGTGAATTAGTGAACGCCGTCGCTGATGACAGATGACAAAGTAAATACATGTAAAGAAATACGATGCCCTTCTTTTGTAAATAAGTAAATAAAGTAACGAGAATGTACTTTACAATTTCAGCATGTTACTTTTTATCTATTCATTTTACTGATTCATTTATTGTCTATCATTTCTTTTTTATTTTAGATATGACACATTGAGCTGGTCAGTGACTGCAAGGTCATGAAAGACTGTTTTCCAAAGATACGAGATGTTACTTGCATATTTTCTTTGTTTCAATCTAGATACAGTTATGACACAATGTCACCCATCAATCAGCGGGTAGTGTAAGGCTTTTCATCATGTACATTTATGTAGATACTCTTGAAAAACTGTTGATCTATAATTGTTAGAATTAAGATTTCCTTTCAATAAACAGAGGAAATACAAGAGCTTTTCTTTCAAGAATTATGCAAAATAAAGTCATTTTTTTTTACATCACACTTTCCTTCTTAACGCCAAAGCCACAATGGTTACGTCCCACACGTGACTAATTGTTTTGCAAAGCCTTATCATGGATTAGGCGATAGCACACGAATTTCTTATCAGTACCAAGAAGACAATTCTCTAAAACAGCTCACAGTTACACCTTAGCTAGTCAGTCGTGTCACATTACCCTGCCAAGTGCTCTCTCCCTTATTCCTCCTCTCCCTCCCCCCAGCGTACTCTATCAAGTGGTGCTGCAGTCTGGCCTTTCCTTTCTGTACCATATCACTTCAACGGTTTTTTATGCCTCCCGCGCCAAACATCTGCTGAAATATCTAGTGTGAGTTTTTTTTCAAGCTTTGTTTCAGTCTTTCCCGCAATTTTGTTCTTTAATATTGCAAATATATCAAAAATAATTGTATTGGTATATTAGTTGTCATTTTGTGAATTTCTCGTTTTAAATGTGTGTGTGTGTGTGTGTGTGTGTGTGTGTGTGTGTGTGTGTGTGTGTGTGTGTGTTTCACTGTTTGATCTGCTGCAGTCTCTGACGAGACAGCCAGACGTTACCCTACGGAACGAGCTCATAGCTCATTATTTCCGATCTTCGGATAGGTCTGAGACCAGGCACACACCATACACCGGGACAACAAGGTCACAACTCCTCGATTTACATCCCGTACATACTCACTGCTAAGTGAACAGGGGCTACACGTGAAAGGAGACACACCCAAATATCTCCACCCGGCCGGGGAATCGAACCCCGGTCCTCTGGCTTGTGAAGCCAGCGCTCTAGCCACTGAGCTACCGGGCGTGTGTGTGTGTGTGTGTGTGTGTGTGTGTGTGTGTGTGTGTGTGTGTAATTCACCACGGTCATCTGCTGGTCATCCACCCAGCCTTTACCCTATGGAAAGAGCGTAGAGCTCATATCCCGGTAGGACTAAGACCACACCACACACAACACACCGGGACAGCGAAGCCACAACCCCTCGAGTTACATCCAGTACCTACTTACTGCTAGGTGAACAGAAGCTACACATTAAGAGGCTCACCCATTTGCTTTGCCGCGCCCATGACTCGAATACTGGCCTTCTTGGTGGTGAACCGACTGTGCTAACCACTACACTACGCATGTGGTGTAATTCATCTCACCTCGGTCGTCTGCTGGTCACCCAGCCAGTCTTCCCCATTACGGAGCGAGCTCAGAGCTCATAGACCGATCTTCGGGTAGGACTGAGACCACATCAACACACAACACACACCGGGAAAGCGAGGTCACAACCCCTCGAGTTACATCCCGTACCTATTTACTGCTAGGTGAACAGGGGCTACACATTAAGAGGCTTGCCCATTTGCCTCGCCGCTTACCGGGACTCGAACCCGGCCCTCTCGATTGTGAGTCGAGCGTGCTAACCACTACACTACGCGGTGTGTGTGTGTGTGTGTGTGTGTGTGTGTGTGTGTGTGTGTGTGTGTGTGTGTGTGTGTGTGTGTGTGTGTGTGTGTGTGTGTGTGTGTGTGTGTGTGTGTGTGTGTGTGTGTGTGTGTTATAAACAGATTAATATATTTGCAAATAAATAGACAGAGAAGAACAGATAGAAAGATGTTTACATAGACAAACAGATATATAAGAAACAGCTTCTCGTAAACACACACACACACACACACACACACACACACACACACACACACACACACACACATACAAGGACACTAAATAGTTACTATCATATAATTTAACGTTAACCCTTCAGTACTTCCTTTCTCTATTCCTCACGCTGCATCGACACACCTTCCAGCTATCAGTGGGGCTCAGAGGGAGGCTTTGCGGTGTAGCTCATGACTGATACTAGGGAGGTAAATGAAACTCAAGTGTTCAGGGGATGACGTTATGCTCACAGATTCAAGGAGGTTTTACAAGTACTGCCCTGCACAGATACTTGCCTCAGTATTTCTTACGAGTCCTTTCCCGTACATCTTGATCTAGTCTGAACGTGGGTGACCGGATTAACATGTCGTGCGTTGATGATAGAATGCAGCAATGATGTGTTCTTTGACTTCTGGTAGCAAACTGGCATGTGCTTTTCATTTACAGTCTTCTATCTCCGAAAATTGACTTGGAGATATTAGTGGTATTCATGAACACTTACTCTCTTGTTACGACCCTTTTTAAAGTCTACAGAGGTTATTAGTATTCTCTAACGCTTCATTTTTCTCATTATCACTATTTCTAAAACCAGGAGAGATGAAAAGTCGGGTTCCCATTGGTGCTTTCCCGATGGTCATGTAGAATCGTAGGGAAAACACCCATTATCAGGGGCGTTCCATGAAGAGGGATTAGTTACTAGAGTGTCCTTGCATGCTTCAAATCCCTTTTCAGGGAATGCCTGATAATAGCTTTGTGTACTCCAAACAAACAATGTTCATTTACAACGCACCTTGCACTATAATAGTACACTTTGCGCCATACTTTGCCATCTGGATGAATAGCGTGGATGAAGATAGCTTATTGTGATCCAATATCCAGAAGTTATATGCGTATCAATATCAAAATCCCTGCCTACTCACTGAGTTTTGTGCTTGAAGACTTACACATATTCTGACATGTTTTCCTTATTCTTCAGGCTTTCTCAGTGCGATCGGTTCGCATGGCAACTAACTTCTTGATAATACAAATCCTGTAATCAGCTGGATATACGGTATTCGTGCACCCAACGAGAAGAAATGTAGGACAAATACTGCAAATTCTTTCACATCAATGCCAATCTTTAATATTCTGATCATAATCAGCGACAAATGTTTAGATTACTATTGAAATTCTGAGAGACAGAAGTAATGGTAGGCAGGGTGAAGGTGTCAACACTCACCTATGCAGTGGTGGTGCACTATTGTATCTGCATATCACTCTGTAAAGGAAATTTGTAATCAATCAGTCAATCGATCAGTTAACCAATTAGTCAAAGCAATTCAAATATAAGAAAAACAGGACGAGCTATTTTCATTCTTTTGTTCTTACAAGCAAAACAATTCAACACCTCGCAATATACGGATAAACATTCATAAATTACTCTTCAAAACACGCGCAAAATTTTTGATGAACAACCACAAGGCAATCAGAGAATGTCTACATCCACCAATGCAGCATAGTAAATATAAAATGTGATAAACATCGTCCGTATAGTTAAGTGAAATATGATAAGCATTCTCCGCTGACTTAGAAGTTTTAATTGGGCAGGAAGGCTCTATATATAGATCTGTGAGTTTTTCCTTTGTCTTCTTCTCGTCCTCCTTTTACTCTTCTTCTTTTTCTTTGTTTTCTTCCTTCTTTATTTTTCTAGTATAAATCAAGTTTCCAAGTTTCCATGTTCCCCAGTTATATATGTGCAAAACCCCCAGGGCATGGCGGATAAGCCACGCATGAAACACTTCCTGCGGCAATACCTCGAGGAACCTGAATACAGAGAGCAGCTGCAATGGGTGGACAGCAACAAGCAAGTGTTCCGCGTGTTGTGGATGCACGCCGGCCGCGCCACCTTCGACAAGGAGCTCCACTGGAAGTTGTTCCACAAGTACCGCGAATACCGGGGTGAGGAGGATGAAGGAGGGGATCTTGTGAGCGAGGGAATGAATGAGTTGAAGGGATGCAAAGAAAGGACAGGATACCAGTTCGGGAATACGTGGCAAAAAAAAAAATAAATAAATAAATATAAAAAAAATATATAATATATATATATATATATATATATATATATATATATATATATATATATATATATATATATATATATATATATATATATATATATATATATATATATATATATATATATATATATATATATATATATATATATATATATATATATATATATATATATATATATATATATATATATATATATATATATATATATATATATATATATATATATATATATATATATATATATATATATATATATATATATATATATATATATATATATATATATATATATATATATATATATATATATATATATATATATATATATATATATATATATATATATATATATATATATATATATATATATATATATATATATATATATATATATATATATATATATATATATATATATATATATATATATATATATATATATATATATATATATATATATATATATATATATATATATATATATATATATATATATATATATATATATATATATATATATATATATATATATATATATATATTTAAGTGGTCGACAATGCAAAAAAATTTATGGTATCTTTTAACATGGTAAGGAGACTATTAATAATAACTCTCCAACAGCACTTAACTTAGCAAGACCATTAATAATAAAAGAGAGCTGTTAAGATATCTGAGATATTGAATAACAAAGTAAGAATACTGATGACAAAACATTAATACTGCTGAGAACTGTAGAATATTGATTAATAATTTAATACAGCAAGAAAATTAACTACTCTCAGATATCAACTGATATGACAAGAAAATCATCGACAACACAATTGATATCGCAGAATTTTAAAAATTCATTGTGTTGGCGATGATTTTCTTGTCATGGCAAGAAAGATGTCAAGAAAGTTACTAACACATTAACATGCAAAACCTATTTACAACTCTGACGTAACAAATTACATAATGAAAACAAAATATTAACAACTCAAAATATGTCAGTTACCATTGCAAGCAAATCATTGAGAGTAAAGAAAGTATTAACTCTAGAACACCAGTTACTATGGCAAGCAAACTATTGACAACTCTACGGTATGTTACTATTCTTCTTTGTCGGAATCGCTATCAAGCATTTCCTTTGGTTATCACTAATGCGCAGATAACTACTTTCTTATCTTCCTCAGCTATGCAACTTGCACGTTCTTGAATGGTTCATAACACCACTGTATCTTTTTTATACATTTCTACAGTTAACTCCCTTTATTTCATTTTTCCTTTATTCTTATTTACTTTATGTCCTATAAATCACACTCTCTTTGTATCTATTTACACTTATTTCGTATTATTATGTTGTATTGATTTATATCACTTGGTTAACTCTCTTGGCCCTTTTCGAGGACTGGCATCGCAGTAGACCTTTTTGTTTCATCTTTTTGTTGCTTTTGGGTGGTCTTTCCCTTTTATATAAAAAAAAATTGTTTGTAAGAAGAGATAGGATACAAATTTATGAGGAGGAATGAGTGATGGAAAATTACAACATTGATCCCGTTCGCAGACAAACCAGTAGCGATGTAATACAATTCTGCCCTTCTCATCAGGCCACAAAAACAAGGAGGACCCCAAGCAGTGTTTCGGGATGGCTCTCAAAAAAACCCCTTCGGTTGCAATGATCATACATGACAAAGATGACGACTGGAGATACTACAGGTTCATCAAAAAGGGCGAGTGCTTGGAACAAGGTAGATTCACACCTAAGACAGAAGCTAAAAGCAAACTATTCCAGAATTACCTATGCTGTTCATAGACTGTTTAAATGTCACTTACACTAAAAAGAGATCGATAGATATCTTCACTTCAATACGGGAACTTGCACTGATTTACAAAAAGTTGATCTTTTTGTAATATAAGCGAATGTATGCAGATTATTGCGACTCATCTGAGGATTCCACGAGTTGTTTAGGGATTCTGTGTAAGAAACAAATGTTACAGCAAAAATCACTGTGCTGGAAACTGCATTATTGTTGCAGCAGTGGCTTAGGTGTGTAATGATGACGTAATCTTTCCACTGATTTCAGTTTCGTCGGGACAAAACTGGAGACCAAGGACTGAAAGGACTGCAATCCGGCCAGCACACCACACCATCCAACTCAATCCTATGGTTCCCAGCCCCTACACAACACATGCCAACAGCCAAGCCGGAACTGCAGATTGTACCATCTACGCCCTCACCCCATCACACACCAACAGCCAAGCCACCAGTTATACATCATACAAAAAACTCCATCCCATCACCGAAGACTGCCAAACACACGCCAACACTCAAACTCCCAGTCTGGCCTCCACCTCTGGCCCAACAACGTGCGACTACACATCATTCAGCTTGCCACCTACGCCAACAGCAGATTTAGACGCTCGTTATTCTCCTCCCCTTGATCCAGACGACACCAGACCACTTCCCGAGGACTTGCGGGACCTGGACATAAGGCCTCTTATAGAAATCCACCAATGTCAATACTCTACAGTGATTCATGAAGCTCCGGACCACACCTTCCTGCCGTGGCCATCCTGGGAGAGTCTGGCATCCTCCTCCTGCATTCTCTCCCCTCTCGAGCTCTCCCCACTGCAACACGACCAGCACTAGGGGTCCTAATCAATTGTGTTCTGTTCACCTTGATCTCATTTGACTGAATCTTGTCCGTATGTAGTACCTGAGATTTTTGTGTGATTTACTAGTCCGTTTATGTGTGTGTGTGTGTGTGTGTGTGTGTGTGTGTGTGTGTGTGTGTGTGTAATTCACTGTTTGATCTGCTGCAGTCTGACGAGACAGCCAGACGTTACCCTACGGAGCAAGCTCAAAGCTCATTGTTTCCGATCTTCGGATAGGCCTGAGGCCAGGCACACACCACACACCGGGACAACAAGGTCACAACTTCTCGATTTACATCCCGTACCTACTCACTGCTAGGTGAACAGGGGCTACACGTGAAAGGAGATACACCCAAATATCTCCACCCGGCCGGGTAATCGAACTCCGGTCATCTGGCTTGTGAAACCAGCGCTCTAACCACTGAGCTACCGGGCGTCTGTGTGTGTGTGTGTGTGTGTGTGTGTGTGTGTGTGTGTGTGTGTGTGTGTGTGTCTACTTTTTTTTTCTTCCTCTTCTTTTTCTTCTTCTCTATCTCCCTCTCCACCTACACAGTCCACTTCCCCAAGTATTTCTTCCATCAACGCACGTCAGTTATCTCGTTTCCGCCATTTATCTACTTGCCTGGAGCCGCCACATGCCACACACGCACACACACACACACACGCACACACACACACACACACACACACACACACACACACACACACACACACACACACACACACACACATACCAAGTCACTCACGCATTGCATCACTCTTTCCATTGCCTTTCACAATCAGATTCATTCAAGTGTTGTTGTTTTCTCTGTCCGCCACACACACGTCAGTCATTTCCATCGCCTGGCTGCAGTGTTGTTGCTATTTCAAGGCAGTCGTTCACAAAGCTGTTGTTCTCTCTCTCTCTCTCTCTCTCTCTCTCTCTCTCTCTCTCTCTCTCTCTCTCTCTCTCTCTCTCTCTCTCTCTCTCTCTCTCTCTCTCTCTCTCTCTCTCTCTCTCTCTCTCTCTCTCTCTCTCTCTCTCTCTCTCTCTCTCTCTCTCTCTCTCTCTCTCTCTCTCTCTCTCTCTCTCTCTCTCTCTCTCTCTCTCTCTCTCTCTCTCTCTCTCTCTCTCTATCTATCTATCTATCTATCTATCGATGCTATCTAGAGAGAGAGAGAGAGAGAGAGAGAGAGAGAATTATTACGTTCACTTGTACAATTAATTCTCATAGAACATCACAACCATACATTATCTAATTTAGCAGATGACTTTACTATATTATGATCCACCTCCTAAACCCCCCCACCCCTTCCACTCTTGTAAGCACTTCCACACCTCTCACTTCGATTACCAATATTCCAAACCTCTCTCTTCATTCCGTCCACACTATAACTCATGCCCTTCCCCAGCACCTCACTCCCCCATTTGATTCTGATCTTAACGTTAGTGCCTTACCTGATCTTATCCTAACTGATCCCCTTAGTAACTCATCAAGGATCTCTGGTGAAGGATGTTGTGTGTTTTTCACTGCAATAAGTTTAAGAGATGAGACAGGAGAGACGTACACGAAATCCTCACGGTTAGTAATCAGGATAGGATCAGAAATGACGAGGTTACGTTTGATAGAGTTAAGTTTTAATCCCTTCAGTGCCATGACGCATTTCCATATTCATTCTGGTTACTATTTGGTGATTTTAAACAGCTTCAGAAACTCAAGTGTGGGATTTGAATGGTGAAGACTCTGGTCATTAATCTTCTGACTTCCATAAACTCTTCCTAATGTCAATAAAATGGTCTAATCGTACACAACTATGTCCCAATATTGAAGGGGTTAAAAAAGAGATAGAGAAAAAATTTGTTGTTATAGACTGGTATTCGCATGGGATAGACTCATATAATAGGGTGTTAATGATGAGAACTGAGGGATTAGGGAAATTCATGAATGTAGGTAATTTTGATAATAAGAAGGTATGTTTTATATAGATACCGCCAAGTGCAGGTCACATGGCTTCCCGTAGCTTTTCTTATGTTTGTTTTTATGTAATTGCTGATGTGTGATTTTGTAGGCTGATCTACGTTTACTACAGATTATGCGCAGACACGTTAAGAATCGATCAGTACCCAAACTTCACCAAATCATCAAATGTTGGTGAGAATAGGGTAAGTAAACATATACTCGTACAGAGTCGTGATTCCCTCTTCTGAAAACCCGGAGAAGTCTGTTTTACCCGCTGTGAGAAAGTTGTTGAAATGTCCATGTTTTGTAAGTGTTATATGTATTCTGAGTGAGGTATAGATGTAGTATGCGTAGTGTTACATGTCAAATGGTATCGTCCATAGAATTTGTATACGTATACTGAACAACATTCATTGTATTGTTTTTTTCTTACACCACGATCAATTTGAA
Organism: Portunus trituberculatus; assembly: GCF_017591435.1. Lineage (NCBI taxonomy): Eukaryota > Metazoa > Arthropoda > Malacostraca > Decapoda > Portunidae > Portunus > Portunus trituberculatus. The sequence goes on along the minus strand of NC_059271.1, from coordinate 24,773,164 downwards.
TAAAAACTTCGGTGATGGCTAAGATTATAATGAGGAAGATGGTGATGATGATGATGACAATGATGGTGACTAAACTATAAAAAAAAAACCCAAGCAGTACAAACAAACAAGTAGAAAATTTAATGATACTCGTACTAATAATGGTGGTAAGGATAGTGAAGGTGATGATGACTTACGCCCATACCTACTAACCACCCCTCTAACTTGGAGACCTCTGGGTGTGGTTGGGGGGGGGAAGGGAGCTAGAGGGGGCAACAGTAATACTCAGCCCATCAGCCAGTGTTATACAAGGCAGTGTGTGTGTGTGTGTGTGTGTGTGTGTGTGTGTGTGTGTGTGTGTGTGTAGCAACAAGTTAAGCAACAGTGATCACAATGACTCAGAAGTAGAGGGAGTGGGAGTGGGAGAGGGAGAGGGAGAGGGAGAGGAAGAGGGAGAGGTAGGTACGGAGAGGGAGAAAGAGCAGAGAAGGAAAAAGAGGAATGGAAAACGAGAATGGCTGTGAACGGCTTAATAGTACAATCTTGTGTGTGTGTGTGTGTGTGTGTGTGTGTGTGTGTGTGTGTGTGTGTGTGTGTGTGTGGTAATACTAATTTACCTCAATCATTTCCATGGCCGTTTCGTAACCTTTAGTACAGCAACCCCTTCAAAAAAATTGTTTCTATTACCCAACAACTCTCTCTCTCTCTCTCTCTCTCTCTCTCTCTCTCTCTCTCTCTCTCTCTCTCTCTCTCTCTCTCTCTCTCTCTCTCTCTCTCTGGCATCCATCACCTACGTCAACCCCCTGCCCTCCTCCCCTCTCCTCTCCCCCTACCAAAAAGCACTACATCCACCACCAGCCCCTCCCTCCCCTACCCTTAATCCCTGACCATCCCCCTCCCCTACAACAATGAGCCTCAACAGGGGGCAGTAATGAGCACCTTCCTTGTTATCCCTTACAGTCACTCAACGGCAGCAGGTGGTGGTGGTGGTGGTGGTGGTGGTGGTGGTGGTGGTGGTGGTAAGGCAAGTCATCTCTTGTTCTCATTTTTTACCTTTTCTTACCTACCTACTGTTGTTATGTAACGTGCATTCATTGGGTTAGTTGTTGTTGTTGTTGTTGTTGTTGTTGTTGTTGTTGTTGTTGTTGTTGTTGTTGTTGTTGTTGTTTTCTTCTTCTTCTTCTTCTTCTTCTTCTTCTTCTTCTTCTTCTTCTTCTTCTTCTTCTTCTTTTACATCTTTTTTACTTTTTTTCTTCTTCTCCTTCCTCTTCTTCTTCTTTCTTTCTTTTTGTTTGTCTTTCTCTTCTTATTACTACTTTCTTCCTCCTCCTCCTCCTCCTACTACTACTACTACTACTACTAATACTACTTTCCTACTTTCCTCTTCTTTTTCTTCCTCTTCCTTCTTTTCCTCCTATTTTCTTTAATTTGCTTTTAACTTTAACCTCTTCCTTCTCTACTCCTTCTTCTTTTGCTTCTCCTCCACCACCTCCTACTCTTTTTCCTCCTCTCGATCTTCATCCTCATTATCATCCTTGTCCTCCTCATCCTTCCTCCGTTCCGTGTTTCTATTACCCAACGATACTCTCTCTCTCTCTCTCTCTCTCTCTCTCTCTCTCTCTCTCTCTCTCTCTCTCTCTCTCTCTCTCTCTCTCTCTCTCTTTAGCGTCTTGATTATGCCATATTTTCTGTCTTTAGTGAAATGTCCTATGCTTTCCAAGGGTGTTTCCGTCCCTCTACCAACAGTTAGATAGGTATTGTGCATCTGTATTAGAAAGATTACCCACGAGAACCCGAGTAAGCACCTCTGTGGCCTCTGAAAATAATCCTCATGAAAGACCAAAGTGTTTGATTATAAGAGCCTTTTATCTTCGCTTTTCGCTTTCTCCTTCCATCTCGTAAGTTCTTTCTTTCCAAATTTCTCGTGCTGGTAAACACTTCTCTCTCTCTCTCTCTCTCTCTCTCTCTCTCTCTCTCTCTCTCTCTCTCTCTCTCTCTCTCTCTCTCTCTCTCTCTTGCCTTCATATCTTCAGTTTCTTCTTCCAAACTTTTCCTCTCTCAAGTATTATTCCTTCCTCTCTTTTCACCTTGCTATATCTTTCTTTTCTTACTTTCTTCTTTCTCATATTTTCAGTTATCTCTCTTACGTATATCTCATATCTCTTCGTGTTTTCTGTTCCTCTTCCCTTGTTTCCTTTCTCTTCACTGTTAGCATTCTTCTCTCCTCTCTCCTCTCCTTATCTTTTAATTTTTCACGCACTTATTTTTTCCATTCATATTTTTCCCGCCAAAATATTTCCTTTCTCAGATTCGCACTCTCATCTTCTAATATTCATATCTCGACATTTTTCTTTAGTCTTTGCCAAACTTTCATTATATGTTCTCATCTCTCTTTCCCCTTCTTCACACTTCTTCCTTCTTTCTCTTTTTTTTTTTTTTTTCCTCTCCATTCACCATTCTGTTTTTTTTTTTTATCTTCTGTTCTTCTTTCTCTACATACTCTTTGATATTTCTTTTTCTTTCAGTCTTCTCACCCCTTCAAAGTTTATTCTTAATCCAACTTCTATTTTTCACAATTCCTTCCTTCCTTCTGATTTTTGTTTTTTTCCTTTTTTTTTCTATTCCATAACATTTTTTTTTCTTCCTTTCGTCCTTTCATTTTTTTTATCTTCTACGCATCCTTTCGTCCTCTTTTCTCATTCCTTTCTTTTCTTTTCATCTTTTTTTAAGTTTTTTTCTTCATCCACCTGAAATCTCTAAATCATTCCTTCATTTTCTTTTGTCGCTCATCTTCCAATCTGCATCTTCCCTTTTCATTATTTTCCTTCCTTTCCTCCTCATCAAAAGTCTCTACTTATCGAATTCGTTCAACATATCTCATTTTATCTTTACAAGCCTTTTTACTTCCTTGCTCTCTCTCTCTCTCTCTCTCTCTCTCTCTCTCTCTCTCTCTCTCTCTCTCTCTCTCTCTCTCTCTCTCTCTCTCTAAAAGCACTAATCCTTCATTCTTCACATTCCCTACTCTCTCTCCCTCTTTTCCTCCTTCCTCTCTTCATATTGTACTTCTGGACAGTCCTCTTTCTCCTCTTCCCACCAACACTCAATAACATATTCCTTTTCTTGTAAAACTCTTCTTCCTCTCCTTCTTCCTCTTTCCTCTCCCATTCCCCAAAAAAATCACTGTTCCCTCCCTGCCAAAAGAGTCCCCCCCCCTCTCTTATTTTCTTTCCTTCTCAAATCCAACTTTTTTTTTCTGTATTTATTTTTTTCTTCTCCGTCTTTTTCTTTCCTTCATGTTCTTTCTTTCAACATGATAACGAAAAATAAAGCATGGAATAAGACATCTAACTTCACATATTAATATACATACATACTTACATGCGCTTTATATACTTTTGATATTACAAAGTTATTTATGTGCCTGATGGCTGCCATGTTAAGAGTGGTAGTGGTGGTGATAATGGTGGAGGTATAGTTATGAGGTACCTTAAGTATTCCTCATAGATTTCTTGTTATTCATTTCTTTTCGTCCAGTCTTTCCTTATGGCAACACACATAATCTTAAAGGCAAGTATGAATCACACTCGCTTTCACTACATAATGTTGTTGTTGTTGTTGTTTTTTCTACTGTACTAAAGAATATATATTAAAAGAAAAATTTGATCGCTTTACAGAACAGAATTATATCGACCAGAAAATTACTCATGCAGTTAGTTTTCACACACACACACACACACACACACACACACACACACACACACACACACACACACACACACTGAAATTCTAAAGTAATAAGTCTATTTCTTTATGAGGAACACGACAGAATGAAGAGAATAAGAACATCTACTTAGAACGACACGCAGGTTAAGATTCTCACACTGCTAATGGTAAAGTGTACCCAACTATACTAAACATTTTCTACCTCATCCCTCTTCATAGAAAACCAACAAGAACGAAAATGATATCGAAGACTTACTTAATATATCTTGTCAGTGCATCGCTTAAAATTCTCAAGCAGGTGACAATAATAAGGTGTACCCAACTGTATTATACATTTTCTGTTTCAATCAATGCTACAGAAAACCACAAAGGGCAGAAATGATACCAGAGACTTGCTTAAAGTACGATGGCAGGTATTTTAGGAGTAAGTCATGTGAACTTCTTAACCTACAATTAGCCGTTGCGTGTTAAATCCATATGTAAAATCAATCTCAATAAATTGTTATGTGACGCTTCATTACGTGCACTTCTTACTTTTTTTTTTAAGGAATATTCTGGGAGCAGCTTATGAATGGACTTTTGTGAGTCTGATAGCCACTCTTAAACTGATAAACAAGTAGACAAATCAGTAAATAAAAGTCATTCTGTTTGAAGCAGATCTGATGACGCCACAGCAAAGGTGACATAAAACACGACACGATAACCACGAAAAACAATTAAACACCATTGAAACTTCTTATTTTTTTCTCTTATTCTTACTTTTTTATAAGCTGAAGCTTTATAACCTTTAGTTTTATGGCTTGTAGCTTTGTGACCTGAAGCTTTAGAACCTGAACCTCTTTTAAATCATTCTCATTTATTGCCCTTGGACGAAACATTACTTCAATTATCATTTAAAGATATTGACACAGTACAAGCGATCCCTGAGAGGAAAGATAGATACATAGCAAGTCAGAGGCAAGAACAAGCACATGTTGTCTACTATGAGTGGCCATACCATACGCGGGTAGCGGGTAAGCCTTACAGGAACCGCTACCCGCGTCTAGTTTGGCCATTCATAATATATAACTTGTTTGTTCTTGCCTCTGACCCTCTAGGTATCCCGCTATCCTCTACCCTCCCAGCAAATCACGTCCAGTGTCTTCTGTATTCTTGTACTAATAATTCAAAAAATGTCTTGCCCAAGGCCAATAAATAAGACTGATTTAAAAGAATTACAACTATAGTATAAAAACAAACGTTATAAAGCTTCAATAATAACAGAGAATAAAACAAGATACTTCTAAAACTTTCTTGTCATATTTTCATACTCTTATCGTAAAAGTGTAATAGATGCGAGTGATTTAAAGACGCTTCTGCAGTAACTATGAATAAAAATAAAAAGATGATAAACAAAATACTTCTTAACCTTCCTTCTCATAAAGAAAAAATTAACGTTATTTATGGCGCAAGTGCAACAGAAGCGAGTGATCTCAAGACTACTTTCCTGTGATCAGTTACTCGTACCACTGTCCCTTTTCTCAAAAACCTCTTCCTTCTTTTTTTCGAATTGCCTTTTTTTTCCTTATCAACTCCTTTCTTTTCCTTCCTTCGTATTTTCTGTTTCACAAAAGATTTTCTCTTCTCCACCTTCTAGTTTTACCGCCTCCTTCTCTATACTCTTGGCTATCTGATTCACGTATTCTACCACTAGCTTACTATTAACTATCGCGGTCAAGGGTGCGAAGGCTCATACTCTATTACGCTACCTTGCAAACCTCGATAATTTCAAACTGTGCAATTCCTCATGTCATTATTTCTTATTGGAGCGGTGACATCACACTGGACAAGTGAATTCTGGGGTCACTTATGAGGTAGCGCGATGGCGTGGAAGGGTCTGTACGAGTGTTCCGGGAATGTGTGAGTATATCTGCAGTGCTATCCATCCTGGCCTACTATCTGACAAATGGAGCAAAGTACAGTTGGAAAACCCGATGTGAAACAAACACTGGGGTAGGCAATTCTTGTAGTACTTCTTAGTAAGAGTGGTATCTTGATTACTGAAGAGGAAATGCTTAAAATTACGGTGATGATAAGAAAGTGGAGGAGGAAATTTTCTTGTTTAATTTTAGTCTTTTGAGGCTTTTCTTATTTAAAGGTTACATGTCCTGGATAACTACTCTACTTTCCCTCGCCCATGTTCTGTAATCTCCCTAATGCAACAGATAACCTGTATGCTCGAATTTTTCATTCCTCTTTCTAGTGAACTCTGAGACTCCTTGCCTGCTTCTCTTTTACCCGTTACCTATGACTTCAATTCTTTCAGGAGGACTTATTTCAGAGCTCTTCTCCTATTTTGGATAATCATTTTGGCTCAATTAATTAGAGACTGTCTCCTTCATTGAGACTTGTTTCTGTCTTTTTTTTTTTTTTTTTTGTACCTGTAGGTCAGATCACCTCTTACAAGAAAATATTTCCAATAACTTCGACTACAACCTCTTAGAATTAACCAAGTAAAACGAAGAAACGTTTTATGAAGAGCCTCAAGTTCAGAAACTCATGTGGATGACCACTGCGTTGTGTTGCTTTGTAGGATTATTACCTTCGTACCGCCACTACCTACAGTAGTGTTATCAAAAACTGCCTTCAGAGTGTGACCGTGGCCATTCCTTGCAACGTGTGAGTGGAAGGAACAGGATTCCCTCGAAAATGTAACTTTGTGGTTACAATCCTCGGCTGAGGGAGACAGACTCAGCATGCCCCAGTTCAGTAAGCTGTTTTCTGCTCATTTGCCAGAGGAGGCGCGGCCACTGCTCTCACTTTTGGGACTGTATTTCTCTGGTTTATTTTCCATTAGTTTGATCTCCATATTTTCCTATGAATCATCAGTAATCTCCGTAGAAATATCAAGAGGAAGAGGAATGTTGAGCCTGGCTGATGATAGCGATGAGGATGCCGTCAAGCCTGCCTCGTGGAAGCTTCAGGCTTCATTTAACTTAAGACAAGTTAATTTTATCAAGACCTTTGCAAGCGCACGTTGTGAAACATAATTGCATTTTCATGAGACCCTGCACACGATGCGCTGCACACGCTTACGCCAACAAACAGATGCGGCCTTGTTAGCTGTCAGTGGCGGTGGGAACATCCCTACGAGCGTGTACAGCTGCTGATAGGACAGTGCCTTTGTGTATAGTGCGTTATGTTTATGATGTAAGCTTTATGCTACTTACATATACGTATGTATTTCAGCATATATATATAATGCATACATACATAATGTAATCTATCTGTAATCAGATAACCATTGCAGACGATTGTCGTGATAGCATAGTGACACAACACTGAAGAGTCGGTGTCAACAACAGAAAATAAACCTGCATAGTGGATCCTTCCAATGAAGAACATTAAACACTGATGTGGCTTTTTTTCTTCAGTATTTGAGTTACTGCATAAACAAGAACCACTTTCTTCCGTGCGTCCTTCATCGGGAAGAGTTGGTGGCGGACGGAAACGAGCGGGACAAGAAAAAAATTGTTACTTTAACACCGACTCTGCATCATCAGAGGGAAATATTTCAACAACGTTTCAGCATCACCAGCGGAAAACCCTCGATGACAAGACTGATCACCTCCCTGGCCTTTGCAAATGGTGCTAGTAAAAAGAACAGAGTTTACGAAGCGACACAACTTAAGTGATGGAGCAACTCAAACTTGTCACTACTTGTAGCGTATATTGTACTCTGTGAAATCTTCCTTGGTGATTCCATATAAGTATCAAACGTTATATTAGCTTTACCATATAGCCTTTGTGTTCAGGCTCCTGGTAAGTCATGTATATCAGTATCAGTGTCACGTGGCTCGTGAGGAAGGAGAGGAGCGGGGAGGGATGATAATGCAGAGTAAATACACGCAACTGTTTCGCTTAGTAATGTATGTACTCTTACACCGTAATAAATCCAATAACGAAAATAGATAGCGTTGTTGCGGCAATGTTGATCTTGTTATTGTTGTAGATGCAAGTGGTGGTGGTGGTGGAGGTGGTGACGCTGCTGCTACTGCTGCTGGCGATAATGATGATAATGATGATGATGATGATGATGATGATGATGATGATAACAACAAAAACAACAACAACAACAACAACAACAACAACAACGACAACAACAACAACAACAACATCAACCACAACGACGACGACGATGATGACGACGACGATGACGAAGACGAAGACGAAGACGACGATGACGACGACGACAACAGCAACATCTCTGATCCCAAAATCAAAACAAGACACACCAAGCACGATAACAAACCATTCAACAACAACAACAACGAAAATAAAATTTTAAAAAATCCATATCAGACACAGACACTCACTCTCTCACTCTCTCACTCTCTCTCTCTCTCTCGCTCTCTCTCTCTCTGTCTCTCTCTTCGTGGGGGACAAGAGTACAGAAATAGAAACAGAAAGACCAACAGCAGCAGCAGCAGCAGCAGCAGAAGAAGAAGAAGAAGAAGTATCAGTGTAATAGAAGTAGTGGTAGTTATTGTTGTTGTTGGTTTACTAGTATTCCCACAGTTCCCAAGATAACTGGACTTTCCTTTGCCTTTCACCTACATCCTTAACACTTAGAAAAGATAACAGAAAACAAGAAGATAGTCAGCGGGATAACAAAATAACAAGAAGGAGGAGCATGAGGAAGGAATAATGAAAGAGATACAAAAAAAAGAAAGACATAGAAAATAATAAGGAAAAGTACAAAAACACAGAATGAATGAGACATTACATACAAGAAGATAGAAGGATAGGATTAAGAGGAATATAGACAGAGATGAAAGGAGATAAAGAAAATCATAATGAAAGAAATAGATAAGCACACACCATAACATACAAGAAAGAATAGGGAAAAAATTAAAACGATACAAAGAGAACAAACCAAGGAGGAGGAGAGAAAAAAGAATAATGAAATAGATACGAAGACGAAAATAAATGACAAGATAACAACACTCACACAGACCTTGATAAGGGGAAAAGAGGGAGGCAGAATAAATAAATAAAGGCAATACAAAAAAAATTGACTGAATAATGAGAGAGATGCAAGGAATACGAAACAATTGGACAGAAAAAGCAACCCAGCACGAAATCAGTGAATGGAAACGAGGAAGAAGAAGAAGAGGAGGAGGAAAAAGAAAAAGAGTAAGATGAGACACCATCACCGTTCAGACAACAAGCCGATGACGCGATGATAACAGAAATATCTTGTGCCAGGTACACTCCGCACGGCCCGGCACTCATTGCCAGATTGCAAGACTACCAGAATCCCATCACTATTGCGCCACACAGGATGGGAGTAGCGGGACAGTGGCAGTGATCTAAAAAAGAGACGATACAAAACAAACAGGAGACAAAGCAAAGGGAGAGATGAGACGCAGCAGGTGGTGTATGTCAAGAGGTGATGCAATACTGTCGTGTGTAAGGTTGGGTGGGACTGATGACTGATGGCGAGGCAGGAAAGGGAGATTGTGAAACGAGTCATCATCACACATACATACCTTGAGTGATAAGAGATACTCAGATCTTGTTTACTCTCTCCCAGGGCTGAGTCATACGTACTTGCATACTTTTTCGTGTGTTGCGACGGGTGGGAGGGAGGGTGTTAATGATGAATGAGGGACGGGCGTGAGTGGGTGTGGTGGTGGTAGTAGTGGTGGTGGTGATGGTGGTGGTGATGCTGGTGGCAGTAGCAGTAGTAGTAGTAGTAGTAGTAGTAGTAGTAGTAGTAGTAGTAGTAGTAGTAGTAGTAGTAGTAGTAGTAATAGTAGTAGTAGAACAAAAAGCTCAAGAACAAGATCAAGAACAAAAATAAGAAGAGGAAGAAGAAAGAAAGAAAGAAAGAAAGAAAGAAAGAAAAGAAAAGAAAGGAAGAAAAGACTAAAAACAAAACAAAAAAATTCGAAACTTCCTATAACACACACACACACACACACACACACACACACACACACACACGTAATAGTAACAATTATTCTGATGCTAACACTACCCTAGAAATTCTTTTATCTCTACAAATCTAAATGTGACTCAAGGCTCAAGGAGATGCAAGAATATGAGGCAACAATGTCTCAATGGACTAACTGATTCTGTCTCGAGATAATGAAAGAGTTTGTTATTTTTCCCAAGAGTTTATTGTAATGTTCCCATACTTATTTTTGTTTATGTAAGAGGAAAACTGTCCAAGGATAACAAAAATGATTAGGCAAAAAAGGCCCACTGAGATGTGAGTCCCAAACAGGATCGAGAGAGTCAGCCAAAAAATGGAATAGGTCTTGAAATTACACTATGTTATACTATGCTATACTATGTTACACTATATTTTACTGTGTCTGTGTTATTGATTCTGTACTTTAGCAGCAAACATTGGAATGTAATTGATTATTCTTAAGATTTTCTTTGGTTATTCTACTTCTTTGTGCCTTTCCTCTTTTTCTTCCACATTTTTCAGGTATCCTCCCACTGAATTTTCTTTATTCTACCTGATAGTTTCCAGATTTATTTATATCTATGGTTACTTTTCCCTCCCTGACCGTCTCCAGATTCTCCCGTCAGATATTTTTCCTTTCCTGTCATTTTCTAGCTTCTTTCCACGAGTATTTCTTCCAGGCATTTCCCAGAATTCCCCAACTAGACAAATTGCTCCCATCCGTGATATTTTCCAGATTCCCATAATCATTTGCCCTAATACCTCTAAGGACAGACATCTCCTGGAACCTATTCAGTGTTTTAAAAGGAATGTTATCGTAATGGCGGTGTTTAAACAGTATGAGTCATTTTATAACTGTCAACTTTTCCTGTTACGTTTTCCTAGATCAAAAATAAAGAAAATGAATAATGTAAAATGAATAGGCTTTAAATAACAAATATAATGGCATCGCTTTAACACAAGAGTTTGATGACTGATTGATTGGCTGACAAAAATAAAGCTCTACATTTGGGATCGTTTCGCAACAAGGGAAGTTTTATTTATTGTTAGTATTTTCTCCTTTTTTTTATACCATGTGGGCTTTCCACGGGAATTTATGGGCTAAAGGAGGTATCTTTTTTTTGACAGTTATCCCCTCGATTCTTGGAAATGAATTAGCACTGACGCTTTGATACGAGAGATTAGTGGACTTAAGAGTGGGAGCGGTGGCGTTTACAGAGAATAAGCAAATCTACAAACTATTCATCATATAAAGTTTCACTACACACGAAGATTAATTCTGACACACACACACACACACACACACACACACACACACACACACACACACACACACACACACACACACACACACACACACACACACACACACACACACACGTAGTAGCAATTATTCTGATACTAACACTATCCTACATTTCCTTTTACCTCTGCAAATCTAAATGTGACTCAGAGCTATGGGAGATGCAAGAGTATGATACAAAAGGTTTGCGTAAAGGTTGCATAACGCGAGATATTGCCAATACTGCTACAAAACAAAAGGTTAGCGAATTTTAAGTGTTAGTAGCCTTTCTAAGTGAGAACATCCGTAGTTATGTAAGTCAATGATCTGCCTTCACGCAAGACAAAAATATCAGGATTGATATTAATGTTCAAATACGAAAAAACCGAAGCTAGTAAACTAGTAAACTTGTATTGGATATAGTGTTTTTAAGAGAGAATACTTACCGTTATCTATGTATTTATAAAAGAAAAACAAATTCATTGCGCAAATGCTATAGGTTAAAGATTAGTTAAGAGGTAGTACTAGCAGGACGTTCAAGGTAAATACTCGTAGTCATTTAGTTACATATTTCACTTCACGTTCAGCAGAGCAAGGACAGGTTTGCTACACGCGCTGTGATACGACAGATAAATTGTTTTAAAGCAAAAGTGCTTTAACAAAAAAACTAAAACAAACAAGAATAATCAACAAATAAAAAAAATAATCCTCAAAATACCCTCCTTTTCTCACATGCTAACTGCACAATTCCATAACACATGCATACAAATTAACACCGTCGCTTCAATACAAGAGCTTATCATTCTGCCGGTGATTTAACCCATTCATTACCACACACGGCTCCCACTGGCCATTCTACACACTAAACTTGACCAGAAACCATTAAGCACTTATTGGCCATTTAACTAAGCCTTATATATCACTGAAGCCACTGGCCATTTGAATGAAATTGAACAAATACTACAAAAGCTATCACTGGAATTTTTATTAATTAAGTTTAAAACCCATTAAACATGAGATACCATGAAAGTAACAGAGTATTTCATCAGTCACTCTTATTATTCTTCATATGCTATTAAAGTGACTGGGCATTTTATTAAGCTTGAGAAGATACCTGAAACCAATCACTAATGTCTTAAATCAGCCACTAACCATTGAATTAAACTTTGAATATCGCTGTCCATTTTATTATGTAAGCTTTAAATATTACAATGTCCACACGGGTCATTTAATTAGGCTTTTTGATATCATCTCTTAAAACAATTACCGTCCATTTATAATCAAGCTTAATACATTGCCATCAAGCTGTCCAAGGGGTTTAATACGAAAGATTTATACTACATATAATTTCATGTCATTCTGAAGCCTGCATGTTGATATCACTTAATACTTAAAGCTATACGTATTTTTCTACTTTTTACTTTTTATTATACCTTTATCCGAGAAGGAAATTTTACAAATGATAAAGCTAGACTTCCTGGTGACTGTGCTCACCGTGTCACTGATACGCTAGGGTTATTTTTCTTTTTTACTTGATAGGAGCAACTCGGGTTTCGATCGCATTATTATAGCTTTTATACCTTTACTGCGTGTTACCTTTACTGCGCACCTAGGGTTTGGTTCCTCGGGGGGCAATGCCACGTTGGTTTGTGTTTACAAATATTCACTGATATGCTGCCCTCTACTACACCTCACTTGAACTACGTAGCTGACTGTCAACTGTCGAGCAGGTATTGAGACGTCTAGGGCTGGAGTGAGAGGTTGATGAGTAAGAAGACATGCAGCTTTCTTATTTTTCTTAAACATAACAGATTTGGGAGAATGGAAACATGATCAGTAAATAAATGAAGAGTACAAAAGAGGCAGCTGGAGATTTCTTTTTTCTGCGACACGTAGAGAGAGCTAGAGGAAAGGGAATATGAGTGAAGAAATGAAGAGTACAAATAGACAGCTGCAGTTTTCGGGACAAGTTTAGACAGATGAAGGAATAAAAACACTAGTAAATGAGGGTTGTAAGATGAAGGCAGCTGCAGTTTTGTGGACAATGTAAAATGTTTTAACAGAGTTCTGAATGTTAAGAAAGAAAATAGCAAAAGAAATGGGGAATAGGAAGTCACAGAGGAAAAACCTGGTGAATGTATTAATTAGATATATATTTCTGTAACAAAGAAACATAACTTAATATAGAAAAGAAAAATGTCGAATTTTCCTCTTTCTATTATGTGTTCATGTATCCTTTAGGTGAGAGAGAGAGAGAGAGAGAGAGAGAGAGAGAGAGAGAGAGAGAGAGAGAGAGAGAGAGAGAGAGAGAGAGAGAGAGAGAGAGAGAGAGAGAGAGAGAGAGAGAGAGAGAGAGAGAGAGAGAGAGAGAGAGAGAGAGAGAGAGAGAGAGAGAGAGAGAGAGAGAGAGAGAGAGAGAGAGAGAGAGAGAGATCAATTAACAGTATTAACATCAAACGAAATAAAAGTTAGAAGCATCAACCTTATGAGAGAAAAATGAATATATTAATAATAAAACCTTAACCATTACACTCAAGATAATAATGATAGCAGAGGAAGGTACGTGGGCAGCGCTGCACGTAAAGCAAACTACACAGACACAGATAAATAGGGATAAAAATATACACTTTTTCTACAAGGTTCTTTAGATGACAATACTTTCTTTTTACGCTTCGTCTACTAATTTCTATACAAGATGGCTATTCTAAGGAGTCTACTTATCTTCACATCTATTCATAGTTAAACGTATACTTGTTAAAAATTACCGTATTTGTTGTTTTTTTATCTTTTATGTTTGGTTTGAGAATCATACAAAGCTGCCCTATGCTCAATCACGACTGAGGCTCAGGTGAAGAATATCTCTCTCTCTCTCTCTCTCTCTCTCTCTCTCTCTCTCTCTCTCTCTCTCTCTCTCTCTCTCTCTCTCTCTCGCTTGATCAAGTTAATGAGTTGTGCTCGGGTTAGACAGAATCACAGCATAAATCAAACCACAACACAACACAACACACAAGAAACAACGCCAGAGACACACACGCAACAAATCAGTAGAGGTTGTAGTGCAGAAACCAGTTCACATGGAAAATTAAAAGAAAAACATCCCGGAAAATTCCATCACAATAATAATGATATCAAAGCAGGAAAACAAAACTTAAGGGTAAGAGTGTGAAAAAACGAAGAATGATAAATCAGATAGCGCATGTATCAGTGATAAGACTTGGCGGGTTTTTTTTTTTTTTTTTAGAGAGAGAGAGAAAACGAAAAATGGAAAATGACACTAAGACAGACTGATGAATACCGAACAGGATGTCAATTAGGATTCAGAAGTTGCAAGATTAGGGAAGTTGAAGTTTTGAAGTCAGGAGGTTAGCATGTAAAGGGAATGATTACGTAAATGAAGTTATTATGACTTCCGCCTGTCTTGCAATGATGTAAAGCGCCTAATTCCTGGAAATATTATCAGCTATTACACACGGTAAGCATGACGTCAGCGTGAACCAGACAGATGCTCTTTCTACATCCTGTTCACACACAATTACGAGGAAGAAAGAAGAGGAAAAGATAAAAAAGGGAAATCCTTGGCCTACTTTCTTCTTGCTATGCCGAGTCGTGGTTGAAATACCATTGGATACACGTGCCATGTATTTTGTCACGTAATAATAGTAGTTGTATTTGTGCCATGTGTTACTGCATTAGCTCCTCAATAAAATGTGATGTCGTTATTACTATTACCGTCATTTTTAGGGAGTGTTGGGATTTTTTTAATATAGAAAAATGAGAGAGTAGAATAGTAGTTATCACGTGTCACGGAGTCTGGCCTCTTGTAAGAAAAAATAGAAAATAATATTCGTTCAATATGACACTCAATCCCTTCCCCAGAAAATTTTATTATGAGAAATTGTGAATAAGCTGATGAATTTAATTCCGCATGTCTTAATACTCCTCTCCTGAAATATAAAGAAATCTATCCGTAGTTTATGTGATAGATGGACTCAGGATAAGTTAGAACATAAGAACATAAAAAAATAAGATTATAAGAAATAAGAACATAAGAAAATAAGGGAAGCTGCAAGATGCCATCAGACATACATATGGCAGTCCTTATATGTATCATGAAACATACTGTACCTACTATTCTCATTTACCATCCTCAAACATAAGTTTTTGTAATATTCTTTTAAAATTCCCTAATGACTTAGCACTAACAACTAACTCTCTTGATATGTTCTGGGACAGGCATCTCAGCGGGCCTTTTTGTTCAATCCCTTTTGTTGCCCTAGGCCAGTTTTCCCCTCTTACATAAAAAAAAAAAAATTGATTAGAGTCCGTTCCATTCATCTGCCATTCCATTCAAGAACCAATTCCTTCCCACCACTTTCTTGAACCTGGATTTTTCAACCGTGAACCAATCATTTCTTGGTTTATCCTGCTTGCGTCTCCCTTGTCTCCCCTATACTGCTTAAAGACTACTATTAGGTACTCTCTTTACCTACTTCTCTCTAAGGAATGTTCATCTGAAAAATTCTACCCCGTTTCGCAAGGAATACACCTACCCCCTGTACCCTTTTAGTCATTCTCCTTTGTACTGATTCTAATACGTAGATCTATATCTTTATCAGGGACAGAATTGCACCGCATAATATGGATGACGTCTGACCAGCGCCAAATGTAACTTTAATATTACTTCGACACTTTCATTTTAAACACCCATAAAAATTAATCGTAATACCCGATTTGCAGTTTTCCAGCCTCTATGCATTCTTTTCTTATATGGAGATCAAAGCTAACTATAATTCCTAAATATTTTTCTTTTCTTAAATTTCCCTGAGTATCTACTGAGTAGTTTTTTTCTTCTTACGCTAAGCTTTTATTTAGTTTTGTTTCGATAAATATTAAACTTCATGTGCCATCTAACTGCCCATTCGTTCGCCATATCCAAATTTGCCTGCAAGCAAGGTGATGGAACCCAAATCTCAGCCTTCCTAACTATCTTCGTATCATCCGCATATTTCCGAAAATCACTACTAACCCCATTGTCCAAGTCATTGATATATATATATATATATATATATATATATATATATATATATATATATATATATATATATATATATATATATATATATATATAAACAATTTCGCTAAACAGGTTAAGTTAAGATATGTAGGGATGAGGCTGGGTTACTGATCATTGAAAAAGAAACATACTGTATGGAATCTCTGCAGAGAAATCTTCATAAATGCGATATACGAGAAACATTAGTATTGATAGAAGGACAGTAAGGTGAAATCAAAGTAAACCATTATATTATCAACAGCTGGCATTTAAGTGACATTGTGGCGACACTTGCTGGCGACGGAGACTGGTGATGCTGATAAACAGATGTTGCGAAGACTGAAACACTGTTAAGAGTAATGAGTAATGAGTAATGCATCCCCACTCCCCCCTTCCTACCCACCCACTTACACAAAGACGAGACAAGAGCCAGCAATGATGACACCAATATTTCGTCACTTTCTCCTCCTCACTCTTCACTCTTCTTTACCCATCACTTGTGTATTCAGAGCCCCGCAGCAGCTGATGATGATGATGACCAGGTGACCAATGAGATCTGTCCGTCCGTCTCCGATAAGATAGCGTGGCGCCGGAAATGGTGTAACTGTACCACTTCAGAGATAAAGGGCTCGTCTTTCCCGAGTAGTGGTCAACATGAAGGATGCAAGCTTTCGTTTCGCCAGCTATCACCTCGAAACGATAACGAGTAGAAACGAAAAAAAAGGATGTCAAAGGTAGAGGTAATTTAGCATGTATGTATGTATGTATGTATGTATGTGTGTATGGCGGTTACGTGTGCTTGTTTAGAGGGGTTATTTATGTCATTGATTCTGACTGGTTTTTTACTTGTTCTTTATATAATAATTGCCAAGGGTTCCTCAAATGAAGCAATACAAGAAAATACGGAAGCTGCGAGAAAACATCAGACTTACGCGTGTCTTATGTCTTTATAATGAAATACATTCAGGAGTCAGGTTGCTCGTCATTTGTTTTTTCTTTTTTTAGTGCTGAGGTTCTCAACCTGAGGTTCGCGAACCGCTAGGAGTTCACAAGAAGATTTTCCGGAGTACTTAGATGGCTGATCTAATAATATCCGTTGCGGTACCATTGTATATTGAGTTCCTATCAGTCACTGAATTAATATTCCAGAGGTACTTAGATGGCTGATCTAATAATATCCTTTGCAGCACCATTGCATATTGAGTTAGTGTCAGTCACTAATTTCTGTGAAATGTCAGATTACTGGGGGGTTCTGGTGCATGGCCTTACAGTAAGTTAGGAGTTCTTAATGAGAAAAATGTTGAGCACCCCCTACTCTAGTGGAATAGACCTCGTAATCTCGTTGGTGTTTTCTCAGTTTTCATAATGGAATAAGGTCAGTAATCAGATAAGTAGTTTATATAATTCACCGTGGAATGAACTCAGTAATCAGGTTGTTGGCTTGTTAAGCTCTTATGGTATAATACAATTAGTAATGAGGAAGGTGGTTTATTAACTTATTTTACAATGAAACAGACTCAGTGAGTACCTTGCAAGTTTGTTTGTTTGTTTGTTTGTTTTTCGTAGCGGAACAGACTCGGTAATCAGGTTTTTAGCTTATTCATATTTTCAATGGAATAGGCTTATTCATGAGGTTGTTAGCGCCGAGTCATTAGGAAGATGTAAGAGAAGAGAGGACAGGTTTATGGAGACGGAGAGTGGTGGTGGTGATAGGGAGGTAGGTTTTGTAAAGGGTCGGTCACGTGCAGGTCTGATGCTTTCTTGCAGGTTCCTTTATCTTCTTTTGGCATTATGTTCTTTTTCATAAAGCATTATCTTGTCATTAATATTTCTTTTTTCAAAACACTGTAATTAAAATGTCTGGGTTGACACAGAAGTGAAAAAAAAAATGGTTTATTTTATCTTTTTCCAGAAATATCTCAGAGAATATAGAGATAAGTGTCTAAAAATAGTAGATGACTATGGAGATCAAAATGATCTTGTACCAACTTGCGGATGAGGATGATAGGTAGACACAGAAAGGTACGTTTTTACACAGGGACTCTCTAGTGTAGACTTATTGTCTTCTTGCAATTTTCGTTTCGTTATCGATGAAGCAAAATTGTCATTCTACATTTCATTTCCTTATTTTGAAGTATTTTCTTACTTTCACTGCGATATGCAACAATCCACAACACTAAGAACAACCAATGAAATTTTTATAAGCATAAAATTAAATGGAAACCTATTAAAAATATATTATACCGTTTCTGGTCAGTGTAATGACTGAGGTAGTTATTAAACAAAAAAAATTATCATAATAGTAAATGAATAAAAAAAAGATGCACTAAACAACAGTGAAATGGTTAGAGGCGTGTGAAGAGTCTGTATGGTTATCATTGCTGGTTCCCAAAGCTTAAAGACAACGGGAGCTGCCTTGTGTAACTCGTGAGTCTGTCTTGTGCACGTCAACGGGGCCTCTGCTGTCTAGTCATTTTCTTAGGTTCTTATGAAATATTTTACTCCAACTTTACACATATAAAGGGGAAGAATAGCATCAGATTAAGAAATAAAGGAACCTTGTGCAGTTGAGAGCCTGCCTTGAGTGAATTTCCTCCAGTCTATTTATTTTTTTATCCCTCTATGATTTTTTTTCCAAATTCAGGTATTACACACTCAAGAGAATAAAATAACATGAAATTACAAAAGTACCCGTGTTCTTAAGTTAAGCACTATCACACTGTATCATCTACTTAAAACTGCTCTTAAGGATTCATCTCTTGGGATTATTACAAGTCACTTTCTTCACTTGATCAACCCTATAGACGATTTCAAGGGCACACGAACATAAATAAGGGAAGCTGCACGAAGACACCAAACCAACACGTGTATTCCTTGTATGAAATGTATATGCCTGCCTATTTCCACGTATCATAGGGACATAAGACATATCATAAGAACACGTTTTAGTTTTTGCTATTATCACTAAGCAAACACCAAAGAAAAGTCATTGAAATATTTTAAGTACTTGATGGATCGTTTTATAGTCAGTGTTATCTTTCGAAATTATGTTCAAGACTTGTACTGCCAAACTGTTTCAGTAAGCTTAAGGAGAAACCCAAATCGAGGCAAGGATTAGGGTGAATTCTCTTTTCTTAATTCTTTTTTTTTTTGTGTGTGTGTCGTGGGAAGGTGGAAAAGTAAAGTTAATTAAAGGCTTTCGTGGCGGTGACGGCAATGCTTCGTGGTGACAGCAATGAGAAAGTAGAACTGATGGTTGTGATAGTGGTGATGGTGGTGATAGTGGTGGTAGAAATTATAGTAGATTTCTATAGGTACTGGTTATAGAGCGTCCTAGTGTTCACATTGCTACCTCTTTAACTAATATCTTCCTAGTAATGGTGACGGTTGTGGGGATGATGGTGGTAGGATTAGCAACAGTAGTGGTGATAATGGTAAAAGTGTTGATAACGATGGTAGTGATTCTGGTGCTAGATTTGATGTTGGTCATGGAAGTAGTAGCAGTAGTAGTAGTAGTAGTAGTAGTAGTAGTAGCAGTAGTAGGCACAGCAGTAACGATAAGATTAACACTAAAGTAACAGTAGTAGCTATAATAGTGAAGAAATTAATAACACCAGCAACAATATACATAATATGGGCAGTGGCAGTGGTGAAGGTGGCTGTGTACCTTGTCTAATCAGTGAGTGACGGCCCCAATCTGCCGGCGAGTTCTGAGAGGTGAAGGGCTCAACCTCGGCGATTAGGGGGGACCGGGTGGTGGTGGTGGTGGTGGTGGTGGTGGTGGTGAGGAAGGACAGACAGGAGAGGGGAAGAGAGTTAATCCTTTTCTTCTTATTTACAGTGACATTCAACGCAGCTTTCGGAGTTCTGTTATCGCCTCACCTGATGATATGCGCGCTGCGATACTGCGATACCCTGGGACTGCTTTGCTGATTGGTGCTAGGAAAGGAGGAAGAAGGGAGCGAGGGAGGAGTGAAAAAAGGAGTCTAGCTAGTAAATTTCTCTCTCTCTCTCTCTCTCTCTCTCTCTCTCTCTCTCTCTCTCTCTCTCTCTCTCTCTCTCTCTCTCTCTCTCTCTCTCTCCCGTTCTACCTTTATCACTCAGCGCCTGTTCTGTAAGAATAGTTTCGACACGTATCTGAAACTAATCCCGCCATTCACTCCATGACCCTCCCACTCACTGTACTGTCCGCGGCTAACACCATTTTTTCTTAGAGATTAACTTCCTTGCCTCCAAGAAATGGGAACTCCTCATTTTACCTTTCATTCTTTCCTTTAAAATTTCTCTCGGATTTTTTTCTCTAACCCCTTACGGTATGTATTTTCGACTTGCGACTTGCTGGATGGAGTGGGGAATAGTAATAGTAGTAGTAGTAATAGTAGTAGTAGTAGTAGTAACTCATGTAACTATGTAAAACTCCTCTCTTGTCACATCCAAACCACCTTAGCTACACCTCTATATCCTTATCCCCCAAACTGACGTCCATACACGACTAAGGGATCACTCACCTTGGCTCCAACACACGGGTCACGCGGACTGGAGTGACGTAAGGGGTAGTGTAAGGCATGTTTAGTGTCCCGGGGCACTAAACCTTACGGATCAGAGGTGAATGTCACGAGGCAGATGGATTAGAGGCGAACATTTAGAAACCGCGATAAATCATATTAATACTTTACGTAATGAGAGAGAGAGAGAGAGAGAGAGAGAGAGAGAGAGAGAGAGAGAGAGAGAGAGAGAGAGAGAGAGAGAGAGAGAGAGAGAGAGGGAGAGAGAATTATTGTGACGTTGGTGTAAATTTTATCACTAAGTCTAATAGTTTTTACTTTTCATTAATCATTTCCGCCTCAAGACATACAAAAACAAGAAGAAGAAGAAGAAGAAGAAGAAGAAGAAGAAGAAGAAGAAGAAGAAGAAGAAGAAGAAGAAGAAGAAGAAGAAGAAGAAGAAGAAGAAGAAGAAGAAGAAGAAGAAGAAAAAGAAAAAAGAAGAAGAAGAAGAAGAAGAAGAAGAAGAAGAAGAAGAAGAAGAAGAAGAAGAAGAAGAAGAAGAAGAAGAAGAAGAAGAAGAAGAAGAAGAAGAAGAAGAAGAAGAAGAAGAAGAAGAAGAAGAAGAAGAAGAAGAAGAAGAAGAAGAAGAAGAAGAAGAAGAAGAAGAAGAAGAAGAAGAAGAAGAAGAAGAAGAAGAAGAAGAAGAAGAAGAAGAAGAAGAAGAAGAAGAAGAAGAAGAAGAAGAAGAAGAAGAAGAAGAAGAAGAAGAAGAAGAAGAAGAAGAAGAAGAAGAAGAAGAAGAGAAGAAGAAGAAGAAGAAGAAGAAGAAGAAGAAGAGAAGAAGAAGAAGAAGAAGAAGAAGAAGAAGAAGAAGAAGAAGAAGAAGAAGAAGAAGAAGAAGAAGAAGAAGAAGAAGAAGAAGAAGAAGAAGAAGAAGAAGAAGAAGAAGAAGAAGAAGAAGAAGAAGAAGAAGAAGAAGAAGAAGAAGAAGAAGAAGAAGAAGAAGAAGAAGAAGAAGAAGAAGAAGAAGAAGAAGAAGAAGAAGAAGAAGAAGAAGAAGAAGAAGAAGAAGAAGAAGAAGAAGAAGAAGAAGAAGAAGAAGAAGAAGAAGAAGAAGAAGAAGAAGAAGAAGAAGAAGAAGAAGAAGAAAAAAAAAAAAAAAAAAATACAAAGATGATGATTATAATGATGATGATGATGATGATGATGATGATGATGATGATGATGGTGACGATGATGATGATGATGGTGATAAAAATTCAAACAAGAATATGCCAAGGGGAAAATCTAATCAAAATAAAAGCGAGTAAAAAGAGACCACACCGAGAACAAATGCAAAGGAACCAATGCACGAAAACAAAGAAATGAATACAAATGAATAAACAAACTACAGGAGAAAGGAAATATAAAAGAACCAACTAATTACTGTCAACTTAGCTGACGGACTGACTGACAAACTGGCTGACTGATTGGTGGACGTCACTTATCCCCTTCAGTACTGGGACGCATTTTTACCTTGAGTTTGGGTGCGGTTAGACGACTTTCCTTACAGTAGGAGGGGTTGATGGAGGTCAGAAGATTAATGACCAGAATCTTCACAGTTTTGATCCACAAAATCGCCAAATAGTGAGTAGAATGAATATGAAAACGCGTCATAGCACTGAAGGCGTTACACCACCTCATTCTCTCTCTCTCTCTCTCTCTCTCTCTCTCTCTCTCTCTCTCTCTCTCTCTCTCTCTCTCTCTCTCTCTCTCTCTCTCTCGTAACTAACCACAACCTACTTTCGCCTCTAAGCTCTCCATTTACTGATACAATATCTGATAATTTTTGTCTCCTTTCTTTTATCTTATTTTTCGCCAAAGCTGCAGTGCTGGCGGTGATAAGAACTCTGCTAAGTCTGTCATTCCTCCTTTGTTTCTTACTTTCTTCTCTTTATT
Organism: Portunus trituberculatus; assembly: GCF_017591435.1. Classification (NCBI taxonomy): domain Eukaryota; kingdom Metazoa; phylum Arthropoda; class Malacostraca; order Decapoda; family Portunidae; genus Portunus; species Portunus trituberculatus. The sequence goes on along the minus strand of NC_059271.1, from coordinate 24,750,743 downwards.
GCTGGTGAGTGAGTGGGTGGGTGGGCGGTAGATGGGAGGCTCTTGGGGAGGGGAGGGGGAGATAAGGTGAGGGATTGAGGAAGGGAGGGAAGGTGGGGACGAGAAAAGGTTATATATCTGTGCGTGTGTGTGTGTGTGTGTGTGTGTGTGTGTGTGTGTGTGTGTGTGTGTGTGTATCTCTTTCCTCCATTCTGTGATACCCCTTTGGCCTGATACTGAATGAATCCCCTCCCTCGCTCCCTCCCCCATCCTCTTTTCTCTATCCCTCCTCCCTCCTCACCCCCTTTGCCCTTCATACTGCGCACCACAAGGTTACATACATGCTTCCTTTCCTTCCATTTTTTTTCTGACTTTTCCAAAATATAAGCAAACGAATCCGTACATTGAAGAAAATGGTATCTTACATATTAGATTAAAGATAGTAATACCAATGATGATTTAGTGATTTAGTGCTCTCTCTCTCTCTCTCTCTCTCTCTCTCTCTCTCTCTCTCTCTCTCTCTCTCTCTCTCTCTCTCTCTCCATACGATAAACAAACTCTATTGTACAAATCATTCACTATACAATCATTACTATAGACGACTTTGTGCAATGCTAACTATTCCCCATTACTTTCAATTTCATGCAGAGGTTACAGAAAAGCAGAAGAATACGAGGAAAAAAAAACCATCAAGGTTAAGAAGACAATGGATAAAGGAAGCAAGACTAAATGCGAAAAATTAAACAGATAATTATCAGGAGAAAATAACCAGGAGAATGCTAAACCAAGGGCGAATAAGAGAGAACTGAAGATTACGTGATAGAAAGGACAACACATCACATGAGCTTCCTTCCTATCTTCACCCCCACGCAACGCAACCACAACACAAACACATAAGCACACATCTCGCATTCATTCAACATCAAAACATCAACACTATATACTGCGTGCTTCCCTTCATCTCTTTCCCCTTTCTCTTCGTCTCTCCCTCTTGCATATTTTTTTTTTTTCTCACTTCCTCTTCTATTCCTTAACATTTTTTATTTTTATTTACACCATGTGGGCTTTTCACGGGAATTTATGAACTAAAGGAGATACTTTTTTGGGGTACCTCCTATCTCAAAGCCCACCCGCTAGGAAACCATTGCCCCGAGTGAGGAAGCCCAACCTACACTCGGACCGTGGACAGGATTCGAACCCGTGCGCTTGGAGACCCCTCGGACCCCCAAAGCACGCATGGTTCCGTTGCTATCCGTCTCCTTACTCCTTCGCTCCCTTACTTTTTATTTTTCTTTCATCCTTCTACTTCTTTCTTCTTTCCTCTCTAAAGACATGGCTTTGTTAATTATTTTGTTTATTTATTAATTTATGTAAGTGGGCTACAATGATGCAGCGAAGTAATATTCAATGAGGTGTCAGTCCTCAAAAACTAAAGGTAAGAAGAATTATCCAAAACTAAAAAGTGTTATGAAATTCTCTCTCTCTCTCTCTCTCTCTCTCTCTCTCTCTCTCTCTCTCTCTCTCTCTCTCTCTCTCTCTCTCTCTCTCTCTCTCTCTCTCTCTCTCTCATACACACTCCCTCCAAACTGATATTTCTTTTCTCCTCTCAGAATTTGTCTTATACACACCTGTATACACACACACCAGCACCGACTAAATGCTTCATTAACCTACTACACCCACGCATGCACACCCCAACCAGTGACGAAAGGACAGGAAAACACTTCTCCTCTAACATCTTATCTTATAAATATGTGGCTTTAACCCCTTCAGTACCAAGACGCATTTCATATTCATTCTGGTTACAATTTTGAGGTTTTATACCGCTTCAGAAACTTATATGGAGATCAAAATAGTATGGACTCTGGCTATTAATCTCTTGACCTCCATAGACCCTTCCTAATGAAAATAAAATCGTCTAATCACATCCAAAGCTTGTGGTAAAAATGCGTCTCAGTATTGAAGGTGTTGATAAACTAATACATACCTATATACACACGCACATAACCCTTTCATTAACCTGCTCTACCCACTCATACACACTCCCACTAGTGGCTTAGGAGGAAGGGGGAGCAGGAAATGCCTCTCGCCTAACTTATCATATCAGTTCTGAGAAGCGACGGGTAAAAGTGTACTTACTTGCTCTCCTCATGTACCGTCCCCCGTACTCAACCCCGCTCTCCCTGCCTGGCACAAACTCTTCATCAGGACCTGAACGCGTCCCGGGACAAGCCGCTATTCCTGGACCTCGTGGTGATAAGGTGTAAGTGGCTGAGTGCGGTGCCTCCCTTGCTGTGGTGGTGGGATGGGTGGATGGGAGGGAGAGGGCGATGGGAGAAAGGGTAGTTGGGGGTTATCTATGTTTATCGGTGAAGGTAAAGGCATGAAATCGGTGATGTTGATGATTTTTGGGGAAGGAAGGAACAGGAGAATGAAGAATACGGGAGAAATTGAAAGGTGATGGGAAGTATGGTGTTTGTGGGGGATAGTTAAGGAGGAAAGGGAGAATGAGAAGTTTAGGGCAGGGAAACAAGAGGCAAACCGGTGGCAATTATCGAGTTTGTGGGTTTTTTTATTTTTTTTTATTTAAGGAGCAAGAGAAAATACTGATGAAATTGGGAAAGAAAGGAGAAAGGGAGAAAGGAGAATAAAGATGGAGAAAAGGTAGTGGAAATTACTTAATTTGAGAAAAAAAACTACGAAAAAGAGCTAAAAAGAGGAAGGGAAGATACGAGATGGTTTGGAGAAAAGGGAAAGAGAAAGAGATAAAGGAAACTATGAAAGGAGGAAGGTTTATGGGTTTAAGGAATAGGAAAAGTAGGAGAAATGCAAATGAGAAGGATCAGGAGAAAATAGGAAGAGAGGAACACCGGAAATGAGCGATAAGAATGAGCGAGAAGATGAAACGTCAAAAAAAAAGCCTATATCTTTTGTTGACATGATGAATAAGATATGTCGGTGATGAGCAGAGAAGAGCTATGGAGTACGTGGTGAGGAGGAGGAGGAGGATGTGTATTTGTGCTACAGTCAATTCATTCTTGCTATTTCATTTCAGTTTCCTGTTTACAATAAAATATGGAAGTTAAACCCTTCTAATTTGCTTCAATTCGTTGAGATATAAAAGTTCAATCATAGTTCAACTGAAGTCACGCTGTTGTTTCACTGCAGGTCAATTCATATTCAATACTCAATGGCTTTATTAAATTTTCCTTCTGCCAAGCCCCATATTTACAAAAGAAAAAAAAAAAAAAAAAAAAGATATATTTCATACAATATTACTTTCCAAAAATACGCCAGAGAAGTAAATTAACATCGTAATTAACATATGTGTTGTTTCGAAGCTCCAAAACAAAGGTCAAACATATTCTTCACAGAACATAACAGTATAAATCATTTAATCAATCATATAAATTCATTAAAATACATTCTACTTTAGTTTCAATTAATTTCGACATTCATTTTTTTTTATATAAATCAGTTCCAACTCACTATTTCTTATCAATTTCAATCTCATTCTACTTCAAAACATAACTGACCTCAAACGTGCAAGAAATTGACTTACCAAGCAAAAGGAAAATAAAGGACGACCAAAGAAACAGTTTATGGATGCGATGAAGGAAAACACGTGGTGATGAAAGGCTGCAGCAGAAACCACAGAAGACAGAGTAAGGCGGAGACAAGTAAGACATAACGGAAATAGCCGAGAAATGCTTAATAAAGGAGATATTTACTGCTTACTGCTGAATAAAGTAGAGGGAATTATGACGCACACACTATGACATGTTTTTATCCAATCCTCGCTATCGTGACCTTAGCCCGTGGTTGTGACGCCATTGCCTAATGAATAATCCCCTACCATGTATGTTCACGCATACCACCTAAACAATTGACACTTGAAAAACGCACACTAATTATTCTTAGACAACTGAAGTGGCAAAAAGTGCTCGGGTTGTGAAACAAGACACTCAGTTAACTGGAGGCAAAGATGAGTAGAAGCATTAGACACACCAGTATTATAACAATACGACGCTTTCAGTACGGCACTGGAAATAAGCAAGGAGTCACTACTATAACTTATATATATATATATATATATATATATATATATATATATATATATATATATATATATATATATATATATATATATATATATATATATATATATATATATATAGAGAGAGAGAGAGAGAGAGAGAGAGAGAGAGAGAGAGAGAGAGAGAGAGAGAGAGAGAGAGAGAGAGAGAGAGAGAGAGAGAGAGAGAGAGAGAGAGAGAGAGAGAGAGAGAGAGACAGACAGACAGACAGACAGACAGACAGACGGATATATATATATATATATATATATATATATATATATATATATATATATATATATATATATATATATATATATATATATATATATATATATATATATATATATATATATATATATATATATATATATATATATATATATATATATATATATATATATATATATATATATATATATATATATATATATATATATATATATATATATATATATATATATATATATATATATATATATATATATATATATATATATATATATATATATATATATATATATATATATATATATATATATATATATATAACAGTTTAGAAATTGCATAACCCTTTCACTGGTAATCATAGTTAGCCTCTTAACGAGAAAACCTAAACAATTTTATCTCATAAACAAGTAATATAAACTCACCAACTCTGCACCGCTATTCCTTTACCTGTTAGTTAGATATTTCGAAATCGCACTTTGAAAACCACAACATGGCATCATGAAAGTTCAATAACACACAGCAATCAAAGCCTTCAACGTCCAAGAACAGAAAACCAGCATGTCATGATATAATACCATAACATGACGTCGGTCCTATAGCAAAACTTTAAACTGAGCGTAGCGAGTCATAACCACTCGCAGCTCGCAGGTAATCTAAACAATTGAATCATTGACCCAATAATACTAATACTTATGTGACAAATCCTATAACAACACGCAAGGACAGTCAGTGACAATAACCTTGGTGGATAAACTCGATCATTCAGAGCTTTGGCCTTCTTTGCAGTGGTGCTATAGAATAGAAAACTTCATTGCTCACTGATACACTGACCTTACTCCACTTCTACAAGTATTAGGGAGATAAATTATTTCACTAATATAGATTCCTCCTTGAAAGTTTTCATTTAGTACAGTTCCACCCACTACGGATTTTATCAACCTACATTTATTAATAATTTCTTTTTTTTAAGAGATAAGTAAGCAAATATATTGAAAACAAGTCCTGCTTACAGTGAACATTACATAATATTTTTCAAATCTTGACGCATTCCTCACTCACTTGATGGCCGGTAATACGCTTTTGGTATTAGAGAGCCAAATCTAGAAGGATAAAAACGAAATAAAAGAAAAAGCTGATTATATATATATATATATATATATATATATATATATATATATATATATATATATATATATATATATATATATATATTTTTTTTTCACCCCAATTCCCATGACACATAAAAAAAGAGGACATTCAAAATATAACGAAACTAACACTGCAAATATTGAGTTTTCAGGCATAATGATGTGGTCACGCGCAAAAATTGACCATAATTCTAAAAGAAGAAAGGAATGTTTGAGTAGTTCAAGTTTATATAGTTTTTTTCATATTGATTAAAAAAAAAGTCAATTGGTCATTAGCATTACTCATTTCTCTACTATAATAAACCTTTGCTTGACATTAAAAGCACATTAAAAAGAAATATATGTATGAACACATAGATTAGGAACAAAGAGTAATATTTTTTTTCTATTGTAAGCTACATAGTTATTGAAGTGACTGTTATTAGTGATTTGGAAGATTAGAAAATGAAATTGATGAAAGATCATTACCTAAGAACGTAAGGGAAGCTACGAAGAGAAAGCAGGTCTACATGTGACTGTTATTGTGTAAGTATGAAACGCCCATACCAATACCCATCCCCTTCACCCATACCCATCACCCATACCCATCACTCATACCCATCACTCATACCCATCACTCATACCCATCACTCATACCCATCACTCATACCCATCACCCATACCCATCACTCATACCCATCACTCATACCCATCACTCATACCCATCACTCATACCCATCACTCATACCCATCACTCATACCCATCACCCATACCCATCACTCATACCCATCACTCATACCCATCACTCATACCCATCACCCATACCCATCACCTATACCCATCACTCATACCCATCACTCATACCCATCACCCATACCCATCACTCATACCCATCACTCATACCCATCACCCATACCCATCACCCCCATCACTCATACCCATCACCCATACCCATCACCCATCACTCATACCCATCACTCATACCCATCACTCATACCCATCACCCATACCCATCACTCATACCCATCACTCATACCCATCACTCATACCCATCACTCATACCCATCACTCATACCCATCACCCATACCCATCACTCATACCCATCACTCATACCCATCACCCATACCCATCACTCATACCCATCACTCATACCTATCTTTCATCCCGATTCATAAAAAGAAGTCACTGCCTTTCTTCATTACCATTATGAATCAAGATACAACAACAATGGATAAAAGAAGTCCACACAGCATGCCACTCCCTAAAAGAGTCAGGAGTCATGGAATCAAAGGGAGACATTCCGTGTACCTTCATCTGCACTGCACAGGAATCACGTCACCTGTGCATATGTAGGTAGCCTTAAGAGTAATGAGGGCAAGCCACAACTCAATCCGTTCCCTGTCAGCACTTTCTAAATCAGTAGATAAAAAAAAAAAAATAAAACGTGACATACGGAGAACAAAGCATGACCTGAAAACTCGTTCCATATGGCTCCGTTGCTGTGGCGTCGCTAACTAGACCAGCCACAGAGAAGGAAGGTGATGCGATTATGTTTACTGTCAACCGGAAGGTGTAACAGGTGTGTGGAGATTACTAATGTATGAACGGTTGGGGAGGAATACATGAAACAGCACATGAGAATGAGACCGCACAAGATGACAAGATGGCGCACAATCACACGTACACATCCGCGCACACATACAGTACATGAATGTGCAAATAAACACACACACACACACACACACACACACACACACACACACACACTGATGAATAGATAGATGAATAGGTAAAGAGACAGATCGATAGAGATAAATAGATAAATAATTATAATCAGAGAAGTAGACGGATGTTTATTGACCATACTTTGCAGACTGAAATTGGGAAATTCGTGATCAACTGTTTAATTTGAAAAATATGATCTACGGTTGAAATTATAACAAACACTAAAAATGTAAACAAAACACGAAATAATGAGTTCTGAGCTTGTTCCGTAGGGTAACGTCTGGCTGTCTCGTCAGAGACTGGAGCATATCAAACAGTGAAACACACACACACACACACACACACACACACACACACACACACACACACACACACACACACACACACACACACACAAACCGAAACGCAATAATGCACTCAGAAGATACAAAACTGACGAGAACAATACGAAGCAAATCAATAAATTATCAGATATGGACTAAGTCTGCAGCTCGAGTATATTCACCCTTGAGTGGGAGGACAGACAGGTCACGCTATTCCTTCCTTCCATAGTATAACCTGTAGACGTGAGCTCATCGAGAGTATGTGGAAAGAAGGTACCAGAGTCCTCCACGTGCCTTCCTCCTTGGGTTGAGTGATACGGCCTTGTATACAAACAATGCTTGAGTTTCGTGGAAGAGGAGCAGAGTGCGAGATACGAGTTTATTGTGATGAGAATGATAATGTTGTTTGAATTGTTCCTTTCTTTTTTTATATTCGATGAGATATATTTAGTTTCCATGCATAGATTTTTTAGTACTATGTGGTACTGTTGCTTAGCCTTCTTTGTATTTGATTTAATATTGTTCCTGTCTTTTAGTATTCGTCGAGATGCAATAACACCTGTATTGTTATTAATACACTATATATTGATATGAGGATAATACTACCTACGTAATATAGATTGCTCTTATTTACAGTATTTGTTGATATGAAATGCGAATTACTTATCTTTTTATTTATCTTTTTTTACGTAAGAGGGAGCTATTGAGAGAGAGAGAGAGAGAGAGAGAGAGAGAGAGAGAGAGAGAGAATGTCCCCCACGAAGTATAATCACTAATAGAAGAAAAAACGTACACACTCATACACATTCAAAAAAAAAGTCAAGGAAAAAAAGTCATTGTACCCAGAGTTCACAGCCTCGCCAAACACACACTGTATACTGATAGCGGGCGTCTCTCCCCCACTTTTGCCTAGATAAAGGACAGTCAAGCTTTCTTTCATTGTCAAACTATGTCAGGACCCTCCATTCCTTTCTCTCTCTCTCTCTCTCTCTCTCTCTCTCTCTCTCTCTCTCTCTCTACAGGTGTTTTTTTTTCCCTAGGTCTTATTTCTTTTATCATCAAGTATTACTCAATGAAGAACAAGAAGAACAAGAACAAGACCAAAAATCAAAACCAAAAGAAAGAAAAAAATTATAAAATGAAATAGGAAGATGAAGATAATGAAGATGAACAACAAAAGTAACAACAAAAACAACAACAAATACAACAACAACAACAACACATACAACAACAACAACTACATCAAAAAGAACATGATGCAGCTCCCCCGGCTCTTCCTCTCTCTCTCTCTCTCTCTCTCTCTCTCTCTCTCTCTCTCTCTGTCAAGTGTCACAACATCACACAAAGACCACATTTATCCGTATTTTGTCAACCCTGCCGCCTAAGCGCTATCAAACAACATTATCAAAAGCAACTGCCTCCTCCTCCTCCTCCTCCTCCTCGTCGTCCTCCTCCTCCTCTTCCTCCTCCTCCTCCTCCCACGGTTTGTCTATCATTGTTATCATTAAAAGGAAATGTTTGATGAGAGAAGGAAGTGTGGATTTTATTTGAGGTGCTGTTTTCTTTTCTTTTTTTCTTTTTATTTTCATTATTTTTCTTTATTATTTGTTCGACGATGCTTAGTTTTTGTGAACCTTCTCCACGTGTGTGTGTGTGTGTGTGTGTGTGTGTGTGTGTGTGTGTGTGTGTGTTCTTTCGTTTTCAAAGATGAAGACAGAACGATAAATATTCATGGAGAGAGAGAGAGAGAGAGAGAGAGAGAGAGAGAGAGAGAGAGAGAGAGAGAGAGAGAGAGAGAGAGAGAGAGAGAGAGAGAGAGAGAGAGAGAGAGAGAGAGAGAGAGAGAGAGAGAGAGAGAGAGAGAGAGAGAGAGAGAGAGAGAGAGAGAGAGAGAGAGAGAGAGAGAGAGAGAGAGAGAGAGAGAGAAAATTACAGCCGCCAAACGACCACCACCACCACAACAACAACAACAACAACAACAACAACAACAACAATAACAACAACTAGAAACAAAGCGCAGATAGCGTGGTCAATCAACACTTGAGTCACAACCACTTGACACTTAATCAACACACACACACACACACACACACACACACACACACGGCCCGGTAGCTCAGTGGTTAGAGCGCTGGCTTCACAAGCCAGAGGACCGGAGTTCGATTACCCGGCCGGGTGGAGATATTTGGGTGTGTCTCCTTTCACGTGCAGCCCCTGTTCACCTAGCAGTGAGTAGGTACGGGATGTAAATCGAGGAGTTGTGACCTTGTTGTCCCGGTGTGTGGTGTGTGCCTGGTCTCAGGCCTATCCGAAGATCGGAAATAATGAGCTCTGAGCTCGCTCCGTTGGGTAACGTCTGGCTGTCTCGTCAGACTGCAGCAGATCAAACAGTGAATTACACACACACACACACACACACACACACACACACACGCATACAGAAAAGAGAGAGAGAGAGAGAGAGAGAGGCCTTTCTAGAAAATACGGGTAAATATACAGATAGGTAAATAAATAGATTCATTCAACGGATACCTTTTTTTTTTCAGAATTCATGCGAACCTAGACAGACAGACAGAAGTGAATCTCAAAAGTAAAAAAATAAATAAATAACAATAATGATAATAATAATGATAATAATAATAATTAATAATAATAATAATAATAAGTAAACAATTAAACAAATCACACAGCAAGTTACTTCTTTCAAAATATAAACACTTGACACCTTCACAACATTATATTTTGAGCATCACATCTACGGGCATTCACCACCACCATTACCACCACGCCTACTTCCACTACTACTACTACTACTACCACTGCTATTATCACCATTATCACTACATTCATCATCACATCGTATATCCGATCTATGACTCGTGGCATTTCCTCTAAACCGGCATTCATTCTTTTTCTCTCCGTGACGTCGCGGTGATAAGATAGATACGGCCCAACTACTATATATACCACCACCAGGAGCACAAACAAGGATTTCATAACTCGCCCTCTTTCCTCATACACAACCAAGTGCCGTGATCGCTGCCTCTCATCGCTTCGCCAATCACCTCATCGCTTGTTCTTCAGTATACCAGCCACCACTTCATCGCTAACTCCTCAGTGCCTTAGTAAGTGTAGAAATGTATAGTCTGTAAGTGGTTTTGGTCCTTGGAGAAAAGTTTTGTGCTGAAAGGTGCTTCCGTTATGAGAGTGAGCCACTTCGTCACGTATAGACGTGTAGTCTTGTGTTTTTCCAATAGCGAAGTCCTTGGAAAAAAGTGTTACATCGAATAGTATCTCAAAATATGGGGGTGTCACAATCACTTCTTTCATTCCATACATGTTTCTCTTTTTCCTTGATGTAGGAGGGACAGCTGGCCAAGGGCAAAAAAAGATATGGAAAAAAAATTATATAGAGGAAACACATCCCACTCCGAAGAAAGTCGATGTTAGGAGTATTATAAAAGCACTGACATCTTATTCCTGGTGTCTTGTTTCTTCTCTATCAAAGTAAATAGAAATTCGTAATAATGGCAAGGAGAACAAGATAATTTTGCGGAGTAAACCAGTGAAAGGAGATGAAAAGTTGAAAACTACAGTGTGCAGGATTAGGATGAGTGTACAGTAGAGATGTATCAAAATCCTGCAACAATACATATAGCTTTTAACATCCAAATCTACATTTGTATCCGAAGTTTTAATAAACTAACAACCCGATTCCGCATTTGTGTTGAAAAAAATATCTGCATCCCCACAACACACAAGGAGGATGTGGAAGATGTATTTCATACATTACAAACCGCAAAGTATACAGCTATCAGATCTGGAGAAAATTAATTAATACATGCATGTTTACTTAACTATCTACTAAAATTACACCTTTTATTCATTTCCTTTCAAATTGACACATCCTATAGTATTGTGTCAAGAGTTTTGCTAAAAGACAGGTTGAAGAAAACAATTTTATATGATCAGATATTCGCATCCGCTTTTTGATTAAAACGCACCCTCTTCCGTATCCGCAAACTATACACACAACATCCGAAAGCACATCCACATCGCATATCTCTGAATTCTGCCATCTGATACATCTCTAGTATAAAGAGAGTCAAGGGTAACGAGTGAAGCCTTTTGAACTCTAGGACTATATTGTTACTTCCATCCAAACTAGATTTCCTTTTTTTTGTACATCTTCCTTTAACTCCTAACGGTATTTTTTTTTTTTTTTCGCAAATGTTGTTCAGTTCGACCACGAGCAAAGGAAAGGCAGAACATAATACAACAAAATTCAGAAAAGTAAATGTGAAAACAGTAACAGTATGTAACAGTTCTTGGCTAGGTAAATTAAGGTCATCAGAATCACGAAAACATCCTTGAAAATCCTACCTTTTCTGTCCGGGAATGTTAGGAGTTGTGGAGGAAAGACGCGGAGACTTTTCAGAATACAGTCACAAATCTTAACACAGGTTCCTCCTCCCTCTACAGACGGTCGGGATGTCTCCTTCAGCCGTGACCGCCGACACCCCTATGGATCTGTCCACCAAAACGCGGCGTAAATTACGACTAGAAGAGTTTCTAAGGCAAAACCTGGACCAGGCGCCTGCCACCCGCGTGATCCAGTGGGTGAACCGCGACAAGGGAGTGTTCAGGATCCTGTGGACTCACCAGAGCTCTGGAGCCTTCACCCAGCAAGACGCAGCACTTTTCCGCTACTGGGCCCTTGCGAGAGGTGGGTACCATTTTAGTAACTGTCAGCCTGTTGACTGTTATTTGTACAAGTGATGCCCAGTATGTAGAACCCTTGAACGTATCACATCACCAGAAAACTGTAGGATTCAATTTATCTTTTTTGCATATGAATTGAGATTAATCCTTTTTTTTTTTTTGTCTAATCTTCGTCAGTCTACTAATCTAAAATTATGTTAACTAAACAACAAAATACTTGTTTTTCCACATTCCTCCATGCTAAACAGTGTCTCCCTTTTAAAATATATGCTTGCTTTCTGTTCATCAGGGAAACCCGCCACCCAGTCCTCAGTGGAGCTCAAGCAGAGTCTGAGGATGGCGCTCAACAAATCCCCGTCAGTAGATCGCCTATCAATCGCCAACGACGAGTACCGCTACTTCAGATTTACAGGTGAGTGTCTGGAGTAGGACATCATGCAGGTCGGGATGGAGCTACACATATTTAAAGTAAGAGAAATTTATCATACCAAGCAAACAGGTTCCTCAACCCTAAAAACTTGACTCCTATTTTGCCTTCCATTACGCTTGTTTACGATGTGTACTGAGAGTGATCATGCAAAAGATGGCATACCTAACTTGGCAGTTCCATAGTATCTACACCCCAGTGTTTCTTTCGCCTCCCAATCACATTCATAATCCTGTTACTATTCGACGAAGCCTTCCAAAGGTTGCTTCCCCTATTCACGCAATTATAAAGAATACATCAAGATGGTGGTCATATTTTAAGCTCAAAACAGATTCACAACACATGTGAACACAAGTCACTAGGTAATCAATGATCGGTGGGCAGAACACCTTTTTTTTTTAGCAGCCTCACTTGTGCAGCTCAGTCACGTTGTGTCGGGATTTTGTGACCCTTAGATCTAAAGTATTATCGGTAATCTTGCGGTGGTTTCCTTTCCTTCCGCGATGTATGGCAGGTTACCTTGACGCATCTGTTGTGAATAACATTTTGTCTTTACGCGGTTTAGGCAAATGTTCGATAAAAAATAACTAATTAGATATGATAAAGAACTGTTTTCAAATCCGTATCTTCGCAATACATAAGCCTCGTCACATGTTGTAATGACGTTCAATGCGAGATGCAGTGATATCAGCATTGGGATCCTACCCTCTACCTCCACCCCTTGCTCCTCCAGCCTCCCCCTACTCCCCTCGCACGTGCAACCTCCGTGCTTCCCTCCTGCATGGCAAAGGTTACATTCATTAAAATAGTCATACCAGTATTTTCTGTGTTGATAACATAATACGCTGAGGATATGAAAGTTCAAAATTTTAATGTATATGAGAGACTCAGTGACAAGCACGCCTCTTTTATGCAAATGTAATCATGAAATTTCAACTTTCACACTCATGTCAAATCTTCTCTGTTCACACATGCTACGCGTGATACCCTGCGAACTGCTTCACACGGCAACCACTAGACATGCTATCGTAACGTGCAGCACCACGATGAATGCAGTCACTGAAAACGATAAATATATCACAATTAGAACACAGTTTGTGACACACATGATAAACTTGAAAGTACACACCCATACATATTGTTTTCTCTCTTTTAAGACTGGGAAAACCGCAAAAAGAATTCTGGGGTGAAGAATATGCGGGGCCAGCAGGAAAACACACGGAAAAGATCCCCGCCACCGGGACACCCGCCGCCCCTCGTTCCTATCACCAAAAAGACCTCATCCAGCTCACCGCTCTGGTCCTCCACTGACCATCTTGCTCTCATGGGGCGGGAGAAGTCCTTCATTCCCTACAATGAAGAGGTCCTGAGAAAACTACTAGGCGCGTACCCGAGGCCATCGCAACTGGGGAGCAGCAGGCGGACGCGCTAAGGGCACACAGCCACCTGACGGAACAAAGCCTATTAACACATATGTCGTCCCAACACCACGCGCACATGAGCCAGCTGATGGATGACAACACGCAAGAATTCAGCCTCGCGCCTGGTCCTTACATGGACCAGGCCACGCTGGACTGCAGGACAAGAGAGAAGGCACTACGAGAACCTGTGAGTAGCAGCTACATACTACCGGATCACATTAAGTACCTGCCCAACCCACACTCCCCCCAGGCGTACTCCGAGCCCCTCCACGCCGTCCCGAGCTACAAGGAGTCCCTTACCAGGCAGGACATGGAAGGCCCTCTCAGTCTGTACGGTGATAATCCTTTCTACTCAAAGTCCTTCCATCATTATGACTACAGATCTGCAGTTCCTACCTCCACCACCCACTTGTTCCGTGTTCCCGAGGCCCTCGACTCCAGGCTCCTCGCAACTCAGTACTAAGGCGTGGCAGGGCCGATAGACTGGCTATACTACAAAGCCTCGCAGGAGACTATGAGGTCACCTGTAGGACATCTCAAACCAACGAAGAGACTTAAAGCTTAACTTTTCAAGATGTTGACAGTGTCATACGTGTTAGTATCTAACCATAGAACACCCTGTGTACCAATCTAACTAAACACAATACTTAACAAGTTACTATGCACCTGGGAATAGCATGAGGAGAATTCATATCAGCACGTGATAAGTGTTTTTCCACTACTGAATCTCCGTCCCCCTGCGCCAAGGCTCACTACGCTATCTTCTGTCAACAAGTATCTAGTTCTGGGCAGATATTCTTCCCGCTAGATATAGACATAACCAGGAATGGACGTCGCCTTCTCTCCCACGCTATCAACACTTAAGTGACGACGCCAAGTCTGTATACCTGCTAATAATATTGTTAGATAACCACATAACTTACGGAAAGACTTCTAGTTCGTTTTTTTTTTTTTTTTCTAAGTGACGATATTCAATTATATGAATGAATGCGAATGCTCATTTTGTGGAGAACGTACGTGTGATATGAAAGGAAGACGAACGTATATAGAAAATTAGAAAGACGTACGTATATAGATTAAACCTAGATTAGGGTTAAATTATTACACAACTTGTATAACAGTGAACCAGACTGTGATTAAGGAGTGATCGTATGTTGATTGACTGGATGTGTTATATTGTACTGTATTGCATATTATTGTAGTGTATTGTATCGCCGCGTATGTTGTTGCTTCTCGTGACATGCCGGGGTGACGAAATAAAAACAAAAGCTTCGGTGAAACTGATTCCTTTTATAATGACTCCATTGTGTGTTGCTGAATCCAAAACAACGCACTCCGCATCACCACCGCAGTGTGTTCCAAAGATGCTTGCTTTATATATATATATATATATATATATATATATATATATATATATATATATATATATATATATATATATATATATATATATATATATATATATATATATATATATATATATATATATATATATATATATATATATATATATATATATATATATGACGTAAATTATATGCATATTTTGCAGAATAAGACAAGTAAGCGTTACATTGTATTTTTATTAAGTTTCCTTCTTTAGGGAGTGGGAATGGTTGCCCTAAAAAAAAATAATTATGTTGAAGGTATTCACTCTATCTGAATGAGATCACCGGTGTCATATTGCCATAGATGCTACAAGTTAGATACATTGATAAGTGAATAGATGAAAAAGATAAAGAAAGAATATAAAATAGATCAAATAAACAGGTAAGTGAATGAAAAATAAAAAATTATAGATAAATAAATAAACAAATAAACGATTAAATTAGTAAATAAATAAAACAAATGAAAGGACAAATGATGAACGAATAAATTACTAAAAACAATATAAGCATATATGAATAGATGAAATAAAAGAGAAAAACACGAAAGGAAAACAATGTAGAAAAATACCATATCACTGAAAAAAGAAGTACGAAAATGCGAACAAAAACTTAATAAAAACACTAAACCCACAATAAACCACGAAGGAAAACAATAAAACAAATAACAAAGAAGAATTCCTGAAGTCATGGGAGAGTGAAGGGCAAGAAGACAAACCAAGAAACGGAAAACCAACAAGAAATACGGAACCTCCTCGAAAACACTTACTGTTGGGCTGCGCTGCGTGGGACGTGTCGGGTTGTAGAGAGGACAACTGGCCAGCGAGGAAGTGATGAGACGAGGAGCAACGAGAGCAGGCACTAGGACGATAAAAGTAAGATAAAAATGCAAGAAAAAATAGGAGAAAATATAAAATGTCTCCTCAGCATAAACAATAACGTAGTGTTGTGGAGGAGGAAGAAAGAGAGTTACAACAAGAATGGGAACCAAGAGAGTAAAAGAAAATAAAACAAATGAAGCAGGAACAGAAGCTAGAAGGATAGAATAAAAGTAAGGAATGAATTAATTAATTGATAAGTGAAGCGGGGACCGGAACAAACATTAAAAGGGTAAATGTGAAGGATATATAAATAGATAATAATTAAACATATTACATATTCAATTATCTAAAATGAATCATAAAATAATGCATGAAAATAAGAAAACAACAAATACATGAATAAGAAAGCAAATGAATAGACAAATAACTAAACAACTTACCAACAAAGAAAATAAACAAGCAACTCAATCATAGTGGAGCCACGCGCGCTTTGGTGGTCTTGGGGTCCCCAAGCACATGGGTTCGAATCCTGGCCACGGTCCGAGTGTAGGATGGGTTTCCTTACTCGGGGTAATGGTTCCCTTAAAGGAGGTATCACACGGGCACTTTTTCCTGCGGTATCCCGTCATGCTACACCATTTTCGGCGAGATGTCGCAGAAGAAGGGAGATTTCGCTGGATCTGGTGTCCGGAGAAACTAAAGAAAACTCTCGCGGATTTCTTGCTATTAGGAGAAAGTGGTTGAAAGTCTGTAGTGAACATACTGTATTAAATATAATACTGTAGTATATTATCATTTAATTGGTTTTAGGTATCACTACTTAATTATGAAAATTTTATCCTTTCATCTTATATATTACATATACCGAATTTAACTGTTGAATATGACCATGGAACACTGATTTGATTACGTGGTTTATTTACATTCTGCTTTCACCTACCACGGCAGTACCGCTTTGAGGTTCGAATCAAACCAACAGATCATAGGCTGCTGCATTATCATCCATTATGACTACACGTCTTGTACATGGGGAAGACAGATGGAACACACACTGACTTGGTTTTGGACCAGCCACCTCTGTGGAACACCTCGCATCCTAACTGTACTTCCTCATCTTCTAGAGACAGCAACTTGCTATACTGGCTGCTTTCATCTCTTCTAGCTAACCATTTCGTGCCCACATCCTCCTCCTCTGCTCATTCTTCTTCTTGCAAAGCAAATACACAGACTCCCATTGCAAAAATAGCTCGGTTAATGGCATCCATGCTTAGTGATTTTGCTTCTTCTGCTGTGCTTGTTTTGTTGCCCCGCTGCTACGCGTGGCGTTGTTGTTGTCTTTCCTGAGGAGCCGTGAGCTATTATTTCCCGCGATGTCTCGTCGAACATGCCGTCACATGACGCGATTTCGCAGGAAAAGAGTGACCGTGTGATACGGGCTTAACGGGTGGGATTTCACATAAGAAGTACCCAAAATACCTCCTCTAGCCCGTAATTCTGTGAAAATCTCAGTTAAAAAAAAATAAAATAAAAAAATAATAATAATAGACAACTCATCTCAGCATGCCATGCAAAGTCTGCTAACTGCTGCCTAACAATTTCCTACGGACTTTACAATTAGGGACACTTCAAAATTTAAATAAAATCTGACCTAACACTGCCTACTCCAGCCTGAACCTGAATAAGCATGTCATAAGTTTTGTATCAACCCTCACATGGACTGGTTTTTTTCTTATAGAGCTTTTCAAACACTTATTATTTAGTCTTTCAGTATTCTGTAGACGGGAAAAGCCAGAGTATAGAGGGAAAGGAAGACATTTGGCTAGGCACAGGCATTATACAGTAACCAGGGCGGAGTCCGTTGTTATTGGTGGTGCTTTCAAACACGGAGAGAGCGCCAGGCAGCGACGATGGCAGTGGTGGTGGCCTGGTGCAAGGATGCTTATTATAAAAGGAAAATTTTACCTCAATTGGGGAGTGGAGCTTATCTCTGCTGGTATGCATGACAATTAGCATGACAAGACTGGAGAGGGCAGCACCGTCAACTCTCACTAAACAGCTCGAAGCATGTAAACAAAACCCACTGGACCACAACAATTCCTCCACTGCTCTGCCCGCGCTTCTACTCCCGCCAGACCCTCACACTCAGCTGTTCTTCATACATGTCATCACTAACATAATATGTTAACCTCTTATCGCCGAAATTGACATCCCTTCACTCCGCTGATCTACAGTTATACACCTTTTGCGAACACCAGACACTCACCAACCAGGATGTAAAGAATCGGCAACATCACAACACTAAACTCACCAAAAGACAACGCTGTATCCCAATCCATCTACTCTGTATGCTCCGCCTCTTTGTGAGGTCATAGTGAAAGCAGAGACAATGTGCGAAATACGACAACTTACTAGTGTGAACGGGTCTTAAAACACGATCATCAGTAGTTGCCATGAATGAAGGATGAGAGTTTTTGCCAGAAATGTAGGTGGGAAATTTGTTTTATCATGTGTCGATGAACACTTGGAGCTACATAGCATACTTTGCACTGTATATTGCTGTTAGCACAGTTCTAGGAGGGCTTGGTCAGTCATGGTAAAACAAGATACACATTCGCACCACACAAGATACTCCGCGACTCTGGCTGCAGACTAGGCGGCGTCACTTAGGTTCAGTGTTTCGAGGCTGTTCGGTACTTGAGCGACAAACAAGTCTACTTAAGATAGAAGGATTTGTTGAATACGGGAATACACTCATGTGATCCGTATTTTCGAAATTGCCAAAAGATTTATCTCACACACACACACACACACACACACACACACACACACAGGAGACGACCGTAGTGAATTACACACACACACACACACACACACACACACACACACACACACACACACCAGGAGACGACCGTAGTGAATTACACACACACACACACACACACACACAGCATAGGGTGGTAACCAACCTATCACAACTAACTTAACCTACCCAACCTAACCTAACCTAACCTACTCTCATCTAACTGGCAAGGATAAGAAATTAATACAAAGTCGTTACCATATTGATTTCCGTAAAGTTTGGTGATGCACTGAAAATATCGAGGCAGTACCCACTGCAGACAGAAATCCTCCTCAGACTAACTCAAATATTTCAGACTGAGCCACAATTCTCCCTCCTCGGGATTAAATAATACGCTATGATTGGCTAAATGAATTATGTATTTTCTTAATTGGTCAGCGACTGCATTCCCAAACAAAAAAAACATTACCATAACCAGCTTACCTAACCGTACCTGGTCTGACCTAATGTGACGTAACCTAACTTGACCTCACCTGACTTTATCTTCATTTTTCTTCTCTTCTTCCCTTCCTCGTCTTTTCTCTCTTTTCATCATCTTCTCTTCTCCATCTCTTCTCTTAACTACAGCAGAACTAGCTTCATCATAAACTGACACACCTCTTCTTTTTCAGAGGTGAGCAGCAGCAGCAGCAGTATGGCGGAGCAGAGGCCAGTAGGTGAGATAGTGGTGGCAGAAGGCAGTGTCGTAGTCAAATTTGTCACCTAGGAGGACCAGTGAGTTTGGCGAAATCATTTTGTTTGCAACTGTCGTGCGTGTGTGAAGTGTGTCCATGCTCTCAATAGCACTTGAGGGGAGTTCGCACGCTGCAGTGCCCACGGTGGTGCCAAGGTGTGGCTGCTCATTGATAGTCACAAGCGCTGCAGGTAAGATATCTGTCCTTCCTTCTAATACTTGAAGATAGTACATTAGTCAATGAATGCTATAAACCCTTTATCCTTTAAATGGCAAGCTAATATAAACACAAATGCAATGGAATACTAAATAACAGGAGATAAAGATATACTTAAGAAACTGAAAACAATTATCAAAGACATATGAAATAAAGCTCATAACAGAGTATGACAAACGTACATTCCACATACGTATACTACATACATAAACACTAAGATATAATACTACATGCACTACATAATGAGTAACTATACATTCATAGATGCAATACAATTATATGCACGTTTATCAAGTCAATCACTGAGGGTCGCTGCATCACGTTGTAGTACATCAACTTTTATCATGGAGTCCTGTGCTAACTACCAGGTCCAGGGCTCTGTGATTCCCAAGGAATCACAACCCAGGCCCCACAACACCAAGACCAGCTACAGGCCCTGATCAGACAGCAGAAAGAAGCTGTTGAAGAAGGTGTCCACTTCCCACTCAGCAGCGATATCCTTTGTGGCCAAGACTCGCATCTTTAGGGACACTCCTGCATGAGAGGCGTGATGATGAAGAGAGAATAGGGAGAAAATAAACGAATATAGGATGAGGAGATGATTAGTTTTCCATTGTATCTCTCTCTCTCTCTCTCTCTCTCTCTCTCTCTCTCTCTCTCTCTCTCTCTCTCTCTCTCTCTCTCTCTCTCTCTCTCTCTCTCTCTCTCACACACACACACACACACACACACACACACACACACACACACACACACACACACACACACTCGATCCAATTGCCTACAACTACCTATTAATCTATTTATCTCCATCTAACAACTTATATTATCTTCATGGCCGACACTGCAGGCATCACCGCCACCACTCACTCAGAACCTCCTCCTCCCTCACTCCCACTTACCAAACTCCAGCTTGATGCTCCTGAAGGAGATGGAGTGAGGCAGACCCTGCGCCTGGGGAGGTCCGTCGTGACACACCTCCAAGAAATACCTAAAGTTCTCCCCCAAGGCATCTCTCACCACGTCCACGTACCTGGAGGACACATGTCTAAGTAATAATGGCACACGCAATGATATCACAGGTAAAACAGATAAAAAATGGCATAATAATATAATGTCCATAACTTTGAAACGTAGTCTATCAAAGTATCAAACTTGCCCTAATTCCTTTATCAATAGTATGTATCTCAATAAACCTATTGTGCCTTATTTTTGTTTTACCTATTGTTTCACTTTTGTAATTTTTACCGTGCCATTATTACCGCTCACAGTCGGAGACAGAGAAGGAGAAAGAAAGAATAGCAGGAGGATAAGACGATGAAGCATGTGATGCTGAAATGTGTGAAGTATGTCAGAGACAAGAATGGGATGATGCAAGTGGTGTTGAGGAAATTGGGGAGTGTCAGAGTGGAGAAGACAGGACGGGAATGAATGGTGTTGCTGCTGGGACTGTGTGGAGAAACGAATGAAAGGATGATTGAAGCTGTGAAGGAGTTCCTGGAAAGAATGTGACGTGTGAAATATGGTGATTGTCTTCTTTCTGCTTGCCATTTTATTTTTCCCCTTACAGGAGTTTCTGCGACTCAAAGGCCAGAGTTAGGAGTAATTATTTTGAGTCTCCTGTAGCATCAAGATCAAGATCAAGATCATATTGTCCACCTACATTAAGGTCATTTGTGCCTCCATACATAAGATAAATACATGAATTTTAAATATAACTATTTTCACCATAATCTATTTTGTTATAGGGGATTCTGACCAAGGACAAGGAAAAGTAAGAATAAAAGAGCCCACTGAATACCAGTCGGTAAGCCAAAAGGATTACCAGTCTAACATAGAACAGACATTTCAAGTAAGCGCATTACGTAATATCAAATACTGAAAGTCTCACTTCTGTCTGTCGGAGGGTTTGATGGCAGTGTAGGCGCCCCAGTCAAAGCCAGCGTCGAAATGACCGAGTGATCCCCTCGGGACCAGCGTGACATCACACACGAACACCTGCAGCCGCTCATCGTGACTCTGGGAAGGGAAAGCAACATGGGAGTGCGGATAAAAATATAAGTGAATTGTGGACAGAAAGAGAGAGAGAGAGAGAGAGAGAGAGAGAGAGAGAGAGAGAGAGAGAGAGAGAGAGAGGGGGGAGGGGAGAGAGGTAGAGAGAGAGAAGTGGAGAAATTAATGCATGGACGAATGAATGGAAGAAAAATCTCATACTGAACACAATCTCACGGACAATTCTCCCTTCACAATCAAGATAATGGTAAACCACTTTTACAATAAAAAAAAAACACATATTTCGTTCTTAATCAAGGAGACACCATACTTGCAAGCTGGCACTCTTAGGTGCTACGAAAATAAACACATATACCTTGTACACTTTTCCGAAGGGCACGTCCTCTACAGTGTGTCGCAGGTCGGTGTGCAGCTCAAAAAACTCCTTCACAGGTTTCTCCGCTCCCTCCACGCCCACCACTGTGTTGCCGCGGTCATACAGCCTGCGTGGAGTAGAATCAAAGACTCAGGTATTTACTCTGGACTCTTAGTCAAGGCCACAGAGTTTTAGACTGATTCTCCTGACAGGATTTTTTCTTATTATTATTTTTCATTGATGATGCAGATTCTCGAAAACAGAATGACCTCCTCTACTGAAGGCTAGAGTAAAATAGTCGAGATGAGCTACTATAAACTATTTAAAAATGCGAACCTGAGTAAGTGAAAGTTGGTGAGAGGAAGAAGCGCCAGGCTGTTGAGAATGTTGATGTCTCATGAAAACAGCTAGAAGGCATACTAATGTTAGGGAATGACATTGTGATGCAAGGGAAGGTATCGAGTCTTGCCCTACCACACGTTAATTATCTGCAAGGCTCAGAGAAAACTGCCTTTCATTAAGGTAACTCAGTATCATTATCAGATTCACATATTATGGAAGACGATGCAGGCTAAAGAAAAGATGGAAGGACTGATTAGATGATTTGAGAGAAAGAAAAGTTTGAGTGGAAAGGGAGATAAAAACAACGCCTTATAGAAAAGAAGAGTGAGGAACAGCGGCCCATATTAACGCGAGAAAGGTTGCAGAATAAGATCAGATTCACTACTGACCAGCGCATGTCGGGAGACTTGCCGCAGAGAGGCACCAACACCCTGGCAGGCTCCGAGGGCAGCAGCTCGTTGATGTACGTTACCAGCGCATCAGAAGGTTGACCAGTGTTTTTGGTGTGAGGCTGCATGGTGGAGGAAAAACTCTTGTGTATTTTGTGTATTTTTATCTTACGCGTTGAGCTATCTTTCACTTACAAAGATTAAAAAATAATAAATAAATACTCCGTTCATCGATATACAGCAAACACTAGATCTTCGATGTCTATGTGCGTGTCTCACCAGTTTTTCGTAAATCTGTATCCAGTCGTCTAGAGAAAATTCCTCCTTCTGCATCAGAGAATCTTCCAAATCCTGCAATTCCGTGACTTTTTCTCTCCCCTTTGAGTGGTCACACTGCACGTGTCCTGCATCCTGGTGGTCAGCCATAGCGATTGATACTGTTCACTGAGGTCTGCGAAGATTGAAAACCAGCCATTAGGCATTATATTATGAGGGTTTTTTTTTTCAGTTCTACCATAATTCTGCCAAATTACATGTCACTCATATTGACAGGTAGAGTTCAAGCCGAAGAATTTATTAATTTTTAGGAATAGGGATAATAAAGTGTGTGTGTGTGTGTGTGTGTGTGTGTGTGTGTGTGTGTGTGTGTGTGTGTTGATCTGCTGCAGTCTCTGACGAGACAACCAAACGTTACCCTACGGAGCGAGCTCAGAGCTCATTATTTCCGATCTTTGGATAGGCCTGAGACCAGGCACACACCACACACCGGGACAACAAGGTCACAACTCCTCGATTTACATCCCGTACCTACTCACTGCTAGGTGAACAGGGGTTACACGTGAAAGGAGACACACCCAAATATCTCCACCCGGCCAGGGAATCGAACCCCGGTCCTCTGGCTTGTGTGTGTGTGTGTGTGTGTGTGTGTGTGTGTGTGTGTGTGTGTGTGTGTGTGTGTGTGTGTGTGTTAAATCAAGTGCAATCTGTTAATTGTTCAGTTTTCAATACTTTTCATCGTCACTATCTTTACTACCACCTCTGTGCACGAGAGAGAGAGAGAGAGAGAGAGAGAGAGTGATGGCCACGTCAACTCTTATAATTTCTCATTCTTGACTTATCTCTCTATTTTATCGCCTTTCATATTTTCTCTATTTTCTCAAAATAACTGGTTCGGAGAGAAGTAATGATTTGACAGCAAGCAATTTGTGTGGCAGGAGAACATGTGAAGCATACAATTTATAAGTCAATGGTACGGGAACGTGAGCAACTGACAATAAAAAGAAATATAGTTTCACGTGCAGGCGAAGAGCAGCGGTTACCAGTAGGCGTGGCGGTGTTTATTAGGTTGAATTAAGAAGCAACTACGTACCGTTTCATATTTTCTTTTTTTTTCAATCCGGTGTAGTATATCGGAACGTAAAAGAAATGTTTTATAGAAATATACATTGTAGTTTCTCAAGACGAAGACAAGAGAGAGAGAGAGAGAGAGAGAGAGAGAGAGAGAGTGTGTGTGTGTGTGTGTGTGTGTGTGTGTGTGTGTGTGTGTGTGTGTGTGTGTGTGTGTTCCACATACATCGCTGATCTTCGTCTATATGCACAGGCTGAATAAAGAAAAAAAAAAAGGTAAGATGACGAAATGAAAAAATAGATAAAATAAAAACTATTTGTTCACCCTTCATTGATACGGACAGAATAATTACAGTTATTTATTTACAGCGAAGACGACCGCTTATTTTCTTCCCACAGCAGATAAACTGAAAAGCAGCAACATTGCACCACCCCAAAACCAACCTACTGTTCTCCTTCCCTTTAAGCACCAAGCCACTGCGATTACTGAACAGTGAACACAGAAGGGACGCCAAGTTTGACCTTCCCATGACAACCTACCCTACCTGTGGACAGACAGACTTGAAGCAGGGCACGAGTCTTCCCAGAGCCACGGAAACGATGGGAGGTGATGCTTTTATCGTCCATCTATTTGTTTATCTAATTATTTATTTATATATTTATTTGTTTGTTTGTTTGAATAGATGTTTTTTTCCTGCCTCTTTTTTCAACTTGTAGAACCTTTATTTATTTTTTTAACTAAATATATGGCTCTCTCTCTCTCTCTCTCTCTCTCTCTCTCTCTCATAACTTGCAGAATCTTGGCTAAACTATCATTGGAACCATAGAGAAAAAAAAGTTGAAAACCCCGCTAACTTTCATTAAAACTTGTAACTAAAAGAGAGAAAGCAGGACACGGAAATGTTATAGAATGTGTGTGTGTGTGTGTGTGTGTGTGTGTGTGTGTGTGTGTGTGTGTGTGTGTGTCAGACCGTCATGTCACATCACTACCATGCCAGAGATCCAAGCCACTAAAAAACCTCCGTGGGGAAGACATATTGATAGAAGGAAAGAGAAGGAGGAGAGTACGAAAAGGATGACATGGAAAATGGCAATGGAGTGGGATAAGGGGGATAAAAAGGACAAGAGAGGGGGACCAGAGAGGAAGGAAACTATTGGTATGGAATGTAGGCTTGATCAACAAAATTTCCTCTTTCTCGATAGAGATAGATAGCCCCAGTAGGACAAGGTGTCGCTGATTTACGTGACTGGGTGACGACGGTGGAGCAATGGAACCTTAAGAAACAATACATACACAGACTCTCCTGATAGATAGATAGATAGTCAACACAAAATGCGGGATCATTCTGTGACAGGACTGTGACAGGAAATGTAATAAATAAATAACAACTACCGTCGTACGTAGGCGCATCACTGGAATGAAGAGGTGAAAGACAGACGCGAGAAGCAATAGAGCCGCATCAGCAAGGTTGATAATCCCGCAGCCGAGTGGGTTAATTCGTGGACCGAGAAGGATAGACTTCAATAATTGATAACACCTTCAGATTGTTGGCCAACATCAGTGGCATTACTTACACTTAATCAACACAGAGTACAGTACAGAATTAGTGAAGATAATGGTTACACTTTCACCACACATGCAGAAGTGGTGTCTTGTTTGCACTGTCACCAACTCGCCGCTCTTTCTCTTCCTCTTCCCCCTCTTATGCTTCCGCGACGTTCTCAGAAAATGCAATGTCATGTTTCTTATCGATCACAGTTCCTGATGCGTGTTGGTGGAGGAATGTCACATTTAGATGTTCAACAAGGAAAGGAAGGACAAAAAAGAAAAGAAAAAATATATGTGCATGGTCTGTGAAGCGTAAAGTTACGTAAATGATACTTTGTTGACATGTTCGAGCTAGGTTGTGTAGTGCATGTTATCAAATTTCATGTCAACGTAAACCTTTTAGAAACGTATCAGTTTTTTCTTTTCTTCTGGGTTGTCCTCGTATTCGATTTTTCTTCTTTCTCCTCTTATCGATACTACTATTATGATCCATATCACACTTAAATTTAAGTAGTCTCAATAATTTTACTACAATAACTTTTATTCGCATGCATCATCTAATCTTTCTTCCTTCATTATAATATATACCTATTCTGTCGATTATTCCCGATCAATTGACCAATTAACTTACCTAAATAAATTTCATCTCAATTACACGCAATTATAGATGGCACGGATCGGCTGACCCACGTGAGACGTAGACTACAGGCACAATGCAGCTTACAACTGCTGAAGTATACTGAGTGAAATACACGGCAACAGTCATGCCATGAAGGCACCAAAACTGAGGTTCCAGAGCTCGCAACAAGACCACAGTTGTACGATAATTTGCTACCGCGTATTGCTCTGCACCTGCATCATTACCACCAGTTAGCCTGATTGAACGTAACGATACTGTATAGCATTGTTGTTTTTAATCAGGCGGTCAATACTTTGAGTAAAAAACGAAACAGGGTTGGCAAGTTTCCTGCGTAATAGGCACTATATATGGTAATTTGGATTAAAGAAATGTGGCTCAAAACTGCTGAATATTAAAGATAATTGTGATTGGAAGTGGTAATTATAGCTTTAAATAGAAAATACAGAAATAACCCGGCCAGTATGTAACGCATGCAAAAGTATAATCAAAGATCGAAAGAAACCTGTTCATGATACCTACGTGGTGGATGTTTACACACACCAAAAGTCAATATCAACAAAATGACCTCGAGGTAAAGTTTATTCTAAGTGCTGCACAACATTATAGTGGTTAGGTTGAGGGAGCTTTAGCAAACCAAATATCCATGCACGTAGAAACTATTAAACATATTTAGGATCTTACGCAGAGAGAGAGAGAGAGAGAGAGAGAGAGAGAGAGAGTGTGTGTGTGTGTGTGTGTGTGTGTGTGTGTGTGTAATTCACCACGGTCGTCTGATGGTTACCCAGCAGTGTGTGTGTGTGTGTGTGTGTGTGTGTGTGTGTGTGTGTGTGTGTCAGTCATGATAAAGTATACGTGCAATCTAAATAATTACCTATATACATAAGAATGACTAAAAAGGCTCACTCTCTTGAAATATAGCTTTGAAATACCCAGTACTATACCGTACAAATCTCCGCTGTACAATTTTCGCACTAGCATATATACTTTCGAGGCAAGAAGAGTAGGTACCACAACAACTCTTGGTGGCTTCTGTGTGTGTGTGTGTGTGTGTGTGTGCAAGCCGCTGCTCTCCACCACCAGCTGGCTGTAGTGTAAACAAATAAGTTGTCAAGTCTCGCTATCGAACTGGAGCGTTGACGACAGATGACTTCAGTAAATTAAGGTAAAACACGTGCATGCTGCATTACTTATTACCATCTCCCAGCCTCTAGTTATGTCATGAGTCTCCTAGCAACCATTATTAGATATACAGGGACGGATTAATGGTACAGGGACTGGGTGGGGAGAGGAAGGGGGGTGAGTGGCTTCTTGGTTGACACCGTTCAAATAAATTAAGTATAGATTAAGGCAGACAGTACAACCATAATGCCCTAATTTCCAGTTAAGATACAATGTATGATATTCTGTATCTTTTTATTATTAATTTTCATGGGTGATTCTGCTCTGCAGGCGAACGAATGACATACTCAATAATGTTTTCCGACCGGTACAGTTTACGCTAAAAAAAAAATTATCCAGGAAACCAATGCAAATGTATGTATGATTAAGTATCATTACATGGATGATACTCATGGAGGTAAAAGTCAAGAATAGGACCTCCTTTCTAATCATTAAAGCAAGCATGCAAGATGATAAAGTACTTACTATACAACATGTCTGTGATGTTTTTAATGTGGGGACTGCTTTTGTAAGGCTGTAGTAATTGAAAGAATATTTAGGTACCTGCAGAATCTAAGTCCACAATGATTTGGTTGGTTGTTACAGTTTCGTACAATAAACTAGATGATTTGTTCTTACTATTTACAACATATTCAGTAAGTACCTACCTGCCGCAAATTAATAATAACGCTGCAATAGGTCCGGGAATATGCGGTGTTCGGCGAGTTTTCGGTAAAACTACAGAATCACTGCTCCCCCCCCCTTTCCTCTCCTCCCCAACAAGCTTGGGAGACTGTGAGGAATCGGGGGTTTTTTTGGGGGGGAGCCAAAAGAGGCGAGATATGGCGATCCAAAAAATCTAAGGACAAAAACGTAACCTAACCGGGGGGCTGTGCCCCTCCCCGAATCCCCCCTACAACACTAACATAAACCTAACCTAGCCGGAGGGGCGCGGCCCCCCCAGACTCCCCTACAACATTAACCTAACCCTAACATAAACCTAACCTAATGTGACCTAACTTAACCGGGGGTGCTGCGCCCCCCCAGACCCCCGCTCCAACACTAACTTAACCCTAACATAAACCTAACCTACCGTATCCTTGCTTTGAGGCAGTTTCCCTCCCCCCACACCGGTTCTCTTATAGCTCCACACAATATGCCCTACCTCTACCAATACCCCTCCTCACAATACCTTAACGAAAGGATGAAGGTCCTGGCTGGTCCTCTTCATTGTACACTGACTTGCATCGCAGGAGCGATGATTTCCCAGTTATCAAATTCGCAACCTTTACAACTAGTGTCACTGGCTAAACTGCTCACACAGATGTCTGTGCACCTGTCTGCCCAGCTGTGCCCCGCCTACGAATACATATAGCAAATTCCCATTGGCGCAGCTTGTGCTGTTAAGAGATGGTGGCACGTCATTGGACAAAAGAACTGTAGACACAATAAGAATCCTATTCACCAGTTACCCACAAACCCCAGCTAGAAACAAATGCAAGTCAGTGTACTGCTCATTTCCGAGTGTGATGGAGCTCCGTGGCTCGCCGCAGCTTGCTGGACTTATAGAAAACTCGCCAAACAAACCACATTTGAAGGCTTGTGTACGACACACTAAGGCCAAGCACTCACTAAAACTCTCACTGATGGTAAACATGTTACATATACTGCACTGTGCTGTATGTATTATACAGATCAGCATGGAGCAGTGATTCTAGAGAAGAACCGAGTTTTCTGTAAGTCCAGCAAGCTGCGGCGAGCCACGCTCCAGCCAGTGATTTCTAATATGGCAGCAGACAGGTGTATGGATTGTGACCTTGGGTTATTTGCATTTGTTTTGAAATATAGTTAGGTTTGTTAAGGTTAGGTTAGGGTAGGGTAGGCTAGGTTAGGTTAGGTTAGTAAATTTTCCTATTTTTTTTCCTTAAAAAACGGCTTTTTTTGTTCAAAATTTTTTTTCAGATTGCCATATTTCGCTTCTTTTGGCTCCCCCCCCTAAAACTCCCAATTCCCCAGTCCCCCAAGCTTGCTGGAGCAGGTGGGGGGGGGATGAAGGAAAAGGAGGAGGTTCTATTCTTGACTTACTCTCATGGATATCATACCTTCCCCATCAAAATGTATATTTGCACCTATAAGCCATCTAAGAGGCCAAGACTAGGTTAGGAAGTTGACTTATGTTTAGTTGAATTAAATAATTTAGTTTTACTAATGAGGTATTCAATAGACGCTAGCAACACTGATTATGAGTTAATCTGTACATTTGGTCAACATAAGATACAAGTATGAAGCTCTAATGTCATGTAGAAGGTTCAGTGACTTCTCCAGAAAGAGATATGGTTGAACTAGTTTTAAGCAATAGGCCTCAGAATTCTGTCTTTGTGTTTAATCAGCTTATCCATTGAAGTGCATTGTCCATTGTATCAGGTATGTAGTGCATAATGTTTTATTTCAGATCAGTCATCATGAGTGGGGACGAGGTGATGAGGGACATGCGGGAGCGGTCCAAGTTGCGGCGACAGCTTTTGGCACAGCAGGTCAGAAGGATGCAGACTTTTTAAAAGATAATTTGTATTTTTGTAAACAGTGATGATGTGAATTTTATATTTCATTATACTTTTATTTGTGTTACTGTTTGTTAGCTTTTACAGAGTTCCTCATATTCATTACAGTAAAACATGAATGACATCTATTTTACTGGTTTAGCTTGGTGTGGCTAGTGCTGACAAACTGGGTCAGGCTTTGGGTAACATTGGGAAGCTGCAGGAGGATCAGGAGCGTATCAAGAGGCTCAAGAGGTCCCAGCAGCAGGATGAGCTGGAGGGAGAGGAAGCTGCTAACATGGTCTACACAGATTCCTCAACTTTTCTTAAGGTACGAAGTGGACCACTGTGTCCATTAGCTATATGAATGTTTTACTTTATTTATCCTGGTTTTTATTTCTGTGTTAAGGGCTCTGGCCAAGAGCAACAAAAGGTTAAAGGTGCCAACCCCTAGAGTAAAGTTTATTTTTCAAAAGAAGGCACACAGGAAAACTTAACAATTCTCTATAGTGACTTCTATCAGACTTTTCATTGACATGAATCATTATTTTTTTCCTTTATGGCTAAAGATGTTAGATTTGTTTCTCCTGAACAGGGTACACAGTCAGCAAACCCACATAATGACTACTGCCAGCATTTTGTGGACACTGGTCAGCGGCCACAAAATTTCATCAGGGATGTTGGCCTTGCTGATAGATTTGAAGAGTATCCAAAGCTCCGGGAACTTATTAAGCTTAAGGTATGGTAGCTTTATCAAAGTAATGAATTGTTTGAATTATGATTATATGCAAGGGTTGTGATAAATGTTTTTACTTCTGTAACAGGAAGTATTTTCATTGATAGTCATATTTTGTCATCACTTATGTGCATAGGTTTGTTTATTAAATAACTTTTAAATTTTTTAACTCGTTACTTATTGTGCATGTGTATTATTCCATATAGTAATATGATTGTTTTTCACTTTTTCTTTCCAACATTTCCTTAATTATGTATTAGAAGTCACTCATATACCTAAGTTTTGTCTTTACAGGATGATTTGATAGCAGCAACAGCCACTCCTCCTATGTACCTTCAGACAGACTTGCAAACCTTTGACCTCCATGAACTGCCCACCAAATTTGATGTAATCCTGGTGGAGCCACCACTGGAAGAATACCAGCACACAGGTGTCACCAATGTGCAGTTTTGGGATTGGCAGAAGATTATGGACTTAGATATTGCTCAGGTCAGAATGATTGCTAACCTTATCATACGTTGATTTGTTTCTCCAATGACATTTACTTTATGTATCGAGATGAATTCATCAAACATGCTGCTACTTCCCTTTCAGGTAGCTGCACCTCGTAGCTTTATTTTCTTATGGTGTGGGTCCTCAGAGGGCCTTGACCTGGGGCGACAGTGCCTCCGTAAGTGGGGCTTCCGGCGCTGTGAGGATATCTGTTGGATCCGTACTAATATTAACAACCCTGGACACCTCAAGAATCTTGAACCGAAAGCCGTCTTCCAGAGAACCAAGGTACTTTAAAGAGTCATATCTGCTTTTTTGTTCAATTGTCATTAGTAGAATCTTTCATTTGTCAGAGTACAAGACTAAGATCTCATTTAATAGGTTAATATGACATAATTAATGTAGACAGTTCTTGATTTTAGTTTAGATATTGGTCTTAAATATATAAGCTAATTGAGATAAAGGACACCCAATCAATATTAATTCTTTATTTTTCATTAGGAACATTGCCTAATGGGAATAAAAGGCACAGTGAGAAGGTCAACAGATGGAGATTTCATCCATGCCAATGTTGATATAGACCTTATCATTTCTGAAGAGGCTGAGTATGGCTCACTAGAGAAACCAGTTGAGATATTTCACATCATTGAACACTTTTGCCTTGGGCGTCGAAGGTGAGATTGTTGTACAGTTGAAAACTTAAATAAAATTGCTGAATTTCTTAATTGTCTTTATGTGGATGTTATTAGTGTAAGTTGCATGTTTTTACTTATTCATGAAACTGCAATATGTATTGTAGTGCTTTGCATATTTTTCTAATTATTTTCTTTTAATTAATTTTTTTTTTCTTTTTTTTTCAATAATATAATATTTTGATCTGTTTACCTCATGGAAGCTTTCTGATTTGTGCAGAACTGGACTAGTCGTATGTAAACTTTTATTCACTGGATTTTTCCTGACTTAAAAGTGTACAAATTTTCCAGGCTACATGTGTTTGGACGTGACAGCACCATCCGTCCTGGCTGGCTCACTTTAGGACCAGGACTCACAAGTAGCAACTTTGACCCTGACGTTTATGCCGGCTACTTTGCATCTGGGCAGATCACGACAGGCTGCACTGAGCGTATTGAGGCTCTCCGTCCCAAATCTCCTCCCCCCAAGGTGAAAGGAGGGCCAGGGGGCAGAGGAAGAGGAGGAATGTCGTCCCGTGCTGGTTTTACCCGTGGGCGAGGTAGAGCAAGATAGTAATAGTAGTAGTAGTGGAGAGTTAGACAATGGGATCATAGTGTAGTTGAATTGTATGTAATGTGACAAGTTCCAGTGGTGTGCAGCCTTCATTTATGGCTTGAACTTTAACATTTTTGCCATATTATCTCATGTTTTGGTGGGAAAATTCTCTGTAACTTTTTTTTATGAATAGCATATTTACAAAGCACATTCTTAAATTGAATTATATACATAATTCAAAAGCCAAAGAAACTCTTTGGAGAAGATATGAAAGAGAGAGAGAGAGAGAGAGAGAGAGAGAGAGAGAGAGAGAGATGGTAGTGATATGCAGGAAAAATAGATGCATTAGATTCAAGGAGACAATTTCCTGTCACATGAGTAGATAGGGTAGCTGACAATTAAAAGTGAAAAAAAAAAAAAAAAAATGGAGAAAGTAAAAAGCCTGGAGGGAGCAGGGATGAATTATACCCGAGGGAACAAAAAAGACTATGCCACTTAGGGAGTTCAAATGAAGAGACATCTAAATAGACTGACAGGTAATTATTTTTAGAAAGTTAAAAATTAGGGTAATTTGGAATTTTAAATCTTCAGAGTCAGTCTTTTAGCAAACAACCTAGGAACCTAAGACACTTAATTCCAGATATTTGAATAAACGGACAATAGCTGCTTTGAAATTATACATTCTCATATTTTAATGTGTATAACATTATAACACACACACTCACACACACACACACACACACACACACACACACACACACACACACACACACACACACACACACAGCAGTAACAAGAGATTAGTATTATACATTCAATTTTAGTTTTAAGAAAGTAACTTATTTGTGAATCAGAGTTCACATAAACAAATTTAACCTGGGACCAAAATACATTATATTCATCATGCTTTAGAATAAGGCAGTAAAGTATAAAAAATCCTTTCATCGTTTTTGTGCTCTGCCATCTCTCATTGATCTTGCTAACCATGAATGCACTGAAAGGTAAAAATGTGACTGAGGAGCAATTGGCCACTTTAAAATAAGTTGGAAAGGGTAAGCAACTAATTACTATAAGAGACTATTGCTGAGGAATAGTTATATTAAAACTAATGTAAAGATATAAATAGCACTGAAGGCTGAATGGATAAGAAGACAATAACACAATGTCATTGGTCTCAGTTGGGTCCACTGAGTGGGATTACACATCTATCTATTTTACATATTATAAGGCTGATATCTTACAGTCATGGTATTACATTACATTCATCGAAGTCCTCCAGTCCTCAGATCTCTAAGGGAGAGCGGGCCAATTAATATTTGCACCAACCTATCCAAGACTAAGAGGGTGAATGATACATGTATCGTACATATTTTAACCCAACCTGCTTATCACAGCAAATAATGATAAGAATCTCATTTCAAGCTTAAGTCTCTATGGGCCATATAATTACAAACAGTTGCTAAAAACTGTGCAATAACTTCTCAATACAATACAAGGGCAGAATCTTTAAGCCTTCAATGTAGAAAAAAAAAATTTTGCTTCACCTATTAGATAATTATCTGGACAAAAACTTTCCCCACATCTCTACCATCATGACAGCACAGAATTCTTTCAGTATTTTAACTGATTCATCTTTGTCACCTTTAGCTAGTGCACTGCCTTACTCTTTTCTTCCATCCAGTGACTGATTATTTTCGAGAAGGGAACATCAAAGCTGTTGAAACAGACTTGCATTTTTAGAACTCTTGCTCATTTTGTAGGACACCACTAAGTCAGTCTTCTTTTGGAGATGATGGCTAAGCTACAAACTGTTTGCAGCATGATGTGATTTACTGCAGAGGAACTTTGTGAAATTATAATGTTTTCAATATGTGGGGATCTAGGTACTGCTGTATAATTAAAGACACAAACATAAGAGAAAAGACCAATGCATTTTAAACAACAGAATAAATTAATTTAAATATTTTATTGGATATGAGCAAACCTATGGCTGTCTGATGCTGACTTGTTAACAGAAAATTGAGAACTGTTACATAGAACCTTTGTAAGAAAATTGTCATTTTATATTTTTCTTATGAAGTTACAAACACTTTTAACAATAAAATTATACTTCAATGTGTAAAGTATATTTTTTACCATATATCCAAATATTCCTAACCCACTTAACAGCTTTCACATAATTTCCATTTATTTACTATCTGCTTACCTACACTCCTAAACTCTGATACCTGCTCCTTTGTTTGTATTTCATGGCCTATAAATATAATCTTCAGTGTTCTCTCTCTCTCTCTCTCTCTCTCTCTCTCTCTCTCTCTCTCTCTCTCTCTCTACTGTAGACATTCCACACATTTCCACTGTATGGACCATAGGTTCCTAAAATTTGCCTAATATAAAATCACTTCAAAATCTTAGCTAAAACATTAACTTATTCCATAAGCAAACAGCACTTATAATTATTCTCCTCAGTTACACTATACACATATGCACATAAAAGTCTACACTCCAGCATATTTTACTTCATCAAAGGCCTTTCTTGCCTTCTTCAGTTCTTCATTCATATTGAGCAGGTCATGGACACGGGCATATTTTCTCTTATCCTTCCTCACCAAGTACATGACATCTTCCACCTGCACTCTGCCAGACCGTCCCACCTCCATCGCCCGCTGGGTCTGGTCACAGAAGCCCATTGTTAGTGGCAGAGCCAACTGGCTTTTTTGTTATCAATTTCTTGGTCAGTGGAACACAACTAAAGGTGAATATTTTTACATGCAGCAAAGGATCCATTACACCTCATTACCATAAAAAAAAGAGAAGTTACCAAGATAATGTGCATATTTCTTCCCAGTAATGTATATCATTAACAGTTCTGTGCTGAACATCCTCTACTTCATCTGAAATGTTTTCAATTTTCAATGAAATTT
Organism: Portunus trituberculatus; assembly: GCF_017591435.1. Classification (NCBI taxonomy): domain Eukaryota; kingdom Metazoa; phylum Arthropoda; class Malacostraca; order Decapoda; family Portunidae; genus Portunus; species Portunus trituberculatus. The sequence goes on along the minus strand of NC_059271.1, from coordinate 24,715,045 downwards.
AGGGAATAACAAACATTTAAATACTGTTAATTTCTTTTGCATATATGCTTCATGAAAATGTAAAGCATGATTTCCTACCATCTGAGTTATGAACTCAATGACCATATCCTCGAGGAGATCAACACTTTCTGTGTAGGGATTCTGGTCATCCCCGAATCCATACATCATGCACCGCAGTTCTTTGGAGAAAAGTCTCTTACGTCCTCCTGTTCCTGTTGTTATGGTGACTTCTGACTGAGTCTCCCCTGCCTCCTCCTCTTCATACTGAAATAAATCGTCGCCATCATTCTGCTAAGGAGGGGTGGATGAGGGGTAGGATAGCAATGGCAGGATTTCAGGATTAGCACATGAAGGTATTTGTGTTGGTTTTTGCAGGCAAGGAAATTCAATTAATGAATTTTCAAAAAGATGCAAAGAAATCAGAGCATAATGCAAGAAAATCAGTTATTAAATATTTTTATCAAAGTAAGTCACAAAAAAAGGCAAGCATCCAGTGGAAAGAATGAATACAATTACACATAGATAAACAGGAATTTCAAAAAGAATGTATATAAAGATTATCCATAAATATGAAATATTTCAGTACCAATTATATGATTACCAATAAAGATAGTAATTTACAGAAAATACAATCAATCATGTTATGCAAATATTTAATTACACAAGCCATTGGCAGTTTTCATAAAGATTAGGAAAATTGTAAAATTCAAAATATCATCAAAGAAAATTGATAAATTTTTCAATATCATATAAAAAATGTTCATTCAGTGATAAAATGCAGTGATTCGCAAAAATTGAAATGGAAAACATGCATTTGAATATTCATGCCGGATCATGTCATACATGGATTAGTAATTAGTTTAATGAGTATTCATTTCGTTAGTAAATCACCATCATATAACATCCCACCATGCAACAGTCACATACCAACATTTTATTGTACCATATAATTAATGTTATTATCATCATCATTATCATCATTATTATTATTATTATTATTATTATTATTATTATTATTATTGTTGTTGTTGTTGTTATAATTGTTATAATTTTATTGTTATTACCAAATCATCCACAATGAAACAAGCAAAGGACAAAGAAGGATTTTCCAGCCAGGTGTGAGCACAGCAGTCCAGCACAGCAAAGCATACATGGAGTATCAGATTGTTATGAGGAAGCAACAAGTGAGCAGTGATGAAGAGAAAAGGTTGGATATGAAGGGAGAGGAAAAAGATGGGACAAGGAAGAAGGGAAGAAGAAAAAAAATAAACAAAATTAGAACCAAATATGAAACAAGCTGCAGCATGCATTATTCAAATCATACTGGGAAAGAAAAAAATAAATAAAAACTACTACCCTGGTATATTATAATCAGTGCTGAAATCAAAGTTCGTGGCTTGTGGCAGACCATGGCTTTTATCGCATTGATATCATATTATACTCCACTCTGTACAAGAGACTTATTAGCCGTTCTATGACAAACAGAAAAAATTAGGCAACTAAATATGATAGGCAGTAATGATGAAGATAGTGTATAATGATTGCTTACTCTTATTAATTTCACAATATATCCAGAAGCCACAGCTAGTAGTGTGCATTGCTCAAAGCTCTACACATTAAAAAATACAATGAGAGCTTTGTCTTGAATCTATAAATGTCTTACTAACTGTGTCAAGAAATGAAAATTAAGATAGAACTATACAATAGTACATACAAGCCATATGTACTTTTATACTGGTTAAGTATCAGCTACATCTAGACAAATCACTACAAAGAGTGTTGTACTGGACAAAGGTAACATTTACTTTATTTCAGATGCCATTAGCCTCTCCAGCATCTACAGCCACTCTACAAACTACAGTACCAAAGACCCATCAATGAGCATAAACTTAAGAGGAGAAGAGCAAAATAGAACCAAATAGAACCAAAATGCCAGTAGAATTATGTCTAAAGAGTATGGCAATTATGCAATAATGCCCTACAAGGTGAAGCTTGTCTGAAGAAGTCACCAAACAACAATCACATGTGCACCACCACGTCAAATGTATATTACAACCTTAAAGGTAAAAATGTATTGAAATATAGTGGCATCATGAAAGCCAAAATTTGTTAGAATGTGTAAAGACACCAGAGCTGGGCACTACTTTGATATTTCAGGTTCAACTTTGAGTTTGCAACTTTGCTGCCTGACTGTAATTTTGCAACTTTTAACTTTGTGACTGACTTTTTTCTCAGTGCGACTCCACTAAATTACAAAGTAAACTTTAGCATGATAACAGAAACATGATTTTATAAGGCTGGGAAAACATATTTATCCTTTTTTTTAGATTTTTTTTCAGTTAAAACACAGCCTAAACTAATATCTATAGGTCCTCCTCCTCCTCCTTCTCCTCCTCCTCCTCCTCCTCCTCCTCCTCCTCCAGCCGCAGCAATTTCTTTAAGAAAAATTATCTTTGTTCCTGTTCAAAGTTGCAACAAAAGCCACAGAAAATGGTGGTGTAACTTTGTTTATTACAACTTTTTCAAAATGTGTGTGACTTTTGAATTCATGGTGCAGCAGAGTCGCAAAGTCGCAACGCCCAGCTCTGAAAAACACAAAACCTAATAACCATATATTAGTGTCATTATCAGTGTGTCTACATCATTGTGAAGTATTCTACAAAATAAAAGAGTAAAGAGGCACACACTGAAAAATCAATAGTATATCCCTATAGAGGAACTGACTGATAATAAGAACAATAAACATCAGTGTAGCGCTTACTAAATAAAGTTATATGTACTGATAACAGCAAAGCATAAAGTACATGATCATGTATCCAAATGAAATTGTTTTATATGTATTTATCAAAACAATGTATTCATTTTCAATGCTGAACTTTCAGGAATAATTCATACAGGCTGATTTCTAGGAAATCTTAGTTTCAAGAGTTAGAATAATGACTAAATATAAAAGTTAAGCAGTAAAATTTATACAGTATTTTGTGGGTAGTGGGTAGTGAATTGTTGAGGGTTGGCTTTAGTTGTGTAATATATAGAGTTTCTATTATAAGTGGCATATCCTCACCACCTGTAATAGAAACAATTTATAAGTATTGGAATCTATATATTTGACAACTAAAGCCAGTCTTCAACCCTACTCACTAAACACTGTATAACTTTTACTTCTTAATCTTTGTATCTAGTCATTATTCTAATGTTTGTGGCTTTATATTTATATCTGTTTTATGTTTAGATTTAGACCACTGAAGATAACATAAGATGTTGAAACATTTGGATATATTAAAGACGGTGCTCATTGCTGCCTTTGTCATTAGTTTCCTCTCAAATTAAAAAAATTTAGGGAACTTAAGAATAAAAAAAAAAAAAAAAACTTCTTACAATCTAAAAGCCTAAATATCATTTCACTCACCTGATCAAAGCTATCATCTGCAGCAGCCATCTGTCTGTTTAATGTTCTTCAGATGGTATAAATCTTTGTTGATATGCCTGAAAAAAAAAAAAAAAAAAAAAAAAAGGTTTCAGACTTACACACACACACACACACACACATACTTATTCGTTGCTTACTAGTTGTGTTTCTTGTTTATCTGATCCTACTGCCACCAAAGTGTTCTGCAGGACCCACATTTTAATTCATTAACCTTTCAATAATGATCACACTTTATATGCTTTTTTGATTGTCAGCATTTCCATGTCATAACAGTCAGAAAACAGGAAAGTTCTTAGTTCTTTCTTGAATCTCCTTAGTTTGTCTGACATAAAGAGGGAGCTTATTGAACATTCTTGGGGTGGCAGAACTGAAAGCGTGCAATCCAACATTTGAGGAGTAGTAAAGCTCATGAAGTGATTACAGATATGGCTTGATAACTATAAATGCCTTCATCTGCATTACATGTAATAATTCTCTTGAGGGGGTAGGCATGCTAAATATGATGAAAATTAAACTACTTTACTTAGCTGTCTGAAATTTTCTATTGAAAACTAGTCTCACTTCAAAATCCTTTGTGTCCAAATTTGGAGATGATACTTGTAAAAATAAATGAATAAATATTCATTTTTTTAAAATTTAGTAGCATTTTTAATTTGCCTAAGGATCCAACATCAATAATCAGTTTCCATCCAAACACTGCGTAGCAATTCCTTTTAGATTATATTTCAATCCTTTGATTCTATTTTTCTTAATACGTATATATTAGTTTTTATGTAACAAGGCAAGAAACATTCTACATACTTAGAAAAATCCCATTTTCTATGAATTTTGAAAATATTTAGCTATTTTTTTCACACCAAGAAAAATGTAAACTCAAGAGATTTACAAGGCATTATCTGACAAGTAATATGACACAAGAATGATGAAAATTGGTCACCAAATAAAAAAGTTATAGCAACTTGAACTGTAAAAAACTACGTTTTGAGAAAACGGCATCTGAAGTTGAGTGTGTCAAGTGAGATGAATCAGTGCCCTCCAGGCGAGTAGTGTAGCTCCTTCTGCAGGTGTTTATTTCTCATTCTCTTCTTCAAAGGTACATCCATCTTCATATCTTGGTTTTCAAGGTATTTTTCAGTAATGTGTGAAAGTGCTAGGGCCAGGTTTTCATAAATAACACTCTCTTTGTACCCTGCATTATACACACTGACTGCATGAGCTGCAGAAAAATCAAGTTTATTATTTGATATGTTTAGGTGTTTTGGGCAGTACTGCCACAATCTGCTGTGAAATGACTCATTAGGGTTTTGTGTGTGCCCTTTGAGGCATCTTTTCATCATCTCATCAGTAACTAATCTTTCATAAACTTTTCGTACAAGATGAAGCTGGTCTGGCTTAAGTGAAAAGGAAACTTTCATTGTGCTGTGGCTGGGTGGTATCTCCCCTAAGGCCAAAGCCTTTTGGTAAAAGCACCAGGAGTCACTTTAGATTTAGGGCACAGATGATGCTTCCGATTGGTGTCGCTTGATGAGCAGTGTTCAAAAGATGACATGATGTCGTTCCTCATTTCTTCTTCCGTCATGTTCACCTTTCTTGTAATGCCTCTCTGGAAGTAAAACTGCAGGCGAGTGATAACTTTGTCAGTCAACTTATTCTGTCCACCAAGTACGGATCTCTTCACAGTTTTTCCACTCTTTGTTTTTACAGTCTGTGTTTCTTTTCTCAAATTTCTTAGTCCATTTCCAAGCCTCTTTGCCACATGGTTTATACAGTCCACCTTTTCAACCATGTGATCTTTCCCATATGGTCCTTCTCCATTATTACATGATGTTACACAACTGTATGCCAAGCTATCACCATAACTAATAAAGTTGATGTACCTCATATTATGAGAAAGAGATCTGTTCCAACATGCCAGAGCCTCTGCAGCCTCCATTACCCCTGAGGTACCTGCATAGTTCACTATTTAGTATTACATTCTTGTATTGACTGCACTGTATCACACTTGTGTCTGCTTCATGAGTTATGTAGTTACTGGCAACATCAGTTCCAAGACACAATTTACAAGCAATATTGCTAGCAATAGTAGTGAACACACTTTTTCTCACTATCACATTTCCTTCAGGCAGAAGAGCACACACACACACACACACACACACACACACACACACACACACACACACACACACACACACACACACACACACCATAAGTGTTGGATTTCATATTCATGAATAAATCGGTCTTATCTCATCAAACGATATAGCCCAACGGGAAATAGTGATCACGTAGTTCTAGAAGTTGAATTGGAGGATCAGGAAATTTTGAGATGGAATGAGGGCGACAAACAAAAAAGATTGAATAATGCCAAGACAAATTTTGAAGGTAAGTATCTTGGTAGTATAAAGTGGAAAGAAACTATGCAAGGCAAGACAGTTCAAGAGAAATATGAAATATTCATAGACAAGTACAATCAGGGGGTAAGGAGGCATGTTCCAGTATACAGAGTTAAAGAGAACAAACACACAAGGCATTACGCTTTGTGTGCTAAAGCTAAGAAGAGAAAGGGTGCTGCCTGGAAGAAATCAAGGACACAGAGAAATGAAGAGAATAGGAAGCAATATAATGAGGCATGAAAGAAATCTACTAGAATGAGGATGGAGGAGGAGAGAAAATTTGAAAGGGAGGTTGTAAAAAGATTTGGAGAGGAACCCATGCTATTCTACAAGTACATAAATGAAAAAATGATGAGCCGAGACACCATTACTAAGTTAACTAAGGGAAACAGGGTATATGAAACAACAGAAGAAATAAGTGAACTGATGAATGAGAGCTTTAGATCAGTATTTAATGTGGGAGATTTTATAGAACAAAACAACAAAGTGAAACAGGAATGGTTACAAAACATTATGGTGCATAAACAGGAAATTAATAAATTACTAGAAAAGGTAGAAGTAAGAAAAGCAATGGGGCCAGATGGAGTGTCAGGATGGACACTGAGAGAATGTAAAGAACAACTGGTAGACTCAATTTGAGATGCAATCAACAACTCATTAACGGAAGAGAAAGTACCAAGGGAAGGGTATGGAAAAGAACAAATACAGTCCCAATATATAAAGGAAGGAAAAGAACCGAGCTCTTGAATTACAGACCTATGTCACTGACTAGTGTTGTGGGAAAGCTTTGTGAAATTGTGATTAAAGAAAAATGGCTGGATTATCTGGAGGAAAATGAAATAATAAACAACTCCCATTTTGAATTTAGAAGATGATCATGTATAACAAATTTATTAAGTTTCTATACACAGTTAACAAATTGATGGGTGGACACAGTGTATTTAGATATTAAAAAGGCTTTTTACAGAGTACCACACAGAAAACTCCTATGAAAAAAAACAAAAAATCATATGGGAGGAGTACAGGAAAGCATCTTAAGCTGAATGAGAGACTCCTTAATGGGAAGAGAAATAAGGACAGTGATAAGAGACACCCTATCAAGTTGGAGCACAGTAACTACTGGTATATATATATATATATATATATATATATATATATATATATATATATATATATATATATATATATATATATATATATATATATATATATATATATATATATATATATATATATATATATATATATATATATATATATAAAACTCCTCGTCTGAAGGGGACCTGGGGAAGGAGAAATGCCTTAACCTAATTGATGCCAGGATGAAAGAAGTGAAACAAGAACACCAGAAAGTACAAAGGTCCTTTAGGGAGATAGTGAAAAAGCAGGAAGAAGAAAATAAAGTGATTACACAGAGTGAAATGGTAAAGGCATTAAAGGAAAATGAGTATGTAGTGAGAGATATTGCTGAAAAGAAAAAATGCGTGATCATAACAGGATTGAGGGAGGAAACTAACAGGAACTGGCAAGATAGGAGAGATAAGGAAAATGACAGGATTAAGTCTTTACTGAATAAGATCTCAGAAGAGGAAGAGTGCCTGTATGCTGAGGTAGAAGAAAGTGTTAGACTAGGAGCTTTTGAGGAAGGCAAGAATAGACCATTAAAATTGAAAGTAAAGTCTCAGGTGGCAACTGAGGACTTGTTGAGGAGGGCTTGGAAACTTAAGGACTCTGAGGAAACCAAAACAATTTACATAAGAAGAAATATGTCACAGGACGAACGGATGAAAATGAAAGAGCTTGTAACTGAGGTGAGAGAGAGAATGAAGAAAGAACCGAGGAGGAAAAGACCAAGTTTTTTTGGAGGATGAGAAATGGGAGGCTGAAGAAGTGGTGGATAAAACAGACGGAATAGACATTACACTGACAGAAACATGGAAGAAAGAGACTAGGAATGGAATTCAAGTGACTTACACGAACATAGATGGATTTCTGTCTAAGAGGTTGGAATGTATGGATTACCTAATAAACAATGAACCGGACATAATGTGTGTGGTGGAAACAAAGCTAAGGCCCGAAATAAAGCTAGATTGGTTTGATGTAAAACACTACAAAGTATGGAGAAATGATAGAAAAAATAAAGGAGGTGGTGGTATAATGGTTCTTACTAAGGAAGATCTGATAGTAAAGGAGGTGAACTATAGTAAGGGAAATGAGGAAGTGATGAGTATGCTTATAACAGATGGTAAGAGGGACATTAATATTATAACAGTATACATACCACCCAGAACCAATGCTTGGGAATATGAACAGTACCAAATGGTGATGAGAAATACTCTAGACAGAATGAAGCAGGAACTCATCAGAAAGGATAGAGTGATGATAGTCGGGGACTTTAATTGTAAAGAAATAGTGTGGGAAGACTACGAAGTGGTGAACGGTGGTGAGTGGGCAGAGGAATTGTTAAACGTAGCAACAAATAACTTGATGACACAGTGGGTGAGATCACCAACAAGGTGCAGGGGACAAGATGCTGCAGCAAGGTTGGATTTGGTATTTACCAGGGCCATCTCCTTAAAAGAAGAAATTGAGCATGAATGTCCCTTGGGGAAAAGCGATCATGATGTCCTTAGCTTTGAGCTGGATACGGAATTAAGCACGAATAAGATTGTGGAACGCAGGGAGGAAAAATTGAATTATATTAGGGCAAATTATAACCATATGAGGGAGTTCTTTAATGAAATTGACTGGTCCGTGGTATACCAGGAAGGGGATATGCAATTGAAATACGATAAATTTATGGATTTATATAACTCTGCTGTGAAGAGGTTTGTGCCATATCACAGAAAGAGGACTTTAAATAATAAACAGTGGTTTAATAGAAATTGTGAAGAAGCAAAAAGAACAAAGAAAAGGCATGGAAGAAACTTAAGAAAAACAGTGATGTATTATCAAGAGAAGTTTACAAAACAGCAAGGAATAGATATGTTGAAGTAAGAAGAACAGCACAAAAGGAATATGAACAGAGAGTGGTGGAAAACTGTGATAGTGACCCTACACTGTTTTACAAATTCATAAATGGAAAACTAAATAAAAGGGACACAATAGAAAAGGTAAAAAATGGGGAAAAAGTATATGAGGATGCTAGAGATATAGCTGAAATTTTGAACGACAACTTTTGCAAAGTGTTTACAAAGGAGGAGCATTTTATAGGAGAAGGGCCAACGGAGATAAAGCAAATGCAGGACATCATGGTTACTAAAGAAGATGTAAGGAAAATTATAAGCAATCTGGATATTAATAAATCAATGGGGCCTGATGGCATATCTGGAAGGTTGCTAAAAGAATGTAAGGATCAATTGTTGAACCCCGTATTTGATATTGTGGAAACCTCCATACGAACAGGATTAGTCCCGAAAGAGTGGAAAAGAGCTGACATTGTGCCTATATATAAGAATGGTAATAGAATGGAACCGTTAAATTACAGACCAGTATCGTTGACTAGTATATTGTGCAAAGTATGTGAAGTAATTAAAGCTAAGTGGAGTGAGTATCTAGAAAGTGAAAACATTCTGAGTGAAAGGCAGTTTGGTTTCAGAAAAGGAAGATCGTGTGTATCCAATTTATTATGTTTTTATTCAAGAGTGACTGACATACTACAACATAGAGAGGGATGGGTGGATGCTATTTACCTGGACTTGAGAAAGGCCTTTGATAAAGTGCCACACAATAGACTGATGTGGAAACTAAAGAAAATTGGAGGAGTAAGTGATAAACTAGCAAAATGGATGAAAAATTACTTAGTGGGAAGAGAAATGCGAACAGTGGTGAAGGGAAGGAAGTCCGAGTGGAAGAAGGTAACCAGTGGAGTTCCACAAGGGTCAGTGCTTGGTCCCATCATGTTTTTGATTTATGTTAATGATATGCCAGTAGGAATTGACAGTTACATGAACATGTTCGCGGACGATACCAAAATTATGAGCAGAGTAAAGAATGTGGAAGATTGTAACAAGCTATAGGAAGATCTTGATAAAAATATATGAGTGGAGTAAAGAGTGGCAGATGGAATTCAATATAAAGAAGAGCCATGTTATGAAAAATGGGAAGAAGTAGATACAGACCAAACAGGATTACAGGCTGGGTGATGAGAAAATTGATGAGACCAATGAGGAGAAAGACTTACAAGTAACCGTGCAAAACACTCTGTCACCGGAGAAACACATTAACAAGATATTTTGGAAAACATATAACATGCTTCAAAATATTGGCCTTGCATTCCACTACCTAGATGAAGGAATGATGAAGAAGATATTATGCACCTTAATAAGAGCCCAGTTAGAGAATATGCAGCATGTGTCTGGTCACCGCATATGAAGAAAAATGTGAAGAAGGTGGAAAGGGTACAGAGGCTGGCAACAAGGATGGTACCAGGACTCAGGGAGTTAGACTATGAGGAAAGACTGAGGAAACTGGGGCTGACCACATTAGAAGAGAGAAGAACAAGAGGAGACATGATAACTATGTATAAATTGGTGAACAAGATTGACATATTGGACAGAGAATTGATAAAGGTGACCACAAGTAATTATCTCCGAGGACATGGAAAAAAACTAATAAAAGACATCTGTCTAAATGACGTGAGAAAATACAGTTTCCCGCATCGTAGTATTGATAAGTGGAATAAACTGAGCAGTGATGTCGTTGACGCAGTGTGTGTCAATCAGATGAAAGAGAGATATGACAGGAGTGGACAAGGAGACAGGACACAGAGAGCTTAGCTCGGGCCCTGTAATACACAAATAGGTAAATACACACGGACACTCATTCACTCACACACACACACACACACACACACACACACACAAATACTCAGAAATTAGGAAGTACAGTTGTTTTACAGGCAAGTAAAACAATACCAGCAAGGGAGGCGGTGACGTAGGATCGGGTAGACGTCCATGCATAAGTTCGAATCCCACCATGTGCCGCCTTCAAACTATGCCATTTGTCAAGTGGTTTAAAGTTACCTACATGTCACCAAAGATGCGCTTGGGTGGTGATATGGGTCCTAATACAGGTACCACTATAAATATAATTTCCTGCACCACTAATGGGTGGAAGTTGAACAGCGCTTCCATTTATACATTATAGCTACTCTTGAAGTATACCTACAGGTGCTATAGGCCATAACATAAAAAAGAAAAAAATGAAAAAAAGGGACAATCCTTTCACTGCCCAGTCTTGGCTGGGTGAATTCATGAATCTGGATAGTCCCACACACTGACCCCTGAAGAGTGATGTTATGCACTTTCCCAGGAGCTGTACACGTATACACCTAAACAAAGTAAAAAGAATCCTGTATTCGTAACATTATACAGACAGCTTCTGGCACACAAGAAGGCATTCCCTTCTGCAGCTATGGTGGTAAGCTTTATTAAAACTACATATTTTTGGTTGTTACTGTAGTCATGGAGACACTAATAGAAACAGTTGATGAGAAACAAACTTAACAAAGATCTGTAGGTAAAGGTTGTTGTTGTTATTAAGGGCTATGAGGATTCTCTACTGCAGGGGTTCTCAACCCGGGATTCGCAAACTCTGGGGTACTTAGATGGCTGATCTAATAATATCCTTTGCAGTACCATTGCATATTGAATTAATGTCAGTAACTAAATTAACATTCCAAGGATACTTAGATATGGCTGATCTAATAGTATCCATTGTATATTCATTAGTGTCAGTCACTAAATTAACATTTTATTCGATATCAGATTGAGGGTTCGGGTAGATAGTCTTATAACTCAGGGAGTTCTTAACGAGAAAAAGGTTGAGAACTCCTGCTCTACTGGAAGGCCCAATGAGCCCTGGGAGAAGGCATGAGACACTCGCAGGCCCATCTTCGTCAGGAAAACACAAGTGAGGCGGAAGTTAAGGTATGGTATCAATACTTACGCTAGGGTTTGTTCAACTTTGCCTGTAAGAGTTCTCGGTACAGTCACTACTACTCAATGTCCCGACTCTTCTGTGAAGTTATTGCAGGAACAGAAAGAAATTGCATTAGATAGAAAAAGGATTAATAATTAGAGACAACTAAACAACATGAATTTAAAGTAAAAGAAAATTAATATCAGACAAATCAAATCAATAAACAAAATACAAATGGATGCGCCGTTAGAAAGACTATCCCTCAACACTGCAGAGATTGGAGAAAGATCATCACATCAGCAGCCGCACGTGTGACAGAGAGGCTGCGTCGTTTACTAAACATTCATAGCGCCTACTTTGCATATACGAAGTGTCAGTCATGACAGAGGAATGGAAAGAGAAGATAATAAAGGAGAAGCTCGGAGGAAAGAGAGACTGGAGCGAAGAGGAGCGTGCCGCCCTCGCCCACAGTCTGGACGAGGAGCTGGAGAAGCGCCTGCAGGGGAGTGGCGGCGGCGAGGGAAGACCCAAGGATGCCTGGACTGAAGATAACTGGAAGGAGGTCAGTACAGAGGTTGTGTTGTTATGTTCTGCCATCGGTACTCTCAGTACTCCATTGAAATTAGTTTGAAATGCCATTAATCCATCCTCCAGGTAAGAAAAAGGTATTTATAATATATATATATATATATATATATATATATATATATATATATATATATATATATATATATATATATATATACACACACACACAAACTTGAGTACTTGAGCCTGCCTTCCATATTCTGAATATCATACACTTTATATTTCTGCCCGGAATCATACCAAGTCTGTTCTTCAATTTATCAAACACTCCTTCATAAATAGAAAATGTCAAATTCTTTAAAACTTTATCTCCCCTTGTGACTTCTAGCATCTGGCCAAAAATATATCCAATAACTTTACCCTTTCCCTCCTTTATTTCATCCTGATGGCACCACTGCCATCTCATCTGTCTCTAAGGCTGAACTCTTCTCTCAAACCTATGCTAAAAACTCCACCTTGGATGATTGTCCCTCCCTCTCCTCCTCCCTCTGACTATTTCATGTCTACAATTAAAGTTCTTTGTAATGATATTTTTCATGCCCTCACTGGCCTAAACCCTTGGAAGATTTATGGACCTGATGGGGTCCCTCCTATTGTTCTCAAGAACTGTGGTTCCATGTCTGGAACTTGCCTAGCCAAACTCTTTCAAAGTTCTATGTCTATCGACTTCTACCTTTCCTTCTTGCTTGAAGTTTTCTTACATTCAGCCTGTTCCTAAAAAGGGTGATCATTCTAATACCTCAAACTACTGTCCTATAGCTTTAATCTCTTGCTTGTTTAAGGTTTTTTAATCTATCCTCAGTAGGATGATTGTTAAACATGTCACATCACAATCTTTTATCTGATCACCAGTATAGCTTCCATCAAGGTCGCTCTATTGGTGATCTTATGGCGTTCCTTACTGAGTCTTGGTCATCCTCTTTTAGAGATTTCAGTAAAACTTTTGCAGTCACATTAGACATATCAAAAACTTTTGATAGAATCTGGCGCAAAGCTTTTATTTCAAAACTGCCCTCCTACTGTTTCTATCCTTCTCTCTGCAACTTCATCACAGTTTTCTTTCCAACTGTTCTATTGCAGCTGTGGTAGACAGCCACTGTTCTTCTTCAAAATCTATTAATAGTGGTGTTCTTCAGGGTTCTGTCCTGTCATTCACTCTCTTTCTATTGTTCATGAATGATCTCCTTAACCAAACTTCATGCCCTATGCACTCCTACGTTGATGATACCACCATACATTTTTCCACATCCTTTCAGAGACGACCAACCCTTCAGGAAGTCAACAGATCATGCAGGGACGCCACAGAACGCCTGACTTCCGATCTTTCTAAGATTTCTGATTGGGGCAGAGAAAACTTAGTAGTGTTCAATGCCTCAGAAGCTCAATACCTCCATCTATCAACTTGACACAACCTTCCAGGCAACTATCCCCTCTTTTTCAATGACACTCAACTGTCTCCCTCTTCTACACTGAATATCCTCACTCTGTCCTTTACACATAATCTTAACTGGAAACTTCACATCTTATCTCTTGCTAAAACAGCTTCTATGAAGTTAGGCGTTCTCAGGCATCTCTGCCAGTTTTTTTCACCCCTCCAACTGCTAACTCTACACAAGGGCCTTATCTGTCCTTGTATGGAGTACTCTTCACATGATTGGCGGGGGAGGGGTACCAATCACAGTTTTATTTGATAGGGTGGAATCAAAAGCTTTCCGTCTCATCAACTCCGCTCCTGTGACTGACTGTCTTCAGACTCTTACCAATGAAATGTTGCCTCACTTTCTATCTTTTATTGCTATTTTCATGCTAACTGCTCTAATGATCTTGCTAATTGCATGCCTCACCTCCTTCTGCAGCCTCCCTGCACAAGGTTTTCTTCTTCCTCTCATCCCTATTCTGTATAATTCTCCAATACAAGAGTTAACCAGTATTCTCAATCATTCATACCTTTCTCTGGTAAACTCTGGAGCTTCCTGCCTGCTGTTGTATTTCTGTCTTCCTACGACTTGACTTCTTTCAAGTAGGAGGTTTCAAGACATTTGTCCCTGTCTTTTGGCTGCTACTTTCTGATCTTTTAGGGAACTTGCATTTGAAGTGGGTCTTTTTTTTTTTCCCTTTGGTTAGTTTCCCTCTTGTATAAAAAAAAAAAAAAAAAAAAAAAGATTGGAGATACATGGGACAGCTTCCAAGACTGAGTAAGGAAAGAGTTGTCATTGACTTAATGAAGATTATTAGCAAAGGATAGGCAAGTTCCGTGGCACACTTTTAATAGACCAAGATGAAGATTGTTGGGTTCCATGGTGTTGTCAGCATCAAGAGATTTTAATGGTACTACATTATATCATAGGAGTAAAATTGGATAGTTGAAAGGTTACCATAACACACGTGGTGATGGAAAAGGTTCAAAGGTGGCTCAATAACAGCATATCATCTCCAGATCTTTGATCTTCCCACCATTCTCCCTCTTTGAATGTGTGTGGGATACGGGTTCATTACAAATTATCAGAGCTGGGCGCGTTACTTGATATTGGATAGTCTGGTACCGCTCCTCCGGACCTCAAAACACAGGTAGTCCGTACCTATACTTCTGCACCTAAAATTTTTCCCCTCGGCCTGGTACCGCATCTCCTGTACCATACCCAAAACTATTAAAGTATGCCTGAAAAATCTAGTCTGTACCTCAAAAAATAAAACCAAATACAAGGCAATAATACATCAGAGCTCTCTCTCTCTCTCTCTCTCTCTCTCTCTCTCTCTCTCTCTCTCTCTCTCTCTCTCTCTCTCTCTCTCTCTCTCTCTCTCTCTATATATATATATATATATATATATATATATATATATATATATATATATATATATATATATATGCCTGGTAGCACAGATATATATATATATATATATATATATATATATATATATATATATATATATATATATATATATATATATATATATATATTTATTTATTTATTTATTTATTTATTTATGCCTGGTAGCACAGACTGCCAAAAGTAATGTTACAGGGTGTGGACTCTTTGTGATCTTTATTTATTTATTTTTATTTATTTATTTTTTATTTATTTATTTATTTTATTTTTATTTTTTTTTTTTTTCTTGGAAAATCTCAGGTGAGGTGGTACAGACTTAGAATTTTGTCTTTCCACACTTTTAAAATTTTTCCACACTTCAGACCTCCACCCATTGTTTGGTGGTCTGCAGGTACAGAGGAATGGAGGTACAGACCAAGGTATGGAAGTGCCCAGCTCTGCAAATTGTACAAAACTTTTTTTTTTTTTTTTTTTTTTCCCAAGTCTGGATGGTAGATATTCAGCTTATTCCATATAATACATCTTGGTATAGGATTATTAGCTTCAATTTTCTTTGATACTATTTTCTTTTGATGCTTTGGCTAAGGCTGTGATAACATAATCCTACTCTACCTCACAGACTATTAAAAAATCTTGTCCTGGAAATCAATATCCAGGTGTGACATACATGGTATATTTTGTTAGAAAAGATTATAATATACTTCTTTGTGCCCTCCCAGATCCACCCATGATATTTGGCAGCATATGAAATGCTAATTTGTATTTGATAAGAATGATCTTGTCTCCTCTGCAGCAAATGGCGGAGCACCCATTGTTTGCTCCTTACCTGCAAGAGGAAGGTGCTGTGGAAGGGGAAGCTCCTATCAATCCCTTGAGTGAGGGTCTGGCACAACTCAAATTTGACCCAGACCACAGCAGCCCACAAGGTTCTGTTCTGTCATCTGTTATAATTTAAAAGGAATTTCAATTACATACTCAGTTAATACTAGGTAAATAGATGAAGCACACCACTCTATTTACTAATGTCTTTGACTCTTTATTCCCAACAAACTGGGAGCTGGTGGGAAAGTGAGGTTTTTGGGAATGGATAAAACGAGTATATGGTTAAATGTCATCTCTTACCATGAAATATAAGCAAGTTATTGTTTTTGTTGTTATGGTGGGCACCATCTTTGATACTCCAGAAATCAATAGTCTACCCTTTGGGACACTATTCTAACTTTGTATTACTTATCCTAACCTAACCTATATTAAGTGTAATACTAGGATAGACAGCAGATATCTGGAGTATCAAAGATGACATCCATCATAAAAACAGCAATAATAACTTGCTTATTTTTCATGGTAAGGGATGACATTTGACCATATATTAGCTCTTTCAACCCCAAACCTCACTTTCCCACCAGGTTCCATAGTTTGTTGTATAAATAAAAAAAAAAAAAAGAAAAAAAGAGGGTGAAAAGTCAGACATTAGTAAGTAGAGCAGCATGCCTGGTCTTAATATTTACTTAATATTTATTTATTTTTTTATTTAATTTATTTTTTATTTTATTTATTTATTTTTTTTTTTTTTTTTTTTTTTATTTATTTATTTTTTTTTTTTGTGGAAGGGACACAGGATAAGAGCAAGAAAACTGCAATGAAAAGAATACTAAAGTGCCGGTCTTTGAAGAGTCAAAAGCAGTACTAGTAAAAAATTGCAGGACTTGAAACTTTCCTCTTGAAAAAGTTAAAGTCGTAGGAAAGTGGAAATACAGAAGTATACTGAGATTTCATGAGTTTAACAGAGAAAAAGATGAACAATTGAGGATACTGTTTAACTCTTGCATTAGAGTGATGAATAGAACAGTGGTTGGAAAAACAGGACAACCTTATGCAGTTAAACACTAGGAGGAGGGGAGGCATGCAGTTAGCAAGATCAGACTAATTAACATGAAGTTAGGTAGCCGTAGAGTATAGCAAAATATGCAACATTGCAAAGATGGAAAGCTAAAAGGAGTTGATAAGACAAAAAGCTTTTGATTCCACTCTGTTTAAAAAAAGCAGTATACGTGGAACTCACCCAAACATTGATGTATAAGATCACTGTGCAGCAACTGGTGAGAGACAACTCAGAACGATTAACTTTATATTAGCTGCTTTACGTAGAGATGAGATGTGAAGCTTCCTGTTTAGATTATAAGTAAAGGGCAGACAAAGGATATTCAGTGCAGAAGGGGGAGGGATAGTTAAGTGTCATTGAAGAAGAGGGAATAGTTGTCTGGAAAGTTGTGTTGAATTGATAGATGGAGAAATGAGTTCTTGAGGCATTGAACAATACTTAGTTTGCCTTACCTCAATCCAAAATTAGAAGTTGGTGGATTGATTACAGTCATTCAAAATCCTCTCAGGGCTTGGTGATTATAGTGACTTGAATGGTGCCATGTCATTCTATCAAGAATGTATTATTCTAAAGACTGTTCCCATGGTTGGCTACAGAACATGTAATTTATGTGCTTTTTAACATGAATACTTTCTCATGGACATTAAATGGAAAATTTTTCTGTTTTACACTGAACAAAGAGGTTTATAACATCAAACATCAGAGAATAGATGAAGGGTGTTGTTTTGTATTTGGATTGTTTGATTATTCTCATTTTTGTTTTTCAGTAGACTCTACATAGCTAATATATATGCATACAATAGAAATAATACAGAAAGCCCCCACTCTTGGCAAATCTCAGCTTGGCGAAATTCACTTTTGGCAGTTGGGTGGCCATGGACTACCGAGTGCACGCTTGGCGATTTCAGTTCAAACTTGGTGGACTCATGGCGAACTGTGCTGCTCCCCGGTGACGTCAGACCTCTCTCTAAACCTATCAGAACGCAGTGTGAAAGTCCCCTTCAGCCATTTTGTTTGTGCTACCCTCTGTTCTGCTAGCGTGGGAACGAATTCTGGCAATTTACCGCCAACATGGCCTCTACCAGCACAACAGGTGGTACTGGTGGGGGTAAGGACAATGGTGGTGGAGGCAAGGACGAAAGTGGACGAAGGAAACAGGTGGAAAAACGGGAGTTACAGCCTTTATATCATATTTTATTAGCTTTATTTATGTTTATTGATCTATTTGTACAAGTATTCTAATATGTGAAGGCAAAAGATTTTATTTCAGCTCGAAAGATGGTATTTTAGGGGTCAAAAGAGGGACTTTGGCAATGACCAATGACTGATTGAGGCATTTTTTAGGCAATTTATATGGTATAAAGAACTCGTGCTTGGCGAAATTCACATTTGGCGGTAGTTTCGCCAGACTAATTAATTCGCCAAAGGGGGGGGCTTACTGTAGTTTCTTTATCAATGCATTACAGAAGTGGCACAAAACTACAAGGATGAGGGCAACCTGCAATTCAAGTACAAGAAGTATAGATTAGCTGTTGCCAATTTCTCTGAGGGCTTAAAGCAGCAGTGTGCAGATAAGGAACTGAATGCTCAACTGTACAACAACAGGGCAGCAGCACAGTGCCAACTAGGTAACAATTAGACTTTTTTCTAATTTAGTTTTTTGATAATAAAACTAATTTTTTTTACGGCATTGTTGTCATTACATAGCTTAATAGTAATTTGCAATGGCAACTTACACTATTTGCATTTACTTACTGTTGTATATAATCTGGTGCATAGATAGATAAATAGCATAATTATACTGTGGAGGAGGTCCTTATATTAATTTTATTATAAAAAATTATCTTAAAACTACTTGAAAATGGGGTCTCTGCATCCTGCTTGAGTGTATAGTTACAAATGAAAAGAATCAGCCACTTAGATTTTTGTCTAATCTGTTATATTAATTTTTCTGTGTTATTTTTTCAGCTTGTATATGAGTACATTTTTATGGATGAAATCAGAAACCAGTCATAGTGTTCTCTTAAAACATCCCACAAATATTTGCAGGGAATTTTCGTTCTACAATCAAAGACTGTGAAAAAGCATTTGAATTGAAGCCACACTACACGAAAGTCATTACAAGAGCAGTTGATGCTGCTACAAAACTGAAATCCTGGGATGAAGTGTTTGCATGGTGTGACCGTGGCCTCCAGCTGGACCCTACTGACACCAAACTGAAAGCATCTAGACTTAAGGCAGTGAAAGAAAAGGTGAGGCAGAAGACACTCATAACCAAAAGTAATTTGTTGGCAGTTTAGCTTGCTAAACTTTAGAAGTATTTTCTTTTTACTTTGAGTTTCAGAGAGGCATTCATAGAATTTGATTTATAAAATGTTGCATCTTGGAAGGCTCATCCCAATTTTAAGTAAGTAGACAGTTCTAGAAAAGTGAGTTGGCTCCATAACAAATACCATACCCCACTGTTCAGTTTCACATATAAAGTAATGACAATCATATTTCTTTTAACTTCATCATCACACAAAGAAAAGTAATATTTATTAGTTACTCATAATATGCTGATATACTTTAAACACTATAAAGTAAATACAGTGAAAAAAGCAACATTTTTATATACAGCAAAGAGTAATGACATTGCAGAGCTCTTTTTTTATATTGCTCTTTTCATCATGTGTACAATGAATACATTTTTTTTTTCTCTCTCTCTCTCTCCAGAAAATGATAGAGAGAGATAATCGCAGGAAATCACAAGAAATTTTGAAAAAGAAGAATGAAGAACAGAGTGTGGTGAACGTCATCAAGAATCGGGGAATAAAGCTAGGCACTTCTCATCTAAAGGGATCCTCAAGTATCACCCTGGAAGATCTGGAGACCCACCACCCTGCTGCTCATGTAAAATAGACATATATGTTATAATAATTAAGTAATTACATAATCTCTTACATATCCCACTGGTGAGTCTACAATAGGATAGCTGAGACAAAAAAAAAAAAGTCATATTACTTTCCTCATGCATACCTCTCACTCATTTCCTGTTCTCCTATTTGTTGTCTTACATATTCTTCTTCCAACTTACTTCATATAAACAGATAGACAAGGGTGAGGGAATAATAAAAGAATTGGAAGTGAATAGATTTGCCATAATCAACCACTAAGGGATTTTTAGCAATCATTATAATTTGTATTTAGATAGAGGCCTCTTAATCAGTAATCAAGTTGCTTACCAATCCACACAGCTCCCATTTTTAAAACTGGTAATTGTGTAGACAAAAAGGCAATTGTTAGAATAGATTCCTACCTGTTGCTTAATTAACATTTTCTTGGTGGTTTGGCAGGGTTCAAGAGTTCACCTCAACAGTTGTGCAGAGTTAGTGTGGCCTGTAATGCTGCTTTATCCTGAATATCAAGAATCTGATTTCATCCAGGAATTTACTGAAAGTGATTTGTAAGTATTTTTTGTCAGTTTTCTTGTACCACAAAGCAGTTTTTTTTATTCCAAATTATATTGGTGAGAATTTAGGGAAGAAGGCTTGTGCATAAAAATGTAGCTGACTGTTGTCAAATCCTACCTCATTGTGTCTTAAGTTCAGTTAATGTGAGGGTAAATTCTAAGAAACTTTTATCAGTAATCCTATAATTTCTGCACAGTTTCAGTGACCACTTGGAAGTGATATTTGGGGAAGGTGCACCCCCAGCCCCATGGGACACAGAACAAAAATATCAGTACCAAAACTTAAAAATTTTCTTTGAAGATAAAGAAAAGGAGAAACTGTACAGTGTTGACTCTTCCTGGACACTCTCACAGGCCCTATCAGACCCCAGGTGAGTTTACATTTTGTTATTACCATCAGTACTTTTCTTCTTAACAGAAATTAAACACAAGCTCTGAAAGTAACATGTGGAGATGAACCTTTGGCTGTCTAGAATTTTTCTGAAGAACATAGTTACCAGGTCTTCCTGTAGATAGTGTATCAAGGTTTCATTGTTTATACAAAATATTAAGTTTTAGTTTTTTATTGTAAATAATTTTAATGTGTAGAACATTTTAAAGAAATTGGCACAAAAGAAATACAATACATTGCTTTTATGTTATGCAGAAAAAACATTTCAGGTAAATTCATGCACTTACTGATTTTTTTATTTAAGTGTTAAGAAAATCTATTTGCGACATTTCTTTTTTTTTCAAATTTAGCTATTTTCCTATTAGGCAGAGATTCATTGAGAAGGGAGTACCTGATATAAGTACTACATAACCCATTTCAGCCATACTTATACATATTTGTAACATGTAATCACCTAACTAATGTAATCTAAGGTGTACTCTCCATAGG
This sequence comes from Portunus trituberculatus, assembly GCF_017591435.1. Taxonomy (NCBI): domain Eukaryota; kingdom Metazoa; phylum Arthropoda; class Malacostraca; order Decapoda; family Portunidae; genus Portunus; species Portunus trituberculatus. The sequence continues at coordinate 24,693,671 of NC_059271.1, read as the reverse complement.
ATCTAAGTAGTTACACACATGCATGCATAATGTGATTTTTCAATTTTCAGTATATGATTATAACCTTTTTACCTAATTATGGTCTTCTCTTCCAGATACTGCGTGATGGCTGGGACACCAAGTTTCATAATTGTTGTGAATGGAAGCAGATTTATGAAAGAGTTTTTGAGCAAGTATAAGTAAATCATGTTAAACATAATTTATCTATTTTACCTTTTAAATAATCTCCTGGTTAGCAAGTATTCCACCCTTGTTAATATTGATTTTAGTATAAGGAGAAAGGATGAAAATAACTTAGTAAAATATGTTTGAGCACAAGATAAATCATATTTTAAGAGGGATGCAGAAACTACAACTATAGATAGGTTAAAGATGCAGTGTAGCTTTGCAGGATGCTTTTGGGTGCCTGAGACTGACTCCATCCCAGCATAAAACCTCTTTTTCATTATGGTGCTTTCCTGCTGGCATATTAGCAGTGGGATATATGAAGGCAGGAGCATTATTCTTTTTCTATCCTGGAACCTTGTTCTTCCACAAAAGAAATAGAAAATGTTCATTAGATATCCTCATTTCTTTCTTTTCCTCACCACACCACCACACCTCACCTCACACTATAAAGCTCCTCAGCACAACCCAGTATAACACTACTTCCATTCTCCCCTCTATCTCACTGGATATTTATAGCAAATTTTTTTTTGCAGCTTTATCCCTCTTCCTTTTATACATGTGCTCACATTTTTGTTGATTTTTAATGATTTTACCAAGCCATAATTTCATTTTCAATGTCAATATCCCAACCTACCATCTTAATTTTTCTTATATTTTGTAGTGGTGTCATATAACCAATGTTACTCCACTTAAATTTTGAATCAATCAAGTAATTGGTCTCTCATTTTTACTATACATTATGCTAGCCTTGCAATGCAATTCCTCACTTTCATCACTCTCACACCCAGCCTGCTTCGTTCTCACTCATCACATTACTACTCTCAATTTTCCATCTACCAGCTGAAGTTAACCATACCACAGATATGGATAGAACCCTAATTACAGTATAAAGTTGATAGATATTTTCTTAGGTTGTTTTGTATAAGATAAATGACTAGAATCAAAAGGAAGCATTATATTCCATATATGTTATTGTATGATATTTGTCTGATTATGCCACACTTCAACCATTTGTTGGACTGATAACTGAGGAACAAGAACACTTTCTGAGCAGTCAAGATGAGGCAACCAACAAGGGACTTCAACATGCCTTGCTCTGGCACTCACTGAAGACACCCAGATGCCCATACTGACATCCTCACCCCCATGGGGTACCAAATGATGTTGTGCATCCACCACAGCATGCACCAGAGACTCTTTAATATGAAAAGAGAGGACCCTGAATTTAACAAACATATTTTCTTGAATTTCAACATAGACATAATGGTCATCATTCAGGAATCTTGTTTACTTTAATGACAGAGGCAAGTTTCACTACATGTCCTGTTACTCTTCTATTATATTAGTTATGTATGTGTCAAGATTATGCAATTAAAACTACAATACTAGTTGTGTCTAATAAGTTTGTCACAATTACTTTATCAGGAGGGATAAATAAGATTTGATGAATTTTACAACTAATCATAATTCTAATGCCACTATTTTACTCAAATCATGTTCAACTTACTTGTCATAACATAACCTGATCCAGCAGGAAATGTTGGGTAAGTAAGAGATGGGTAGGTGAAGTCTGCCCATTTCCCATAAGCAGGAACAGAACGGCGATAATGAAAGAGTGACCACCACGCTTGGTCCTCTTCACTTTGTACTTCAGTGAGCATACTTAGCAAATTCACATTCACAAAGGTGTCATCATCAACCTTCATCAAGTAGAAAGAGTTTTGCTTGTATGCTGTCCTGTTGTAAGAATTGATGTCATTATTCATTAGAGTAAAGGGATGACAAATCACATATTCTAAATTAATATTCATCATTTACACAGATCTCAATAGAGCAAAATACATACACAACTGTAAAAGTAATGCAAAATGTTTTTGCTGCTTGAGATAATTTTCATTTTGTAGGAACACTACAAGTCTTTGCACTTTATATTTACTTTTTACCCATGAGAAATAAGAGTGAAGATGTGATTACTGAATGAATTTTAAAAAGAACATGTCATAAAAATATATTTCAAGTGTAACACTTTAGTACTAAAATACACTATTATTTTCTAGCTAAATAATATAGATAAATGGCTGAAAATATTATATGTACTACTGGCAAACTTACCAGCTTAAATAAGCCATTACTTTATGTGGCAAGTTATTATACACATCAAGATGTGGGAGTATCAATAAATCACTGTGGTGGTTTTGTTCCTCCTCCAACTTGAGCTGGAGATCGGCTAAGTGTTGCTTCCACTCCTCAGCTCTCTCTGCTTGGGTCTCCTTGTGTTGTTTAAGAGCTGACTTGTCTAAGGATACAGAAAAAGAAAATTACGGGTTTAAAGGGATAAGAATTTTACAATTTCTATTGAGAAAAGAATGGCCATAAAATAACTTGACACGCATTTGAACTGAAATCACTTTACGTCACACAGCTACTAGTGATACTTGAAGAATCATATTCAGTCATGCTTTCATATGCTAAGGCAATTTATAATGCTCAACTAACATCAGCTTACCTGCAACAGTATATTTTGCTGATACTAGAGGACAGGAAGACTTGTGCCATTGTATTAGTGTGTTCCTTCTTGTGCGAAGGAACTTGTACTCTAAAACTGAACTGTTATTCCAATCACAAACCTGAAGAGATGCCACAGAAATGTAAACGAAGTACATACATAACAAGAATTCATAAAAGAAAAAAGAGGATTGGCTTTTTAACAAAAAAGACATAAGGATAGAGATTCTAATTGCAATATACAGAAGCACATTGGGCAGAGTATGCATGCCTGATTATAGTCTCTCATACACATACATATATGCATTGTCAAAAAAATATCGGTGCAAAATATTCTTTTAAGAGAATCTTTACTTAAATGAGCATTTTAGAAAAAATTAACATTCACTTTACAAACCCATTTTTTTGTGTCATTGAAGTCATACAATCCCTCTCCACATAGCTCTTCCTTCTCTTCCAAGCTGAACAACCTCAGCTCACCCTCAAATCCTTTAGGCAAGCGTAGGAAAGATGATAACTTGATGCTGCATAAGTCACCTTCATCATGGCAAACACTGTGTGATAATACGACCTGCTCAATCACTTCTTCTGGGTCACTAAATATGACAACCGTATTATTTGACTCCTTCAAAATTTCTCTGTGCACCAAGAATTTCTCTACAATGACTGGATGGAGAACTCTGAATCCAAGTCCAATATAGCAGTCATCCAAACTTCTAAAATTTTTCTTGTATTGACTATAATGACTTTTGAAGAATTGTCTTAGCTTAGAACTTTCCCAGTCTGAAAAAGTGAAAAAAAAAGTTGTTCTTGTAATTTTGTTTTAAACCAGAAAATACACAATTCATATTTTCTGAAACATACTACATTGCAAAGAATTCAACCTTCCATATCTTACATAAGCAAAATTTTAACATGGAAGAATGTTGATTAGCTGTTCTTGAAAAATGTGAATAGTACTGAGATAAGTGAAGCTTTCATATGTCTCATTGAGTGGTCAAGACATTTGTATCTAAGCATCTCTCATAAATGCAGCAGCAGCAGCACCTTTGCCTTGATGATGACAATGATGTAGTAGCAATTACTTAATTAAACTTTGTAGAAACTGTAAGCAATGATGATAAGTGCTGGGTATAGGGACACAATGTGTGCAAGGTTAACTAGTTACAATGGAAGTTTCCAGTGTCCCTACAGTCAGAGAAAGCACAACAGGTGAGGAGCAGTGTCAAAATGATGTACTAATGATTGAAGTCTGCCTTACCTCTCTTCCTCGGGTGCCACACTTCACAACCATCCGGAGAGATTCGATCAGCTGGGGGAACAGCACAATCCTGGTCTCCCAGTACAAATTTCATCTCTACGTCTGGCAGTCCTTGCAATGCTGAACCCCATGTCTGTCTTATTACTTGGCGCTCAGACAAATGATCTCTTGCTGACAACACTCCCACGATGAGTCGCCTGGGAGGTGGTGCTGAGGTAAAATGATTGGATAAATATCTAGAAAGGCGTCCATCTGACATTAAGTAATAAGGAATCCATCAATGATTGTATATTTGATGCCTAGAATACGAAATAAGCACTCGACCGTCGGAAATTTATACCTCCTCGCAAAGACAGCAGATGCAGGAGCAGCGGTACAAAGAGGGCTGGCAGGAACACAGCCGCCGCCTGTCTGATGCTGCTCCTTTCCATGGTCCTCCTCACTTGCCGGTTACTTCTCCACACCTCTCATTGCATTCCGGCTCATTATATTTTGGCTGGGTATTCCTGACAGGCAAGGAAGATGACAGCTGAGGTCCTCGTAAGTCCCAGCAGCCCTTCCAGGGAAGCTGCCTTTCCCACTCAAGACAGCGTCAGTCTTGTTTTGACAGAAACATTGCAGCCGATGATCATAGATAAACTTTCATAACGGTGCCTATTTCAATACAATAAATATTTCTATCTTTCTATTTTAATCTTTTATTTGGATTTTATTATTTTTTTATAAATATAATATTTCTACGGCAAGCAATCTACCTATAGCTGAACTTTTAAGGGAAAGATTCAGTAAATGCACAAAATATATCCGATTTAAAATCAAATTAAAACATAATTAGTTTTACGCATGAAAACACACATTTTAAGGTTTATAATGAAATGAATATTGTTTTTTTTTTACCTTTCAGTGATTGGGTATATATTTTCCGACATCCGGCTTGTATGTGTGTTAGCTTAACGCTTCCCGCCATCACTCCTTTGCACACTCAGCCACCGCAGGGTGAGGACGTGTATTGTGAACTCTGCTGAATTTGCTATCTTATCTTGACTTGTATTCGTTTTAAATCTATCTACATTGGTACTAATAGTTGTGTGTACAGTTTCAGATCCTCGGAGGAAACAAAAACAGACACCATGGCTCCCACCAAGAAGTCCGTAAGTATTGGTGTGGTGCACGTGGCGGGGTGAGGTGAGGTGCTGGTGGCTGGACATAAGGGTTTCTCAGATCTTAGTAGAAAATATGGATGGTATTCAAATGACATTAACATTTCCATCCTTGGGCTAAGTTAAGTATATTTCGGTATCATTTCCATCCAATGTTACTTTCTTTACTTTGTCTACACCACGATTTGGGAAGCATATGTTTGGCCAGGAATTCGTAGTTTGCTCAGTTTTAGAGTTGGCAAATAATGTTCGCGAGGTGTTGCTATTTGATTTTTTTTCTTTTCCAATTGTATAATTTTGATGCAGCTTTCTCTCTCTCTCTCTCTCTCTCTCTCTCTCTCTCTCTCTCTCTCTCTCTCTCTCTCTCCATTAGTCTACGTTTAGATTGCAAATTAAATATTCCGATAGACGTGTAATGAATGTGGAATAAGGTAGGAGTAGTAAGATGCTAGTTTCTGGCTCCTGCTCCCATGAATTGAGTAGATGAGAATGTGTGGTGCACGTGGTGATGCGTGGAAGCTGGTGACCCCGGTGACTTGGTGTCATGTATAGAGTGGCTATTTGTTGGAGTATAAAATCTTATAGTTTTATAAGTCCGTTTGCCAAACATGGCCGTTTGTCTCACTTCATAAAGCAAATGTGAAATTGTCTCGGTTTTCCCAAATCGAAGTTAAAATCCAAGCTATCCTAAACCTATAATCTTTAGCGCAACGTGATTTTCAAAAGTACCAATACGAGTCGGTGATAGTTAGCCCTGCGGGAAAGAAAGAAAGAAAAAAAACGCAAAGTAGTGAGTGTACTACCACATAGTTGTGATCTTGCCGCTAGCATCCTCACTTCTCTATGCTATGCATGTCTGGTTAGGTTAGTGTGATGGATATTCTGATACTGTCCCCGAGAAACTGTCCCGCGCGCTCGCCTTGATTCCTGGCTCCTTCGCAGCTCTTCCACCCAGCTGATTTGACGTCACATAAAATGAGAAATATGGTATGTCATTTTGTTTTTTAAGCTGGGGTTCCTTAAGACCATGTATTTTAAGGGTTACGCAAGGGTAAAAGGGTTGAAAAACGCTGCCTTATTCGTTACCATTCTCTCTCTCTCTCTCTCTCTCTCTCTCTCTCTCTCTCTCTCTCTCTCTCTCTCTCTCTCTCTCTCTCTGACCAATGGCGTGGCTTCATATATTTATTTGACGTCAAATCAGCCGAGTGGAGGAGCTGCGAAGTGGGAGCCGGGAATCAAGGCGAGCGCTCGGGACGGTTTCTCGGGGACAGTGCCGATATTCTTGACAGTAGCACCTAACGAAGCAGTAAAACACACACATTTAGTGATGAAGGACTGTATGCACAATACGTTTATTGTGGATTTATTTTTGGGGCGGCCTTAGTGTGCCCTACCCAAGCCCTCAGTCTGGTGGTCACTAAATGCAGCAAACAATGGTGTCCTAGCAGCGGGGGTGTTTCATGTAAGGTTTTATGAGAATATCCTAGCGGGGTCTAGGAGGGCTCAGTCTCCTGGTTAGGTTCGGGAATTTCCTTGACTTTAAGGAAATTTCCCTAGATTTTTCAAAGTCCATATATCACTCAACTATTCCCCCCCCCCTCCCCAAAAAAAAAACCTGATTTCCTACATGCCCCCAAGCTTGTTGGGACTGTGGAGGGGTGGTGTCTATAAATCACCTGTCACGGATATCTAAGGAGAGGCCGCCATGCTGGTACTCTCTCTCTCTCTCTCTCTCTCTCTCTCTCTCTCTCTCTAAGAAAAATTCCATTTTGCTTCAAGATCCCCAAGCTTACTGTTCATGAGGAGGGGAACGGTGTTGATAAGTAGAAAGGAAGAACTTGTTCTAGCTATTTCCCTCAGATGAAATTTTAAGTTGCAGAATAACAAGCAAATCACAATAAAGTGAAGTATTCCACTGTGCTGTTCTTGTGATAGCAGACATCTCCAATATTGCTACTGTAGTAAAATTAAATTGTACTGACCTGTAGGGCTAGTCCTATAATCCGTGTGACGCTGCCATATCTCTCATTACTTCAAGGAAAACGGAATAACTGTTCTTTATTTATTTTAATACATGACTTCACTAAAAAAAAATGTGTGATGGACAAGACATGAAGATGCCATAGGTAAATTAGATTTAGTTAAGGTGCTGGTTATAAAAGTGAAAATGAGGCTGATAATTTACCAAATATTTACTATTATGTCCTCGAGATATCCAGTGTAATATAATGCGTGGGGAAAAGAAACACTGATAAGGTTGTGAAGCTGTGTGGTGTATATCTTGTTTGCACTGGGACAAATCCTCTTCACTGTGCCTTCAGATAAACCAGCTGCATCTGCTGTCCTCTTCCTCGCTTGATTTATTGATAAAAGTGGTCCTTGCAAGCTTTGTTTATTAATTCTGTAGACAAACCTTGATTTGGCTGTACAACACACAGACAAGGATGCGTTGATGTATCCTTCCATAGTGGTAACCAAATGAGAAGTGAGTTGATTTGCACCTGTGTGGTGACCTGACTCCTCCCCCTTCCCCCAGTGGAAATCCTGCCTCAGGTCGACTGGCACCGCCGCCCGTCCTGACATGCCACATCGTCATACATATTCATGAAATACCTTCATTTGATTTGGTATTTAACACTTGTTTATCACCTGCTATTTAATGAAATAGTTAGAATATTCTCAGAACGCCGTTTGTTGATAATACTGTGATTAAAGAACCACGAGTAGTATAGGCTGAATGTTTTGGTTGGAAATCTGGCAGAATGGCAAACGACACGTTATGGATCAGTACAATTTAGTTTTACTATAACTTGCTAACATTAAGAAGCCTCCAAAGATATGGTTAGTTATATGAGCTTGATGGCAAGAACAAGAACAGCAGAGCTGAGTGACTTTCTCTTAACATTTACTAACCTTTTACCTTATTTATTGAGGAAGTGTCCAGGTTAGGGGTTGGACAAAGCCATGTCTGGTGGTTTTTATTTCAATTACAAATACAGATTTGGCTCTTTGCTTTGGAAGTCAACATATGCCATCCAAGCGCCAGATCGCTGGACTTGTGTTCTTTGGTCTCATTTGGGTGGCAAGAGAAAAAAATATTCATGGACCTTTTGGTTCTGGATCTCACATTTCCTGAAGGAATTACTGTGCCTATGTTCATAGTACAGAGCAGCTTTTAATAAGTGTGAAATTTACAGAAAAAGGCCATTGAGAGCATCAACTCTCGGCTGGCCCTGGTGATGAAGTCTGGCAAGTACGTCCTGGGATACCGACAGACGCTGAAGTGCCTGCGTGCTGGCAAGGCAAAGCTTGTCATTATTGCCAACAACACTCCATCACTCAGGTGAGACTGAGAAGTAGACTCTCACATGGCCAATCCCACCATCTAAGTACAGCTGCTGCATCACTTGGCCTTGTGACCTTAGTGATGTCGGGTTGACTGAGATGGCAATGGACAGAGCTTTTGTAACTCACATAGTGTCTCAATTGTATTAGTAAGCTCTGTCCAGGGTTACAACACCCAAGTGCTTCTCATGTAGAAGCACACTGGGAGTTGTTATGCAGTGTGATTGTCTGCGGAGTCTCGGTTCTTCATTCTTAGGACACGTAAGTTGCTAATACTTTACAACTGTTTATTTTATTAATATGAAGTTGCATGTTAATTGTGGTTGGACATGACATAGCTTTAACATGAGTGATCATAGTGACTGGATATGCATGATAACAGAAGTGGATTATTTTGTGCAGATTTAAAAAGCAAGGTTAATTAATTATGTTCACTGCAATGGTTTCAGATAATGAAGTCTGAATTGTCAATTTTCTTTTTAATTTCACTATTTTCATTCCCATAAGCCAGTAGCTCTGACCTTGTATTCACAACCACCAGAAGTAAATGATTATTCATATGAGCTTTACTTCATGTAAAATTCCAGGAGGAAGGCAAGAGCAAATTGCACTTAGGAAACAAGTCTAGGATGTTTAGAGAATTTGTGCCATAGCTAGCTGATGTATATAAGATACTAAATTACTTTTAGAGCAGTGGCATTAAGGCCTTACTATTCTCTTTGTTTTTGGGAGGTGTGTGCATATGCTTGTTTAAAGTTATTAATTTTATCTATCTTGTATCCATCCTACATGAAAAAATGCATTATCATTAATCAATATTCTTGACTTTCATCAATTGCAGGAAGTCCGAGATTGAATACTATGCCATGTTGGCAAAAACTGGAGTGCATCACTATTCTGGCAACAACATTGAGCTTGGAACAGCATGTGGTAAATACTTCAGGGTGTGCTCACTGGCCATTACTGATCCTGGTGACTCTGACATTATCCGCACCATGCCCACTGAATAGATTCGGAAGGTGCGTGAATGAATATTAATGTATTGGGTTTGTGTTAGATGTATTGCAATTGGGGTTATGTAATAATTGGTTCAAGTATTCTCTCCTATACAGTTGGTTTAGGGGTTCAAGTATTCTCTCGTATACAGTTGGTTTAGGTTCTCAAAATCGTCAGTGATTTATCTTATAGTAGACTCAAAAGATAGAAAGGTCTACATGTATTTGTATTATATACTCTTATCAGAATGTTCTATCAATAAGATTGAATGTTAGTTCTTAACACAAAGTAACCATTTTGAGGGTAGGAAATTATCAATTACATGCCCATTTCCTCATTTACATTTGTTGCTTCATTAGTTAATATTGCCACTTTTCTTTCCAGGTGTGATGGGAGCAAAGAGTTTAAAAATAAATAATTATTTGTACTTGGTGTATTGTTATCCTTTCTTCTTAGTACTGTTACCTTTCCTCAGCACAAGTAGAGCTTATGATTCAGAACCATCCAAAATTTTAAGTCATAGCTGTACGAAAGGCTGAGTAGAAAAATTAGATGGATCTGCATTTATGGCTGAATAACAAATGATGAGCTGAACTACTTTGACTGTAGATGAGTATTACTGAAATATGTTTTTAGTAAAACTTACCAGGGTATTACTAAAACATGTCTTACCTTACCTAAGGTGAGATCCTGAGAGCACCTAGAGAATATGCCAATAGATAAAGGTCCTTCTAAAGTGATAATCACATTGAAATTGGTTATTTCAGTGTCATAAATTTATTTAAAGTATTTACATCAAACTAAATAGAATTAGCTTGTACCTCTAGTATGTAAAGAATTGTACCCTGGTGGCTACTGAATTCTAAATATTGCCCTTTCAATGTGAAAGGAAAAAATTTCTTGGGATAACCAATTACACCTAGACAATGGACCTCAAGCAAGTCGATCTGCACCTATTGATAATGCCTTATTGCTTGCCTCTTCTGCCGTTAGTTGCTCTTCATCCGATGGCTCTAGTGAATTGTAATTCTCATCAAGTTTACCATTCTTGAAATCCTTGGCAATCTTTTCACTGTAAACTGCATAGAACAAGTCTTGTGGCCCAAACTCGCTCTGTACAACATCTGGTGTTTGGTAAGACACATAAGGCTTGAGCTGTAAGAAAATTACTAATGTCAATACGAGCCTTTAGGAAATGGAGAAATCTTGATTATGCAGGTCATGTGGTAAAAAAAAAAATTGGTCACTGGCACATTACATGTCAACTTTGCCTCTTTCCATCATATTTTCTCTACATACTCAAAACAAATTGTTATTACAGGAGTTATCATCAACTGAGTTGCCATATATATATATATATATATATATATATATATATATATATATATATATATATATATATATATATAGTCAAATCAATGTAATGTGAAATTAAGCTTCTTTTTTTCTATATAAAATTTATTTCATTTGTAATATATATGTATATATTACAAATGAAATTTTTATATAATAAAGAATATATATATATATACATATACAACTGAAATTAATATTATATACGGAAGATAAAAAATTGCTTAATTTCATATTACATTGATTTGACTAATGGAAATTTAACAGCAAACTGTGGCTCATATGATTAAATAAATGTTTACACTTTTGAAAGGTTAGTAGTGTTTGTCTTGCACACTGGATACCATTTGAACTCATTTGGCTCATCTGCATTTTACAAAAATTGGTAAGATGTAGAGCATTGACAGCTTGCCTATGGATCAGTGGAGCTGTACTCATGGTGAATTGGGATCCTGGGTTTGGCTGGACCTATAACCTGTTAGTGAATTGCCATCTACGAGTCTTTTGGAAAGTTATTGTGTAAGTGAGGATGGCAAGACTGCCACACTAGACAAGAGAATGTAGCAAGCAGCAGTAGCTAATGTAGGCACACACAAAGCCCAGAGCCATGTTTATTCACTGGACAAAAAAAATGGACAGCTGTGCATGCTCAAGGGTGTGCTGAAAAATTTGTTGATCTTCAGAAAGTTACCAAAAATATGCTAGTGTGACAGCACCTTAACCATATTGTCTGGGGGATGGATCAGAAGTGGGCCACCCTAGCAGAATCTTTTAAAATGGTTAAAATTTACGAAAAATTATTCGCAAAATCTTTTAAAATATCTAAAATTTACGAAAAATTATTCTTACTATGTCCATCAAAATTTGACAAGGAATAAGCATATAATATAAAAAATCTAATCTATATTTTTTAAATTTTGTTTTGGTCACTCAAAACAATAACAGACAAAAATCAGTGATCAAAGAGCTCACTGCCAACAGCCGTACAATAAATTTACCATTGTATATTTTGGCAAACACTTATTATGTAGTTATCACATTCTAACAGTATATCACATAAAAATCTAAAACATTATTCATGAGCAAGGAATAGTATGGTGCATGTTGCTGATTGGCTGGTCATGTTTTCAATCACAATCAGACTGCTATCAGTGTTTAGGAGTTCTACTTTCTCTTCTGCATTATCTCAAGACAAAACAATAAAGACAATGTTGGTGATATGTAAGTGTAATAGCTTGGTTCAATGTCATGATAATACAATTTGTAATATAAAAAAAAATACCAGTTATACCCCAACATTAGCTGAGACTGGGTGCTCTTGGTGCACGGCTACTAATGCACTGTGCTCACAATGGGTTCTACAGACAGTCTCCTGACTTGCAAGTAACCCTGACGAAAATTTGATAGATGTAAAAGGTGACAAAGCTTGCCTTGCCATGGTATCATGGTCAGCAAATTCAGAAGAAATGGCACAGGACTTGTTCATAACATCTGATGAGATTTCCAATGTATTGTGCTTCATAGTAATCAGAAAATTGAGAGTATGATTGCAGGAATTTCTCAAGTGGCCTTCAAATAATGATACATCACACATCAGGTTAACAGACTGCATTAAAATCAAAAAGATTTTTTTTTGTTTGCTGTATGTATATGGTTTATTAGGCCAAAACAAATGCTTATAAAGAACTTTTCATGGAAAAGTTCATCCATCCAGATTTTGGTGGAATAATGACTGAACAGATTTGGATTTTTACACATTACCTAACTTTTGACAAAGATGCCAGACGATCAGAGGTGGTTACATGTTTGCTGTAGACAGGGATGTTTAAAAAAAAATAGTGACCATGCATCTGTGAATGTGGTAATTTTACTTTCTTTTTTTTTTTTATGCAAGATGGAAAACTGGCCAAGGGAAACAAAAAATGGGAAAAAGAAAGGCCCAATAGATAGTTAGTTCCCTTAAAGAAATAAGAGTTATCCAAAAGTTAAGGGAAATGTCTTGAAACCTCCCTCTCCAAAGAAGTCAAGTCAGGAAGATTCACTCCTAGGATGATAATATACTGGGTAAACCTAAAGGAGAGCCTGGACACCACTACATTTGCAGTTTACTTCCAACAGTGAAGGCTCTTCAGAGTCAAGAAAATTTAGTGAAGGGTAAGTTTAGACAAACTGTATACCACCCAAGAGTTGTTTGAATGGCTTCAAACACAAGGTATTGCTGCCATAGGCACTATAAATTGTTTGTATGAGGAAAGGTATACCACTAACAATAAAGGCAGGGACTGGAAGGGATGAGAGTTCATACAAGGTATCCGGGGATAAAAATAATGAAAAAATTACTGAATTCTCCAGCAGTACCCTAACAAAAGTAGAGGTAAGAAAAGCTTGTTGGGTATGAGTAGTCTCTACACATAATATTCAGTTAGCAATGATGATAGAGTAAGAAAGCCATCCATAAGTAAATTGTATGATTTCACAAAGGGAGGAAAATATATAATAGAGCAGAGATTAAATTTTTATACAGTGCTCACAGAATCTCATAAATGAACAGATAATGCCCTAGCATACATCTGGCACTGCCAAGGTAAATTCAGGGTTTATTCAATCAAGAATGATGTTTACCCTATAAAAAACATAATTTCATGTGGATAGTGCTTAGTGAAAACTTGTACTTTTACATGTATTACAATGTATTAATAGGCACTTGATGTTGGAATACAGAAGACAGGGAGATGAAGCCATGACAGAAGTAACACGAGCATAGAAAAAGGAAAGTTTCATGTTTGCCGAGATTTTGCAAAAACTAACCAAAAAGTAAAATAAATGAAAGAGAAGTTTAACCTTTAACCAAACAAATGCATATCTCAAGTCTGTATATAGGAAGTTCTACAATAATAGGTTTAAACAAGATAACAAAATCCAGAACCTCATTATAGAGAAAAAGGATTTAATATTAATTCACAAATAACACACTTACCTTAAAGCCATTTAAATTTGGAACAATCAATTCTGGAATCATTTCCGGGATAACATGGAACTTTTTTCCAACTGTAACACCAATAGGCCTCACACCCCTGTCTGTAAATGAAGAATGCTATTATGAGTCCATGGACTAAACCATTTTAAGCTATATGACTATTACAGGTCACTACAGGCCAGTTGTGGAGTGTTACCCAAGTCGGAAGATGAGATACTGCCAGACACAAGTTCGCCTTGGGTAACACAATAATATCTTAAGAACGAAACTATTCTTTAATACGATCAGAGGTTAAAGTGATTGTTAATTACAATCATCTCACAAAAAATCACTTGTTGAAGGCAAATCCTAAACAGGATGAAACTGACATGAAATTGGAACTCTCTCCCGGATAAAGTTGTTGCTCTGGACTCCATAACTTTCAAGGCAGCATTACATTCTACCTTGGGTACTCTCCTTTTCCAGTTTTTTTGACTAAGACCCAGACACGATTCTCTGCATACACCACATAAATCTTTCTATCTTGACTACATTACTGATTCCATCTAACACTGATACTTCTTTTATTCATTAAAATTTCACAATAATTAATAAATCTCAATCAACCTATTGCATTCTACATAGGTACATAACTCAGTCTTCTTCTATGACAATATTCTAGTGCAATTACTCAGCGCGACTGGTGTACTTGCAGATCTGTGCTCTCCTGTATATCCTAGCTCCATAAAATGGTATTATTATACTCTTACACCAACAGCAACATGGCTTTTGTTACTCTTCTCATCTTGTGGAGCTCTTTATTCTGAGAAATTTGAACCCATTCATACCCATTGCAAATTGTTTATAACGTTGATAAAAAAATCTAAAATTTACCACTTTTTGGGTAGAGAGAGAGCAACACCCACCTAGGTGATGGACTGATGGGCACTGAGGAACACCATTGCATGTGTTCAAACATGTGTGCATACTGTCACATCATTTGTGCACGCCTGAAATGAATGATTCACTCTTTTGTTTGAGAATGCAGCCACTGACCAATAAAAATAATACATGATAAATCTAGCCAATCAGAGCAGTTTGTGGAGAGAAGTGAGCCTATTTGAATCAGTCTATGGAAGAAGTGTGAATGAGCAGGTTGTCGTCTAGATTGTATCACCAGATTTCATGAAGACAAATAGGGTGATGACTTTGTATTAATTTCATAGCGTTGCTAGTCATGTTAGGCTAGTATGGTTTGGTTAGATCTGTTTAATAGTGTTAAAATTACTCTTGTTCTGAGGAAGATGTATTAGTGGTGCATGTCGCCTCAACTAGGTTATGTTACGTTAGTTCAGGTTGAAGTTAGGGTTAGGTTAGTTTTGGTTAAATAGATAAGTTACAATAGGGTGGCGTAAACAGCGATTTATAAGGGAAGGAAGGAGGAGGGTAATAAAAAAATACCGATTAGCAATGGAAACGAATAGCAGATTCATTCAAAACAGGTCAAAATCTACCACAAAAAGAGAGAGAAAAAAAAAGGTTAATCCGAAATAAGCCGTTGGTGTAATTGTATAAATTTACCTTAAAAATATCGTTACCAAAATACCACAGTAGCCAAGGGTAGCCAACCAAGTGAATTAACCAGGATACACCAGCCCAGCCACAACATCTATCTGGTAATCATAATAGGGCAAAGAATGCGTAGTGATAGACAAAATCATCATAAGTAAGAGTAGTGACATAAACGCGGAAGTACTTACCAAATTCCTTCTGAATTTCAGGATCTAATTCTCGGAAAGGAGTCTTTTTAAAGAGTTTAGTTCCTCTTTTGCCGTATACCATAAACTTCCTGAAATTCCTTTTACCCAGAACGGCAGCCGAGGTTGATATTCCCCGGCACTGGATAATAGAAGCCACCGCCGAGCCAGCCATGTTCAGTGTTGAGTGTTTACCTGCACCTGAGTGACCGTCCCTTCCCACAGACTGCTCCAGCCTCAGCAGCTCCACGCGGTTCTATCTTGCTTTAGTTATCACCACGAATTCTTACCATGATGACAGTCAGTCCCCTCATCGGTATTTACTGCACCCTCCACCCAAAAGAACAATGGAAAAAAAAATGCAAAAGGATGGCTAGTAAGGATGTAGAGAAAATAATATTATTTCAGACAACGTCACAACTACCTACAAAACCATCTCAGACTCATAGCTCAGCCACTCTCAGGGATACACAAGGAATATCCTACGTTTGCTCCCAGACTGTAGAGTTTTTATGCAATTAGGTGTGCAATATCTGCATTTGTTTATTTATTTATTCATAGTCGTGTAATGTACACTATCTATTTTCATATTTTATGATATTGTACCCTATGTCAAGGGAATGGGTCCATGTCAAGGTCCATCCTCCTCCTTTGTTGTATTTCATTATTAATGCAACAAAAATCAATCAATCAAACTCGAAATTGATTATCCCCCTAGACATTCACTCAACAATCTCTTAAATAAAGGCAGGGAAGACACCGGCACCACCTCCCCAGGAAGAGAATTCCAAGGTCCTACAACACTGATTGTGAAGGATCATGCTCTAACATCAGTTACATGACGAGGTTTAAATAGCCTCACTGTGACCTCTATGCCGCCATTGCCAACCCTCGTGAAAAGATAAGCAAGATGAAGATAGTGGCTATTCATAATCTTCCAAACCATATTGCAGTCTGCTTGATATAACCTCCCTTTGATAGAATACAAATCGTGAGAAACCAAACGCTCTACGTAAGCGAAGCCACGGCCCTAAGCAGACCACTACTCGTAGAATCCATCTTCGCTGCACTGATTCCAGATGTTGTAAGTCATCTATCTGCACAACCTGCATTCCAAAGAACACTACAAAAATTAGTAATAGGTTTAATGTGAGGTGAACACTTGAACCATGAATTCCGGCATTCTACAAACAGTACTTTTAAGAATGTTAATTATTAGCAACACACTCGCTTTGCGAAAATCTAAACTTATATGCAAATGAAACTTTAAGGAAGAGTACACTAGAGCACCAAGGTCTCTAAATACATTTTTATTAGGAACAGGAATGTAGTGGTCAACTTCGGTAGAATTGTATCTACATGTGTGAATAAGAGCACATTTGCTAACTGAGAAGTTAAGGCCAAGAGAAAGACTCCTTTGGTAGGTACAACAAGGACCCTATCATTTCGTAGAATAACTCCACTAACCTCATCCATATTAGTAAGTGGAAGCGCAAGGAAGATTTTTAAATCATCAGCAAACAGGACAACTTTACTGCTAAGTCCAGATATAATAACTAAGATTAATGTAGATCAAGAACAGAACACGACTAACAGCAGATCCTTGATGATCCACTCAAGAGATCATCAATATCATGACTCGAAGAACCGTGGATCACAACATTCTTCTTACGTCCCAATTGAAAATCACTCAATCATCCAAACAAGGGGACAATTACATCAATAGCACTAAACTTATTCAGTAACACTGCCTGATTAACCCCTTGAGTACCATGACGCGCTCCCATATTCATTTTGCTTGCTATTTGGTGATTTTATGCAGCTTCAGAAAATCATGTGGAGGATTAAAATAGTGAAGACTGTGGTCATTAACCTTCTGATCTCCATAGACCCTTCCTAATGTCAATAACATGGTCTAATCGTACATATATCTCAAGGTAAAAATGTGTCCCATTATTGAAGGAGTTAACATCAAATGCTTTGCAATAAAAAAAAAAAAAATTACAGCGCTTCAATAGCATAGGCAGAATCCAAGTGAATGCTAATATAATATAGTCAGTCTTATGCAACTGGTCACTTACATTACATTTATACTGGATATCAGCATTTCTGAAGTCCAACATAGCCTGGAGCATTACCGGGGAATGTCAACCAAGGTTAGACCTGAGGCGTTTGTAATCCGTCCAGGCTGCAATCTTACGAGACTTAATTAATAGTACGAAAAACATTCGGCCCATATTCTGAAACACTTCCGCGCCACACATCACTATTTTCAAAGGGCTCTAGTTGAAGGGACACGGGTTTTTAAGATTGTTTCTGAATTCTAGTGACATGTTTACAAGTTTTCTGTATTATCAACAGGAAAATATACTAGAACCCGGCTAATCGTTTCTGTGGTCTTTGAAAATGATCGCAGTGAGAGAGGGAAGTATTTCTGAATATGGAGCGAACTCTGACGTTTATAGGAATATATCGATTGAATGACTTAGTCAAAATATGGACAAATACTTGTACATTACACCCTTGAAATTCAAGATCCCAACTAATTAATCCTGGGACCCATTTTTACTTTGAGTTTTGGGTGTGATTAGACGACTTTACTTACATTAGGAGGGGTCTATGGAGGCCAGAAGATTAATGGCCAGAGGCTTCACTATTTAAGTCCCCACAAGTATTTGAAGCTGTATAAAATCACCAAATAGTAACCAGAATGAATATGAAAACGTGTCATAGTACAGAAGGGGGTTAAAGAAGAACAATCACACAAGGAATCAAAATTCCCGCAAAACCAATCAAAACTAAAATCACCACTCAGTAATGGAGGTGGAGTAAATAAAACAGAAAAAGTAAATAAAATATCAGCATGGCCACAGCCAAGAAGAGGAGCAGAACTAGTATTATTGAAATGCAATCAGGATTGGATGTAAAAACCAAATCTAAAATATTTCCTGAAGCAAGAAAAATTGTAAAAGTTGCCCAGTGCATAAGATCTGAGGAATGAAATAAATCCAAAAAGGAACGACAGAAAGGAGAACATGCCAAAGGAGCAAGTCCAGTCCACGAAATTTCTGGGAGGTTAAAGTCACCAAATGAAATCATATCCTTGTTAGCACAAAAAAAAAAAAAAAAAAACCTTGTTAGCACAAAAAAAGAAAAAAATGAATGTACGATAACAAGATAATATTTTCAGCTAGAGTAATTGTAAGGACGATAGATAACTAAAATGTACAAATTAAAATGAGAGAGGTATCCACCGAAGGTATTAGGAGAGTCTGACAAAACTTGCTCAAACGTAAAAGAACGATCTATATATAGAGACCAACACCATGCTTCGGTAAATCATTCCTAACAAAGTTATAACCGGGAATATTAACAACTGACGAAGCGAGAAAGAGGATGAGCCAAATGTCAGAAATCTTAACTTTATTAAGTAAAAAATTTAAATTGACCAGAAAAAATAATCGTAATAAACATATTTACAGTTGAGTTTGGGATTTTCTTGGAAGCAAGATAACTACCTGCTAACCTAGGAAACATAAGAGAAGAACTGAAAGCAGGTGCTGCAGGAGTAGATGGAGCAGAGGCTGGTCCACCACCCTGCTGACCACCACCAACAGCTGCAGTAGGAAGAGTCTTCGCACCTATACTGAAGGATTACGAGCAGCATCCGAGAGAATCGCAGCACCAGCAGCACCCCCACTCGCAGACTGAGCTCTGCAGCAGCTTCCCGTCTCTCATTTCGCTCCTTCCTCTGGTTATAGGGGAGATCATGATTAATGAAAACGTGATGAGGCCAGGTTACAAGACGAAGACCAGAGGGAGGACCTATGCAACTGGTTTCTAATTTTCGCACGAGCAAGATTATCCCGAGGGAAAACTATACGTCACTCACAATAATGTTACCAACATCGGGCACAGGAAGTTGACAGCCTCGTTTCAAGTTTGCGAGAGATTTTTGCGTGTAGTACCTCGAATGATGACAATCTTCCTCCTAGCCCTTTCGCTCAGTTCCCTATCTTCATCCTTGATGACTGAGTAGTATCAGAACCGCTTATCAAGGCACCAAGCGTCAGTGGTGCAGTGGAACCATGCGTGCTTTGGGGTCCGAGAGGTCTCCAGGCGCACGGGTTCGAATCCTGTCCACGGTTAGAGTGTAGGTTGGGCTTCCTCACTCGAGGCAACGGTTTCCTAGCGGGTGGGCTTTGAGATAGGAGGTACCCCAAAAAGTATCCCCTTTAGCCCATAAACTCCCGTGAAAAGCCCACATGGTATAAAAAAAAAAGTCTTACACTGCAGGCATAATTCTTTTAACACAACCGCCATAACTGCAACTTGACTACTGAAATTAGCTACAGTATCTAATAGCAAGGTGACCGTGTCACTAAGTTTGACCAGATTCTGGTCCTCAGGATGGGGGTGAGGGCCTGTGCAACACCCAGGACACAGAAACCGGACTTCCTTATCTTCATTGGAAAGAATAAGAGAAAGCAGCTGCTCCGGGACACCAGCACATATCAGCGAAGCATGACACTACTACTGGCGCTGGTCGCAAGCGATGGAATTGGAATCATACATTAGTGTTACAAGAACCACGGGGAAGATTGTCCTGCTGGTTAAAACTACCCGGCCTAAGGCGAAAAATGCCTTTGGACTTACTATCACGACCAACAACCATTCCACACCAAGAGAACTCTAAATAAGAAAAAAAAAAAAAACGTAGAACGTAGAACCCAAACAATTGTCCAAAGCAGCAAGGCTTACAAACTCCCCCCAAGAATCAGACACCCGACTATGTAAACGAAGTGGCTTTGTGTTTTTTTTATTATTATATAAGACGGGAAAACTAGCCAAGGGCAACAAGCACGATCAATCAGAACGGTCCACTGAGATACCAGTCACTAAATAGATTCAAGTGGGTTAACCATAAGAATGGGATAGAGGTCTTTAAACCTCCTCCTTAAATGAGTTCATATGTCACAGGGAGAGAAAGCAAGCCAGACAAGGAGTTCCTGAGTTTACCAGGAGAGAGTTGAACAGAATAGGGATGAGAGAAAGAAGAAAGCTTTGTGCAGTAAGGCCGCGGGAGGCATGCAGTTAGCAAGATTAGCAGAGCAGTTGGCATGAAAATAGTGATAGAAGATAGAACGAGATGCAACTTTGTGACGGTGAAAAAAAGAGGCTGAAGACAATTAGTCAAGAGGAAAGAAGTTGATAAGTTTACACCCTCTCAAGGTGGCAAGGATTCTATAAATATTGGTGCCTCTATTTACCTAACTGGTATTGTTGTGCATTCCACCACATCTCATCGGAAAATAATACAAATAACGAAAAGATGATACATGAATATGAATATGGATAAAGAAAAATAGTGGATTATAGATAAACTCAGATAATAAGTAATACAAAAGGAAAAAAATAAATAGTGGCAGTGTTTGCACTTAAAAACTGCTGGGTAAATGTTTACAATCACTGTACAGTGTAAATTCCTAAAATTTCTCCCCCTTTCCCCCCAACAAGCTTGGGGGACTGTGAGGAATCGGGGTTTTTTTGGGGGGAGGGAGCAAATGAGGCTGATTTTGATCTCCGAAAAATAATCTACGGAAATTTTTTCAGAAAATCCCTGAAAATCAGGATTTCTCGTAAAAATTATCCCATAAATACCTAGATGTAGCGACGTGTAAAATGGCCGGGGGCCTGCGCACCCCGGACCCCACCCCCCTAAGGTAATTAACAACCTAAACAAACCTAGGTAAATCTATAGAACAGAAATTCCTTACATATTCTTTTCTATTATACCCCTTCCCCCCAACAAGCTTGGGGACACGTGGGGAATCGGGCTTTTTTTGGGGAAGCAAAAGAGGCGAGATAAGGCGATCTAAAAAAATCTAAGGACAAAAACCTAACCTAACGTAACCTAACCTAACGGGGGGGGCGCCCCCCTGGACCCCCCCTACAACACTAACCTAACCCTAACATAAACCTAACCTAACGTAACCTAACCTAGCCGGGGGGCTGCCCCCCCCCGGACCCCCCTGTAACACTAACCTAACCCTAACATAAACCTAGCCTAACGTAACCTAACCTAACCGGGGGGCTGCGCCCCCTGACCCCCCTTTACAACACTACCTAACCCTAACATAAACCTAACCTAACGTAACCTAACCTAACCGGGGGTCTGCGCCCCCCGGACCCCCCCTACAACACTAACCTAACCCTAACATAAACCTAACCTAACGTATCCTTGCTTTGGGGCAGCTTCCCTCCCCCCCTACCTCTACCAATACCCCTCCTCACAATACCTTAACGAAATGATGAAGGTCCTGGCTGGTCCTCTTCTCGATTGTACACTGACTTCCATCGCAGGAGCGATGATTCCCCAGTAATCAAATTCGCATTTTATTACAGCGCCACAATTTCTGGTTAAGTTGAGGTTGGCAGGTTTTCCGCAACGCTCGCAATTCTTGGCGTCGAGAATTAGTCTGTGTCGTACGCACACATCAAACAGGTCTCGTGCCTTCCCTGTGTACTTATGGAAAAAGTCGAGGAGGCCGAGGTCACAATCAGAGCACCGAGGAAGAGAAGCAGTGGAATCCATCATGACTGACAAACGACTACTGTGTGAGGAGGGCGGCGAGTCCACCTTCCAGTTCACATAGTGGTGGAGGAATACATTAGTGACGTCATTTCCCGTAGTTTATAGCGTATTTGCTTTATTTAGTTCACTTAATGGAGGAATAAGAATATTTATACTTATCTGAAACGTTGTTTTTCGCGTGTTCCTCTTTCAACTTGCTTAAAACGGCGAGAAAGAGCGAGATTTTTCCGAATGATCCAAATTCAGAACCAAGGTTCTGGAATCTTCCGTTGGCGTAATGCCTGACGTCATTTCCCGTAGTTAGCGTATTTGAATGATTTTTATAGGTGACTGAAGGAAGAATATTATTTCCTCCCTTCTGAAGTGTTGTTCTTCGTGTATCCCTCTTTGAACCTGCCTAAAAAGCTAAAAGTTCCCCGATGGAAAGGAATTCAGCCACGAAGCTCCTGTAAATTTCCACGTGCGTATATATATTTGACGTCATTTCCCCTAGTTAGCATATTTCCTATATTTTCATAACTGACTGAAGAAAAAACAATATTTCCTTCCATCTGAAGTGTTGTTCTTTCTGTGTTCCACGTTCAACTAAACGTGGACACATGCACACTCGCCACTTCAAAAGGAACTACATCGTGTTGTTGCGGGCGCGGTGCAAGTGCGTTAAGAGGTTCAGTCGACACAAGCTGGTGTAGACAGCACACAAACACTGGACTTAGAAATTGGAAGTGGTGTTAAACTTTGTGACGCTAAAACAAGCAATGTTCTGTAGAGCACCCACTAATACCTCGATGGAAAGTAAGTATGAGTCATATACTATCTATTAGCTATACTATTTTAGGAATTTACACTGTACAGTGATTGTAAACATTTACCTCTTCATGGCTTATCTATTCTTTATCTTTAAGGTAAATGTTTACAATCACTGTACAGTGTAAATTCCTAAAATAGTAGAGCTAATAGATAGTATATGACTCGTACTTACTTTTTCGTAGATTTTTTTCGGGGATCAAAATCAGCCTCATTTGCTCACCCCCCAAAAAAAAAAAAAAAAAACCGATTCCCCACAGTCCCCCAAGCTTGTTGGGAGGAAAGGGGAGAAATTTTAGGAATTTACACTGTACAGTGATTGTAAACATTTACCCATGAAGACACTTATTACATTTACTGTGGTGATCAAAAGAAATGATTAAAAAGTGAGCCT